>NW_024104414.1:600000-920608 GCF_003945595.2 Pipra filicauda
AAAAAATGGAGTAGTTCTACAAACAGATTAAAGAAATTCCTCTTTCCCAGCTAAAAAGACCTTGCAAATTTTAGTGTTCATCAGACCAATCTCGCTAAATACCTGTCACCCTCATTAGGACTATGAACAAGGGTCATAATTCCTGACAAGGGTCTTAACTCCTGACAACTCACCTGTCCAGTCCCTGTCAGTCCTTCAGCACCTGCAGTGTGGCAGCTGATGTCTGCAAAAGCTTAAACTGCCCGAATCGCAATTCCAGTGGAGCAGTATTTCTTGGCACCCTTAAAAAAAAGCATCTCTAACCTGATACACAAGATTAAAATCACTTTTTTTTTTTCAGGAGTGCACCAAAATGATGACAATGAAAGCACACACACCCTGAGTTCTTTAAAAATAAGTAGAAGAAAATTAACCCCAACATTATTTTAACCGGACTTTCTTTCCAACTCTTCTGTGGGTTTTTCTTCATAACACATCATCTTCCTCCAACCCCTCAAGGTGCCCAGGAGGCAGCCTCTGTGCAGGGAAATAAGCACAATCTCAAATTAAGGAATTCCCATGGAGGGTACAGAAGCTCCGTGTTAGTCCATGGAATCCTCTTGCCCCTGCCCGTGTCACAGAACGACAGAATTCCAGAATATCCTGAGTGGGAAAGGACCCACATGGATCATCGAGTCCAACTCCTGCCCTGCACAGACACCCCAACAATCCCACCCTGTCCCTCAGAGCGTTTTCCAAACGCTCCTGGAGCTCTGGCAGCCTTGGGGCCATGCCCACTGCCCTGGGGAGCCTGGTTGGTGCCCCAGCACCCTCTGGGGGAAGAACCTTTCCCTGAGATCCATCCCAACCCTCCAGCACAGCTCCAGCTGTTCCCTCAGGTCCTATCCCTGGTCACAGAGAGACTGTCCTTCTCAATAGCAATTCTAAACCTATTTTGAAGAAGGAAGAAGGAAATTCCAATGATAAAACTTTCTGGACATGAACAGGTGCCGAGTGTCCCGCCCTGTTTTGTCAGTTCATTTAAATCTAGATTTACAAGGAATCCAGACTCTTCACATGAAACCATTATACCCACTCAGTCAACATTTAAGTACCACATGGAGCCAAAGTTAAATCTCTGTTTGTTTTACATGTCACAAGCCAAAATAAAGCCATGCTGACGACGACTCTCCAATGACGTCAGCCCAGTGCCCCTCAGTACCCTCTGCTAAAAAATCAAGATAAAGGCTCTGAAGGCACAGGGCTGTGATCCAGTATCTCCCTGCACACTTATGCAATACCAGAAGCAAACTTGGGACCCAAGCCTGGAATAACTAAAGGTTCATCCCAAGCAGCTCAGCCAGGACCCCCACAACAACCTTCCCTGACTCAACCTTTTTTCTCTCCCACCCACTGGTCCTAATTAAGCAGCATAAACACCCCAGCAAGTCCATTCACATCCCTCCAATGGGAACTCGCAGACAATTATAGGATATAATTGGGAAGTCTAATCATTGAACTTGTACCCAGCTATTGTTACAAAGCTGAGAGGAGGGTGAGTGTTGCTTCCTCCAGGACATGGTTGGTTATTCCCCAGCTCTGTAATTAATCAAAAGGTCCTGAAATCCTCAACCTTTCAGTGAGAAACAGTCTTTGTGCTGGTCACACCTGGGGGGTTTTGACCTTTTTTGTGTTTTGTTTTGTAGTTTTTGTGTTTTGTTGGCGTTTTTTAAACACAAAATTTATTTACAAAGGCAATCCCTGTCAAATCCAATTCCTGACAGAGAAAGATGTTTTAGAAAACTTTGCCAAGTGACATATTTCAGTGAGTCTGCTCACACTCTCTGAATACACTTCTTTGTATGGACCCAACAGTTCACAATCTCTTTACTGCCTTGAACAACAAATATTTCCAGTTCTTTCCTTGCAAAATCAAAGAATATTTTACCATCATCCAGCTTAAATTTATTTTGCTCTATTTGCCTAAATTCGTGAAGGGACATCAGAATTCCATCTGATTTAGAATACTCTAATAATTAATTACAAGTTTTAATATTTAAAATGCAGAACAACTGTTCTTGCCCTCATGAAGGAGGGGTGAAGAGAGGAAAACATACAGGACATATAAGCTGGTTAATTCCTTATCCTCACTTACAGCACCAAAGCACCCCGAACATCCAGCAGGATTTGCTGTGAATGAAACATCTCCTCCTCCCTGAGCAAACACCTCACACCACGTGAACCATTTCCTGCTCTCCCATTCAGGCATTAACACACGTTAACTGTCGCTCAGAATTATTACTTTATTATTGTTTTTTCATTCTCTGACTTCCCACGTCCATGCCTGTGCCCAGACAATGGCATTTTGGTGTCTGCCAAGTGTGCTCGGTCTCCTGTATTTTATCTAACAAAGGGTAGTGTAGGTTCCCTTGTTTAAGCAAATAAGGTGACTTGGAACTGCTCCTGGAGCAGGATAAGTAAGTGTTGTACCTGAAGCACTTGTGGCACAGCACCCTTGGCACTCACAAGGGCCAACGTCACCACTGAGGATCGAACAGGGGTTTAAAAACATCTCGAGTAACGTCAGTGCTGAGCCACTGCACGTGAAGCCTTAAACTCCTCTCAGCCTCCTCAAGGGCCCAGACTTAAACAACAAGTGTTTTGGAGAGAGGGCTAAGGGTAAAAGAATTAAAACAGCAACTCAGATCAAACCAGATGAAAACTTTTTCAGTTTTCACTGTATCAGCAGCAAAATACCTCATTCTCCTTTTTAACTCATAAAAAACCTCTTGCCTTGGCAAGACCTCTGTACAGAAATTAAGATATCTAAACTATGTGGAGGAATTATCTGTATTTAATGTGTATTAACTGTCAGATGAGTAATTTTTCTATGATGTTATTTTTCCAAAGTTCTAAAGATAAAAAGGATCAGACAGTGTGGTTGGGAATTGTGACAGGAGAAGAAAATCTTCACTCCCAAGTAAAGGTGCAGCAGTGAAGAACCTGAAGAAACATCAGTGTGGTGAGACCACGGGAGCTGCATGTGAGAGGATTTCTCAGTGAGCTGAAACCTTTTTGTATTGAAATCCTACAGTCTTGTGTCACCCCAGGGTAGTGGAGAAAAGCTACTTCTTCACAAGTTTTGTTTGTTGTTTTTAAAGTAGAATACTCTTAAATAGCCATTTGTATGGAGGGACTGTTTCCACCCCTTTTCCCCCAATTCTGGGCTGTATCACATCCCCAAGCACCATAAATCTCTTTACTACTCTTAATAAGTTCAAGTGAATTAGTTTAGGGTGTCTCAGTGTTGGTGAACACCCCAACAACCCCAACCAGGGGCCCTCAATGAAGCTGTTCCTTGGCAGGGGTCAGCACAGACACCCTGGTGAGATTATCTGGTGTCAACTTCCATCTGGCTTTTGTCAGGGCTAGCAAAGAGAAAAAAGGCAGCTCTTATCAGATCTCCAAATAAAAGGAGCACTTCCACTACTACTTCATGTAGTAGCAACTGCAAAAATTTTCTTTGTGTTTGAAGCTTTAAAAATATCTTGCCCTTGGGGTTGGCTGAGTCTGTTCAGTGCTTCAAGCCCCCTTTCCCATACAAAGGTAATAAAACCAAGCTGATGGTTACAGACATTCCCAGCACATAAAAATTACAGGAAGCTGTTGCTAAGTAATATAAACACCACAAAATGTTTCCCACACACACCTCTGAACTTTGTTATTCAAACCTGCCTTGAAGACATTCAGAGTTGTAGAGTTTCTGCTGGCATTGCTCTCTCTGAAAGCCCTCGGTGCTATTTCACAGTAGTTGAAGGACATTTCAGGCTGAGCAATTTTTTCCTCAGTGCTTTGTCATGTTGCTTGTACTTCCTCACCTGTCCCCGATCTGTCACAGAATTTTCCCTGGATAAATCACAGGAAAATTAAAGAGAGATTCGGTTGTGTCCCTTTGTCTCCAGATCTGCTTTCCCAACATCACAGAAAAAAAAAAAATATCATGGAATATCCTGAGCTAGAAGAGATCCACAAAGATCAGAGTCCAACTCCTGCTTTGCCCCAAAAATCACAGCCCAAAATCTGGACAAACATTATTATCTTCACACAGAATCTTTCTTTAGCAGTTCCTCTACATGTCAGTTATTCCAGGCTGTCATCCCTTCCATCTGCTGTTTTATGTCCCCTTCAATGGGCCCTAATTGTTTCATATACTTTCCACAAATTTAGTATTCTGCCACAACTTCCAAATTGCACTAATTGAGAGACAACTTTTGTTTTTAACACACAAAGCAAGATAATAAATGAAAGAAAGAGTCTGTCGACAGACCTGGAATGGCCCAGACACTTAGTAACTCACATTTCCTGGTAATGAGAAATCCCAAGACCAAGAATAGATTCCTGCAAAGGTTTCGTTCGGGATGAACAGAACTTGAATTTCATCATATCCTCTAAAGAATGAAGTCTGTATTTCATAGAACTATAGAATGAATCCTAAAATGGTTTGAATTGGAAGGGACCTTAAAGCCCACCTTGCTCCACCCCTGCCATGGGCAGGGACATCTTCCCCTATCCGAGGTTGCTCCAAGTCCTGTCCAATCTGGCCTTGGACACTTCCAGGGATGGGGCAGCCACAGCTGCTCTGGGCAACCTGTGCCAGGGCCTCACCACCCCCTGAGTAGGGAATTTCTCCCTGATATCCAGCCTAAATATTTCCTCTTTTAGTTTAAAACTATTCCCCTTTTTCCTATCACTATCTGGCCCTATAAAAATTATTTCAGACATCCATCCTTATATTCCAGGAATGTGGCCCTTCAGTATCCACCAAGGGACTGTCTGAGATTGCAGATAATTTTCCTGGTAACTTTTATTTGGCCATTCTACTTTTCTTTCCTGTTACCTTACTCCACTTCCAGATGACCCAAAATGCAATAAAAGGCTGAACTTGACTTTATAATTACACTGTCAAACCCAGCAAACTGCTACAAGTTTTGTATGGACAGAGCAGCCTGAATGCAGAGGGAATTGGCAGGAAATCCTATTTCAGAGGGAATTGTTCCTTCCTCAAGTGGAGTGACAGACATATAGAAAGAAAAAAAAAAAGTGGAAAAATGCAAAATATGAAAATCATGTTTGGCAGATCCAGACCGAGGTCTAGGACGTGGCATTTCCAGCATTTTTGTTGTCTGCATTCTTCAGCAAAGACTCTCTCTGCAGGAACGTGCTGCACAGAACCAAAAAGTGTGGGTTTATGGCAGTAAAAGTAAGAACACATGGGAAAAAAACCTGTTAAAAATGTGAGTGGAGAGGTACAAAACCCACAGAGCAGGAACAGCACTTGGCTGCCATAAACAGCATCAGGCTAGACCCAAATTCCAACCAGACTACATATTTCCCTCCCTTCCCACCCAAAATATAACATGAGTTGGCCTTAACTGAACCGACTTGCTTTTCACACCAACACAAGTGACTTAGGGGAAAAAAAATAAAATCCCAAGGAAGCACATCCCGACGGATCCCAATCCATGGTGAATCCACCTACACACCCCTGCACTCAGACACAGATTCCTCAATATTGAAACTGGTTTTTTAAAGGGTGCAGCTGCCCACAAACGATTTCAGTTCCTCCCCACTGTTTTCATCCCTAACCTTCGCTCCAATGTCTGGAAGAAGATCCTTTACTTTGTTGTCTCCAACATGTTATCACCAAGTGAAAAAAATTTCCGGGCTGGAATTGTAGCTGCAAGGATGATTCAGAGCCCTGGATGTGTGCCTTGGAGATAATTCTATGCTGTAACTGAAAGTTAGTCTTGGAGTTAACCGGGATCTTTGTGCTGATTAAATAAATACCAAAGAGGCAGGATGGTGGGAGGGATAATGGTAAGAGACCACGGAGAGCTGGCAGGGGAAGGTCAGGGAATGGTGTGGAACAGATGGGGGATAGCCGGGAACACACTTCAACCCCAACCATTGCCATCTCCCTTCCCACACACAAGGCATTTCATGGAATTACAGAATTGTTAACGTTGGAAAAGACCTTTACGATCATCAACACAGCAACTCCACTAACCCATGTCCCTAAGTGCCACATCCACACATTTTTTGAACACTTCCAAGGATGGTGGCTCCACCGCTGCCCTGGGCAGTCTGGTCCAATGCTTTCCATCCCTTTCCACGAAAAAATTTTCCCTAAATATCTAACCTAAATCTCCCCTCTGGCAACCCGAGGCCATTTCCTCTCATCCTGTCACTTGTTACCTGGGAAAAGTCCAACGCCCACCTGGCTGCATCCTCCTGGCAGGGAGTTAATTTTCTGTGACATCCTTCAGCCTTCCCACATGTGCTCTCCCGAACTTCTTGCCCACCTAATTTTCTCCAGCAACTCTCCAAGCTTTGCAAGCTGGAAAAGCTGGTCAGTTTGGGACTTGTCTCTGTCAATTGATACACACTCTGTAACATCAAAACCATCAATATTTACATATCCTTTGGGATTTTTCACAGTCCCAGGGCAGCAGTGCTCTCCATCTCCAGCAGTGCTATGAGTTTAGACAGCAACAACTTCCCATCCCGAGATGCAAACCAAAAAATAGGAAGCAGGAGATTCTACACCAAAACAAACCACAGGTACAAATAACCTATGTTAAAACACGCAAACCCAAACTTCCCTATGAAAATGATACTGAAATTGCTACATTTAGAAGAAGAAGAGAAAAAATAAAAGAGAACGCACTTAAAACCAGAGAGCCAGGAGAATTCAGACCTGCTTTAGCTGTTGAAGATTCCCAGATAAGCTGAAAAAACGCAGAGGGAAAGATTTCATGACATTAATTCCCTGAGTACTGGGAGTTGCTGTGAGGCTCTTCAGGCTAAGGAAAGCCAAAATACAATTCACGCAAGCTCTTAACGATCTTGACACAACGATTACACATGCTAAGGATACATTATGGGCTGGCACGAGAACAGAGGATGCAGCGATTCCACCAGCAGGTTCACTAAATAAATGTCACCTAATCTCCACCACCTTTCCCGTCGCATGTGCTCAAGAGTCTAAATGCTCCTCACAAATAGTCTAAAAAGTCCAAAAGACCACTCAGGCTGTCAAAATAACTTCAGAAATACATGGGAAGGTGTCACAAGGCGCAGGACAATTCACACCCCAGTGTGCTGAAAACACCAGGTACCAAAAAATTAAAGTACAAAAAATTAAAGTTCAAAACAAAGATGAACCCAGCTTGTTAAGTGGTTTGGGAAATGCAGCCCAGTCACTGCCCAAATATGCAGGAGCACTGCTTCTCCACAGCTTCTGCAAGGAAAACCAGATGGGAGCATCTGTATACAGTGACTTTTGGAACCATTTTCCAATTTAAATCTCAATTTCTAAGTCAAACAGACGTAGTAACTGAGCTCAGTTACTGTGGTGCTGTATTGGTGTCCTCCAACAAACTCAGTGAACGTGTACCAGAGGCTCAGGAGCTGAGATTCCTGTCCCAGTGGTAAAATATTACATTCCTACAGTTTCATGGATATAGGCAGTTGTATAAAGGAGAGAAACCATACATTCCAGTCTGCTGTAGCACAGAAAAATTCACAGGAATTAGGGACACCATGGCCTGGCCACTGAAAAGCATCACTCAGACCTTTAACCTTATGAAACAGCAGAAAACAGAACACGTGAAATGCATAAGAAACCAGGTTTCAGTGCTGATATAACTGTATACCCCAAAGTTTATAAATAGAACGCTTTTTTTATTTTAAAAAAGGAACACACGTACACACTTGCATCTTCTTGTTCATACCCTGTTATTCTGGCCACAAAAAATGACCACTTTCTTTAAAAGGAAGCTGGACAATTTTGGGGTGAAGAGTAGCAGAGGGGAAACCACATTAATTGCATCAGTTTATGCACACTGGTAGGAATTCCTTCTCAAATTTGGCACTTAGCACTCAGAGTTGCCCTTTAAAGCTTGGCAAGAAATTCTCCCCAGCCCACAAGTTTCCTAATTTCGTCTCAGGACACACTGGTTCATTTGGATGCTCGACCTCCAGAAAGGCAGACAACCCTAAATGTGTCAGTCTCACCTCAGTTCACTTTGCTCCCCGTCAAGTCAGATTTGACATAAATCAAAGTAAATATATAATTAAAGCTAAACTTAAGGTCAGGTCCAAGTTCGGAAAAAACAAATCTGCATGAAATTAAAAGCAACTCTAGTAGAGTTTGAGAACTGGAGTTCAGGAGTGGCAACAAGCCGGGAGCTTTCTGAACACACCTTCTCACCTGAACCACAACCCTGGGCTCAAACCCCATTATTTCACCCTCCAACCCATCCAGGTCCTCTCTCCTCCTTCCCTTTTCCTCTTCAGGTCTGACTTGGCTTCCTGCTTCTTACTCTATGCAAACACTGCTCACTCATCCAGGTATTTTAAACGGTCTTATGGCGGGAAGGTTTCAGGAAAAATGTTATTGCGCCTTTCCAGAGTCATGTTTATTCCACAAAGACTTTTCTCTGCTGTCCTGTTCCCATTTGCTGCAGCCTTTCAGTCAGTCTGGACTTTTAAATCCCTACACAAGCACCAACAGAGATGTTCAGAGCACCACATCAGTTCCACTCACAGTCCACTAAAATGGGGAGCTCCAGGCAGTTCCTGACTCTCCAGAGAAACCAAACACACATTTTTGGATTCCTCATATATGCAGCTGAAAGAACTGCTCAAACAGCCCCATCACAAAGGTTCTCTCTTCACCTTCTAATGCCAATTTTTAGCCTGGCTTTTGTGAACCTGTGCTTAAAGACAGCAATCAACAGGTACCTGTTAGTTCTCCAACAGATCATAGAATGGTTTGGGTTGGAACAGACCTTAAAGATCATCCAGTTCCCACCTTCCACTAGCCCAGGTTATTCCAAGCCCCATCCAACCTGGCCTTGGACACTTTCAGGCATGGAGCATTCAAGACCCCTCTGGGCAACCTGTGTCAGTGCTTCACAGGACTGGAAGGTTAAAAACTGACAGCAGACCCACAGCTGAGCTCCACCACCGTGCACTCACCCCTCTGGCAGCGATCGTGTGTCCAGCAGCGCTCGATGAAAATGCCGTTTATCACAGTGGGGGGACAGTTGCTCTTCCCTTTCACGGTCCCAGGACACACATCTCCACACTCCTCCTTGTCATCCTTGTTGGCCACAATGTAGTTGTCCTCTACAGAATCCAGAATCCTTGACCAGTCGATGGTGGACAGGTAACACAACTCATTGTTCTTCTCAATCCTCACGGCACCCCGGGTGATGTTCATGAGGTTGTAGAGCCCGATCTCCTTCAGGTGAACCATCTCAAAAATCACCAGGGCATAGTTAAAGAACAGGTGAGTCCCCCTGATCACAGTGAGGTTGGGGAAAAGGCCCTTTAAACTCTCCAGGCCGTACACACGGAAAAGCAGCAAGTAGTCTGTGATCATGGTCAGCTTAGGAAAGCTGAGCTCACGGAAATCCTCTGGTTTGGTTTTAAACATCAGCAGTATCTGCAAGTGGCCCTCGATCACAGTGCAGTTCTCCAGCATGTTCAGCCGGGTCAGGTTGTTGCGGATGTCCATGCTCCTGCAAACTGGGAGGCAAAGGAAAACGTTATTTATTTATTTAACAGAAGCTTAATTGTTTTGAGTTTCCTAAATACACAGTTTTGTCCAACTGCATGATAACCAGGACACGTGGCCCTCTCAGCAAAGCAGGCCTCAAGTGTTAAGAAATACACTGTGGGGAACATTCCCTGGTATTATGGTTACAAAATAAGACTGAAAGAGTATTTCATCATTTTTTCTGCCATTTTGAGTGTCTGTCTGTTGCCTCTGTCACGACTCAGTGGTAACACCAGTCCTGAGACATCCCTCACGAAAGGAAGAGATATCTGAGCAACTGAGGCTGTTTTCTCTAGACAGTTGCCAGCGACACACCTACCTCGTCTCAGATTGTGCAATTAATGCCAGTGGATTAGAGGGAGTAATTTAGAATAGTTGCAGGGAGGGGAAGACATGAAAAGAATAGTGGCCAGAGATGGCAGTGCTTGGGAAGAGAGCAGAAAAACCTGGAAATACACACAGGCAGGAGCACAGCCCACGCTTCTGCCCAGACTTTGCTGACAGGAGTCATTTACTACATTAGTAAGTTTTGCCCTGAGCATTCTTTTCAGATGAGGTGTTGGGGCTTTTTTGCTATTATTTTCTCAAGGGTGCAAATCTCCCTGTCTTGACTACCTGGGCAGTTTATTTAGCAGAACCAGTAACCCAAAGAACTGGCAAAGTGAACAACTACATGAAGCATAAATTAGAAGGTAAACAGAACAGTAGGAATCCAGGCACCAGCAGAAGGAAAAAAAGTTTGAATAGGAAAATATTTTTTGTTAACTCTAAGCACAGGTAAGAAATCAAGAAGGAAATTCAGAGCCGCACACCAGCACAGCATAACAGAACTCACAGTGACAGCCCTTTTGAAATTAAACGTCACAGAAACATCAGCCAGACCTTAACATTCAAATCCAGGTGGATTCTTCATGAATTTTTCTTTTTTGAACACTGCACCCACTTAAAGGATTCTCCCTTTTGTCTAAAGCTTAGAGAGCATCTTCCCTCCCCGCTTAAGAACAAAAAGCACAGGATCTTCTGCCTTTTTGTCACTGCATTTAAAGCTCATCAACTCTAAAATCACTACACCACAGCTTCAAGAGATTACCCAGCAACAACCAGGCCTTACAAAACTAATGCAGACACAAATATTTCATTGTTAGGATTGCCTGACTCCTCCTGGTTTCACACAGCTGTAGGGGTTAAAACCAAATTCTATGCAAATGTCTTAATGATTATTCAAAAATTTGCTCCACCGTAATAAAAAAAAAAAAAAATTAAATTTGGCAACACTAATATGGGACTTGAAGCAATGGTCCGGCCCAATGGGACTTTTTGGCACTGTATCCAAGTCGTTTCATAAATTGCTTTCTGGAAGAAAAAGTGCCTCAAAGATTAGGGATGTACTTGAAAAAGCAGGAAAGGAAGCCCGATGAGCAGCAAGCAGCAACCTCTCTGTCCCAAACTGGAAGTAACTCCAAAGCTGTCCTGCTGCACATCCCACCCTGGGGCTAAAAGAATTGGGAGAGCAACAGATTCAGCTGAAATACTCTGAATATTTATTGCAAATAAATTGGCATTTCCAAGGAAGCAAGTGCATGACAGCACGGGGCAGTGGTTTCTTCACGAAAGGAGAAGTAACAGAAGGACAAATAAAACTCACTGTACAAGTCACCACAACAGTAAAACTCAGATAAATTCAAAATCCAACATCTTGGTTCTTATTTATTAGTGGTTCTCATTATTGTTGAGCACACAGGCAGTGCTGAGGTGGTACCCAGGGCCAGTTGCTGTCTCACAGGATAAAGTCCTGCCTGTTGGAATGTGACCTTAAGGAAGAGGAAAGGGAAAAAAATACAGCTCAGCTCTCCAGACTAGGAATTACTTTGTAGAGTAAGAGCTGCAGGCTATTGCTGTGGCTCAAGGCCATGAGATGCATAATTGCCTCAGTCTTTCATCCTTTTGCCTAGAATTAGGTAAGTCACCAGGAACTGGACACAAGCTGGCCCCAGACAAGCCCTTTGCCCACAGCCATCCCTGCTCAGCTCCATGGAAAGAGAACCCTGAGTTTGGGTGGAAAGATCTCCAGTTTGGTACAGTCAGGACCAGGCCCTCCTGGTGCTGTGGCTGCATTTCAGGCTGTAGAGATCTTCCTATCGTCCAGGAGCAGAGCTAAGGAACTTGGTCTAAAGGAGCTATTCTGAGTGGGAACTGTTGCATCACCTCAGCACCTCAGGGTGGGTGCCCAGCACTGAGGGAATTCATGATCCTCTTTGGCAGAGGAACAGATACACACCCAGCCAGGCTTCACAGAGAGGATTATCATGGAATCACACAATAGTTTGGGTTGGAAGGAACCTTAAAGTCCATCCAATCCCACCCCCTGCCACGGGCAGGGCCACCTTCCACCAGACCAGGTTGCTTCAAGCCCTGTCCAACCTGGCCTTGGACACTTGCAGGGATCCAGGGGCAGCCACAGCTTCTCTGGGCAACCTGTGCCAGGGCCTCACCTCCCTCACAGGGAAGAATTCCTTCCCAATATCCCATCTAACTCTGTCCTCTGGCAGTGGGAAGCCATTCCCCTTGTCCTGTCCCTCCACCCCTTTTCCAAAGGTCTGCTCCCATCAAACGCCAGCCTGGTCTCTGCAGCCCTGGAGATCACAGCTCTCACCACCTTCCTTAACACTCAAAATCAGTTAAATTACACTGTCCGTGAACCTGATTCAAATAATTCCGGGCTTCTAGAGATCACCACTAACATAAGCCATGCTGCTCCTGGTCCAAACAGCCTGAAAGCTGCTCAAAGATCTGCTAACCTCCTCAAAAAATCCAACAACTTAAACATCCACACAGGACACAAACCTCCCTCGCTTCTGACACGGATTCCCCACTGGAGGTGGCTAAAGGCTAAGAACACCCAATATTTTGAGATGTGTGACAGAACAAAGGTTTGCTGAAGCTGAATCTAAAAAGAGACAGGTGGAGCTTTTGAAAAGCTAAAGAATCATATAAATCTACCAGAGCTGGGAGTACAACATCCACAGTCCATCAGCTGTTTGCATTTTACAACTATTTTTGTATTTTTCACCCATTTTAAGCCCAAGACAGAATGCATTATTGGTCATGAGTGCTGCCAGCAGACTTGACAGGGGGTTCCACACATTCTAGCAAACCAGGATGTCCTCTGAGTTATCCAAACTCTGCTGCTTACAAAGCTGAGCAGCAGCAATGGAATAATGGTCACATCCTCTGCTCCAGCACTGGGGGTTCTGCACCAGCCCTTTAGTGGAAGGATGTCAAACACTGCTGGGAGCCTGGTATGGAAACTCAGGAGGCTTTCAGAGTACATTAGAGGTTTGTTTCTGAAATAAACAACTGAATAAAAGACTAATATAGTTGTAAATCTACACAGATTAATTTTTTTTTACCATTTTTTTTCCACATTGAGATAAAAATCGCAGTTAACTATTTTTCATGTTCTACTTCAGTTTAGTTTTTAAGTGGTAAGTACCACCAGAGTATCTGAGCTCCTTTTCTTTACCCCCTCAAGTAGAATAATAAGGAATTAAGAACATCTGAGACAAAATACGTTTTTTGGTTGGAGGTTTCTCCATCTTTTCACGTCTCTGAATTTGCAGCAGTTTGTATCTCCTGTTCATGCAGTAGCTGTTTAAGTCATCCCATAAATTTATTGTTACCAAGACAACAAGAAGCAGTTCAAAGCAAAGTAATAAGCATTTTTCCACAGCTTCCCCCAATAGTAGTTCTTCTGCAGGGACAGGGGAATTACTCAACCATTCATGATGAAGGCAAGGCAAGTCTGATCCCAGAAGATGGAGAGCAAAGCTGAGCCATCAATTATAGCACAGACAACCTGGTTTCAAAAAACACATAAATCTGTTTTCAGGGAACTAAAAATCACAAATTGATTCTCCAGTAGTAGGGCCCAAAGCTACTCCTATGCAAACTACTGGCAAAACCTCTACTACACATAAATTCCTGAATTTCAGCAGAACCAGCAGCACAGCTGCCAGAGGAAGCACATCCTCCATCCCTGCTACCAAGCTACTCACAGGAACTTCAAAAACGGAATAAATCATTGTAGACATGTTCCATCAGCCTCTCCCCCCCCCCCAACACCAAGTTGAACACATGAAACAAACAAACAAACAAACAAACCCCAAGATGCTGAAGCCTCTTGGACAAACTGGTTTGGTAACAACCTTCAAATCCTGAATAAAGAAACCAGATCTGATGTCAGAGGTTAAGTTTTCAAGATAGAGTCTAACCAGGGGAATAGGTGGAACTTAAACCTTGTTTATAGTAAATCATGTGGATACCAAACCTTAATGATTCACTGCTTCAGAGCTCTGGCCTTTAACAATAAAGACCAGTGTAATCTGGCACAGAAGGCTCACAAACCATTTGAGGTAACTATCAGTTAATTCTGCTTTTTTATAGTGTTTGCTGCCTACCGAATAAACAAACTATTGGAGAAAAATCACACTCACTTTGGTCGAGCCAAAAGCTTTGCAATTCTGCATAAGGTAGTGGTATTAGGAAACTGGCAAAAGGACTTTTGGGTTTTTCTTGGGATAACTGCTGAGACAGGAAAACATCCTGTTAAGTGACATGACAGTGGCAAGGACTGTAAGACAGTTCTACCTACTGCAGCAATAGTTTCATAAACATACAAACCATCTAATTGTGAAATGTGAATTTTTAAGCTTCAGTTTTGCACCTCAGACATTTAGATCTGAGCAATGAGCTGGATATGGATGTCAAAGTGAGCCCCTATAAGCCCCCAGCCCCTCAGGGAACATCTCAGGTGCCTGTTACCTCCCACAATTCACATTGGCACCACTGAGTTGAGGGAAAACCTCTCACGGAGGTCACCCAAAGCACAGATAAGCTCCCAGCCTGGCCTACAAAGCCTGGTTTGGGCTATCTTTATACTCTCCTCATTCAATTCAAAACACAAGAGAAAACAGGACTCATCCTGCCCTGTTTTCCAGGCAAAGATAATCAGCAGTGAGGCGACAACATCCCAGGACCACGGAGATCACTCGGGGTAACGGCTCAAGTCGGTGTCGATGGCAACAGACCTAAAGATCCTCCTGCTTCAAAGGCAGCAGGAACAGGTTCTACACGTTGCCAATATCAACATCATTTACATTCCACAAGATAGTCACCCCAAAACTAACCTCCAGAAAGCTCTGGGGTTTTACACTGCTCAGAGACAGTAAGTGCTGCCTCTCTCCAGAACAGTGAGAGGACACATTGGGACAGCGCACGGACACGGCTGGTGCTGGGTTTGGTACAGCCTTGCCCTCCTGCACTCACTCTTACTATTTTACACTCCTGGGAGCACAATTTCATTCTAGACTGAGTCTCTCAACACCAAAAATTGACACAGGGTTGAGGTGGGACAAGGGGGCAGTTTCTTAATGAGTTTCCAAGCCTTCTGTGTGAGCCAGATATAATTAAGAAGCAACCTACTTTTAAGGGTAGCACTACCGCAATACCCAGTGATATTTGTCCCACATGATGATTTAGACGGAGAGATCTCAGTTAGATTCCCAATTCCCACATCAGTAGCAGGTAATGCATGTGCAGCACCCAAATTTAGGGCCCGAGTTTAGAAGGGGAGGAAGTGTACTCCAGACTCTAGAGAGTGCATTGATTAGTTTTCCACTAACCACAAAAGGAGCCCAGAGTAAGTTGTTCCATTAGTAGATGCCTAAAACTAGGTGAGGTAAATCCCACCCCAAATACCACAGCTAATGAACTGACAGGCATGAGTCACGTGTGAGATTTATTTCAAGAAGCTGCATTATGTTTACACAGTGATAAAAAAATACACAAACCTGCTTTTCTTCCCAAAACAAGACGTATGGATCTTCATTTCATGCACAGGTTGGGTCTCCTTTCCTTAACCCTTGTTTCTGCTTGTGTCAGTAACTTCTGAACTCACCAACTACCTTCAGTCTCACGTAAGAGAGGAAGAGAGCTCTCACACAGAGTATTCCTAAAACACTTAGGGGATGGATTGAGGAGGGAAAACTCAGTGTCTGCATCCAAAGGATGTAAGTGTGAATGTAAACCACCCCCTCCATTTGCCTTCTGAACCACTTACACATTCTACATGCTGCTTTCCCCCAAACTGCTGCTGTCTAAAGGGGGAAGGGAAGGGAAAGACACAGGGCACAAGGAAAACTATGGATAGGGGGAATACTGTCACTGGAAAACAGCATTATCTCGGGGCCTGTCTGTGTGAGCACAGGGCTCCAACAAAGCTGCTCTCATCAGCCCCGTTGCTCAGGGAACAATTTGTTTACTTATGCAACTCCTGTAGGTGCATTTCCCCTCCGAGCCAGGCTGGTGCCCTCTCGGTCCGGGTTGTTTTCCATCCCCACCGGAGAGCTCCATGACCTAATCATTCCCAGAAAACTGAGTCAAGCACCACAGCAGCTGAAAACCTTTTGAATTAGAGACTTGATGGTCCGAATTGTCCGCAAAATACTTTACAAAGTATTTGCACTGTATGAATAACATGAAAATATTCCAGCCCAGACTTTGCTTTGGTATCTTGTGCTCCTGTTTCTCCATCCATGAACTCAAGAACATGTAGTAATCCCACCAAGTACTAACACAGCAAAGATTATGGAGTTAAGATCATAAACACATTTGCATCCCAAAAAGCAAATATGATTTAAATAAAGAACTAAATAACATGCTTCACTGTAGCAGTAATAATAACATTTTCAAATTAGGAACTACTGGACTCAAGCTATATATGTATTTATTTATTATTAGTGCTATATGTTAACTGCCTTCACCCCTCTGATGGTAAGGGGCAGGTTTGCCCACACCAGTGGGACTGACCCTCCCAAGGTAACACTGAGCCACCAGCCTCCTTTAAGGCTTTGACCATAAAAACATATATGAGGAAGAAACTGGGGTATTTTTGAAATATGGAATTTGTCCTACTGCTGGAAAAAGAGGCTGTTTTATGGATAAATCCTGCTTTATTCCCTGAATACCATTCACATCCCAAAAATGTCACTGGATTGTCTATACTTGAACTGATTCTCTTGCTACCACCTTTTCCAATGGGAATGTTAACAAGCAGATTGTCTATGGAAGAGACGATCCGCAGATCCAGTCAGCTGTCTTTAAATAAATATTTCCCTTTTGTTAAAAAATCTGTAAAAATCACCCCAAATTAAAGAACCTCTAATTAAAGGGATTTCCTAAGCAAGTTTATTTAACGTAACCCACCAAAACAGCTCGTAATTCTTAACCTCGAGCCAGCAGTGGGTTTAACAAGCTTGTGACCTCCACCCCAACATCTTTACGCCCCGTTTTTTTCTTTTTTTACAAGCCCCTGCGTAAACACAGACCATCCCCTCGGAAGCATTCCCCCCTTTATACCTGGGGATTTGGCACCACTACCCAAAAGTGGTTAAAGACAAAACCTCCCCGTCTGGCCACGCTAAACCCTCCTGAAACCGGAGCCGGTTCTGAGGCGGCCGAGGAGCGGCGGGGGCAGAGGGCTGGAGAGGGGACCAGGAACGGGACCGGGGAAGGGGACTGGGGACAGACCCGAGAAGGGACCGGGGAGGGCGACCAGGGAGGAGGGAACCAGGGAGGGGACCCGGGGAAAGCGATTGGGGTGGGGGACCAGGGAGCGGGGACCACGGAGGGGAGACCAGGGGAAGGGTTCGGGGAGAGGACCAGAGAGGGGAGCCAGGGAAGGGGACTGGGGTGGGGGATCAAGGAGGGGGGACCCGAGGAGGGAACCGGGGAAGAGGCTCAGAAGAAGAGAATCAGGGGCAAGGACTCAAGGGAAGGAGCCCGGGGAATGAACCCGAGGAGGGGGCCGTGTCCTCCCCCGCGCCTGCCCCGGGCGCGGCCCCCGGTGACCCCCCGGCCCCATAGCGGGGCCCCGCGGGCCGGGACGCGCCGTCCGCTCGCCGCCGCAGCCCTTCCCGGTGCCGTGCCTCCTTCGGTCCCAGCGGCCGCCAGGCCCTCCCGAACCGGGGGGTGAAGGTGACCCGGGAGCGCTCCGGGGCCGCGGCCGCGCTGCCCTCGGGCCCCACGCAGGTACAAAGGGCACGGCGGGGCCCGCTCTGCCGCCGGCGCCCCCTCCTCTTCTCTTCCCTTCCCTTCTCCCAGCCCCGACTCACTCTCTCCGCGGCCGCGGCCGCACCAGGCTCCCAGCACCACGGCCACGGCCAGCGCCGCCGCCGCCGCCGCTCTCGCTCCCATCCCCGCGCCGCCGCCGCCGCCGCCGCCGCCGCCGCCCGGCGCGAATCAGAGCCCGCGGGGCGGGCGCGGGGGCCGGGCCCGGCCGAGCATCGCCGGTGGGAGCCCCGCGGAGCCCCCCCTTTATAGCGGCCGGCCCCTCCCTGCCCGTGCTGTCGGCCCCGGCCCGGCGGCCCCTTTCAGCGCAGGCCGGGCTGGCGGCGGCGCCCCGGCCAGTAAACAAGGGGCTGCCCCCGTCAGCTGGGAGCGGAGCGGGGCGGCGGCAAGAGGCGGCGCGGAGCCGGCGGGGACGGGACGGGACGGCCGGGGGAGGAGCGGCGGCAGCAGCAGCACCATCAATCCATCATCCATCCCTCCCTTCATCCCTCCATCATCTGTCCATCCCTCCCTCCCTCAATCCATCCACCTGCGATCCCCGGCCGCCTGTGAGACCCGCTGATGGGGAGCCGCTGTAGCCGCGGTAGCGTTTGAGTAAAACGGGGCGGTTCAGCAGCAGCATCGCGCCCTGGGTTCGAATGGAAAGAGAGGAGGTTGAGGTTGGATGTTTGGGAAAAATTGTTTCCTGGGAGGGTGGTGAGGTCCTGGCACAGGTTTTACCAGAGCAGCTGTGGCTGCCCCGTCCCTGGAAGTGTCCAAGGCCAGGCTGGACGGGATAGTGGAAGGTGTTCCTGCCCAGGGCAGGGGGTGGAATGAGATGAGCTTTAAGGTCCCTTCCACGCTAAACCATTCTAGGATTGTATGATCCTATCTTGCTGCCCCTGGCTGTGCCCGTGTCCCTCCTCCTCCTCCCATAAGGCATTTGGAGAGGATGAATTGCCCCCAGACCCCCCTGGACAGAGCTTGGGGTGAGGGCACTGCCCGCTCACCAGCACAGAGCCCAAAGACCACTGCAGATTTCTGGTTCTTTTTCCTCTGAGATTCACCCTTTGGTGCCTTTTTTAATCATCTCTGCGATGTGCTCACGCTAAGCCATGACAGTACGTTTCCTGGCAACTTCCAGTAATTTTATCTGGCTCTTGCTTTCAGCCATTTCTGCAAGACAAATGAGTTATAAACTGTTGGAATAAAGGTTTTTTAAAATTCAAATATGCTTGGTAAATAGACTCGTTTCTTTAAAATCTTTCCCTCTTCATCTTCAGCTTACAGCAGATCTCACTTTGCTCACTCAATGGCCTTGGGGCAGGCCAGCAGTGACCAGCAGGTCACTGTGCCTCAGCTCCTGTGTCTGGACATTGAATTGCACTATGGGTTTACACCCTTTAAATAATTGGTGTTACTTCTCCACATAAAGAATCATTGCAGTCGTCACAGGGCTGTGACAGAGCGGAAGGAGGTCAGTGAAATCAGGGCTCTGTTGGTGTGATTCACTCCCTGACGTTGTTTGAGGTTTCCCTACTGGACAGGGCAAGGCTAAGGGCCTGCTCTGACCAGCATAAGCAAGATTAGCTAGGATAGTACCTGTGTGACAATAACTCCATCTTGGCATTCGCAGACTATTTAAATGCTGAGATGAAAGGCTCTGCCTAAGTGGGGATGCTTTCTCTGTGATCAGCACAGCAGATGCGTGTCTGCACAGCACAGGAGCTGTTGGTTCAGCCCTTTTGTGTGTCAGAACCGCCATCATGGGAAGGCATTTCCCCCATTTCTGTCCATTTTCCCAAATCCACACTGCTGCCTCGAGCTCACAAGTGCAGAGGGACTGGGAACATCACTCATCCTGGAATACTTCAGGAAGTAAGGGCAGTTAAGGAATGGAAATAAACAACAAAACTATGCCTTCTCTGCTTGCAAATTAACCTGCTTTATGACTGTAGGCTTTGCATAAAACAGACAGAGCCAAACACCACCTAGACAGCTCGGGCTGTGTGGAATTTATACTCTGACTCTAATAGCAATCTCTTCCTGCTTACTCACTTATGTTCTTATTGCCTTTCATGTAATAATGATATCAGCTTACACATTGGCACAGGAGGATTAACGGCTACAGATTTATTATCTTTTCTTAAAATACTATTTTTAGTTTCTAATTACTGATTAAGAACATCGGGTTGCAATCTTTCCAGCATCTTTCCCATACACTCACTGCTACCTATTCATCACGCTACAGCGCACTTGGTTTGCAATCAGATAAACCAACAGGAGCAATGTGGGTGCAGAGAAACTAAGCCAACACCTGCTTACTCTTTTTTTTTTTTCCTAATCGCTGCAATGCAGGCTCTTCTCTCATTTCTGATTCAAGAAACTACTAAAAATCAGTAGTTTGGTATATTAAATATTGACAACAGTCACATTTCTTTCTCTCCTCAGTGGTTAAGTGTCTGCTAGGAACTGTGATACTTACAACCCATGGGGATTCAGTTCTACATCCTCCTAATAAAATAAATACAGAGAGACTTGCAATAGAGTGTATCCACCTACCTGAACCAACAGAGACTTATTTATTTTGGTTTGTTTCATTCCTTATTTACATCACAGAATGGTTTGGGTGGGAAGGAACCTTAAAGCCCATCCAGTCCCACCCCCTGCCATAGGCAGAGACACCTTCCACCTTCCAATCCAGGTTGCTCCAAGACTCATCCAACCTGGCCTTGGACACTTCCAGGGACAGGGCAGCCACAGCTTCTCTGGGCAACCTGTGCCAGGGACTCATCATCCTTGCAGGGAAGAGTTTCTTCCCAATATCCCATCTAACCCTGCCCTCTGTCAGTGGGAAGCCATTCCCCCTTGTCCAAAGCCCTACTGCTCTGCCCTAAAGATGTTTCCACATCAAACCAACCCAAGTGTACCAACTTCCTAACAGATCCCAGCCCCTCCAGATCAATGCTGCCAGGAACTGAAGTCCTTGGAAGCCCACCCCTGGCAGCCACATCCCTGGAACAGGAACCCCCTTTGCAGGAATGAAAAGGGAAAGTGACTTTGCAAACCAGCTTGATGTTCCAGCAGTGACATCCTTACACTGACACAAGTGGACATGGAGAGAACATGGCTCAGCTTCCCTATCACCAGCATTTGCTGAAAGCTTCACACCTTGAAAACTGAACATATCTTTCTCTCTGTACACTGGAACCAAGCACAGGTGGGTGGTTTTAGGCTGGGTGGTTTTAGTCATACAAAATAAAGTTCCTTGCTAATTAATCAGTCAAGGAATAGTTAAGGAACACAAACTTTGTGCCCAAAAGGAGCTTTAGAGCAGTTGACTCACCAAGAAGTTACGTTGGTACCAGTTCTGCTTAAAGAACAAAACAGCTGAAAACCAGTTCAAGAGCCAAAGCCACACAGCAGGAGGCTGAGCTGAGGGCCAGAATTCTCCCCTTCTGCTTCACCCACTCAATAGTGGCCTTCTCTTAACAACAGGTTGCAACTGCCTGGGTGAAGAGTCACCCCATGACTCGAGTTGCTCTGTTTTTATTGATTTCCAGACATACTTTCCTACTCACAAGTTTCTCACTGTGCAGAACTCATGTTATCCAGCCTCCTGTCCTTTGAAGATGCAGCAGAGTTGCTGTTGAAGCCACAACAGCCAAGTCTCTACATCACTGGCAGGATGTTGCTGCAAAGGTTACAGAATTGACTTCTTGGTGACTAAACCTAAAGCTGAGAGTACAAAAGAGCTGACCTTGGAAAATTATCTCATCCTGTTTAGAGTCACACAGAACCATTTGCCAAATCTCTCAATATAAAATATTTCACATCATGGATTGACAGTTCCTTTCTTACCCTTCCTTCCGTCCACACCAAATCCGATAAGTGACTTTTCTTTCCTCGATGGGAGAAGGCTCAGAGGATGGAGATCCGGTCACTTTACATGCTGAGGACACAAGTCCCAGCTTTTTTACTATTGAAACAGGAAACACTGTCAGATCCTTCTGGAGAATTCTATTGTTACATGAGCAAATAAAACTTCTGGCCAAGGTGAAAATGGCAGAGGGCATCTCTCTGCTACATGCAGGTCAAAGACCCTGGAGATGGAGGATGCAAAGGAAATCACAGCTCTCCATGGCCAACGGCAGCACTGCCTTGTTTTATCTATTTTTTGTCTGGTTTCTGGGTTTGTTCAGTTTGATTTTTGGATGCCACAGAGGCAGATGCAATATTAGATTTACTTTCCATTCCTTGTCAGAACATTTTGATCTAATTCAGCATCAAACTTTTCAACTCGAAAGAACTACGTGAGCTGGGCCCAGATGTGAGACAGTCAGACAGACTGTCCTTATCCTCCATCCTTCCCTACAGCTTCTGCCCTACCCTGAGCCAGCCCCACGTGTGGTTTGCACAACCTGCTGCCAGGCACCCTGTTCTTTATCAGCCACCACGTGCGAGGCAGCGGCTGCAGCCGTGTCACCCACTCACAGCGCAGGCACACTAGGCTCCAGGACACCCACTGGCTACACCAGTTCTATCCACAGCTCACCCCCTCCTTCTTTGGTTCTGTATTTCCTTGCACGTTTTTGTTGATCTAGAGTCTAATTTGGAGGGATTGATGGCCCTGCTGGCAGCGGGGATTCACAAACCCTTGGTGCTCCTCACTGCTTTAGCTCACAAGCTGCATTTTGGACAACAGAGCTCCCAGTTCCCGTTTGATAACCGGTTTGTTCTGTCGCTGGGAGACACGCCCTCTCTCTGTAAATGTTACAAATCAGGCATATCTGATCCATTATTCACTAACTGCTGCTGCTTCCCACTTCCAGCTCCTATTAGAGGGAGCGCTCATGCCAGAAATGTCACAGTGGCATCATGTGACAGGTGGTATTGATTTAGGTCCAGCGGGGTTTAATGTCACTCCTGTTCAGTGGGACACAGGGCAAGAGCACACGGAGCCTCAGCAAGGGGGCAGGTCAGGGCAGGAGCTCCCAGCCAGCCCCTGCACAGGCTGCAGGACTCAGGAATGGGCTCAGGCAGGACTCTGCTGCACACCAGGACATTTGAGGATCTGCTCCCAGCTGCTACAGCATTGTGGTTACATTTTTCTTCCCAATTCACAGAATCCCAGAATGGTTTGGGTTGAAAGGCACCTTAAAGCTCACCTCATTCTACCCCACTGCCGTGGGTCGGGACACCTTCCATCAGACTAGGTTGCTCCAAGCCCCATCCAACCTGGCCTTGGACACTTCCAGGGATGGGGCAGCCACAGCTGCTCTGGGCAACCTGTGCCAGGGCCTCACCACCCTCACAGGGAAGGATTTCTTCCATAAAAGAAACTAGATTGCAACTATTAATCGCGAGACTCAATTCTGAGCTTTAATGGCACGTTTAGAGCAGACAATGAGAAGGGAGTGTCACAGTGAACAGTCAGGAGCAGAAACCTGCTCTTGCCCACTCCCTTGTTTTCACTCTTTACAAGATGCTCCCTTTTGGCACAATAGCTGCCGGTTTGAGAAAGCTGCCCACAGCCTCTCAAGTCTGGTGCACAGAAACTGCAAAGTAAACCCCAGGGAACACGTGCCCAAATCAAGTTGGGACTGCCCAGCCACAGGAGCCTTCATATCCAGCGTTCTGCTCCTGCCATTCCAGCCTATCACCTGTACACAATCCTTCCAGAACATCCAATCTGGCTGGGACTGAGGATACTGCTTAAACACTGAGCATTGTAACACACAGTCTCTGCCACGAAGGATGTTTGCCAGAAAAGCTTAGACTGACCCAGAGTTACTGCTGCTGCCAGACTCTGAATCAGTGCATTCACCGGCCTGATGTGACCTAAACCTCCAAAAGATTTTTAATTTCATTTTCCTTGTTGTCTCAAAGTAGGTAGTCTGCCAAGAAGCTAAGCAGGGCCCAGCCCTGTGCCTGATAAACATCTCTCCATCTGGATTTCCCAAGCTTTTGGGAAAGTTGGGCAACTCTCACAGAGAGTGATTTCTATATATAACATTATTCTGTGGAGAGCAGCACATCAGAGCCCCGTGCCATGGAATGGAGCTGGAGCAGCAGAGCGTCCACCACCCCCCATAGGTTAGTCAAAAATAAAAGCTGTCATTCATCTGGGAAATGTCACAAAGCCTTGAGTCATTGTTTATTCTAAATACTACCGGCACCCATCTTCAAAGTGGTGTTGAATTACTGTAATTGCTAAATGAACTCGAGAGAAGCCAAGACAACGACCCCGTGTGCAGGGATCACCGGCTGCTGAGACAAGGGATCCGTTGGGATTGGGGCAGAAGGGAACATTCTTCCATCCAGGCAGAGAACCCCCAGGAAGCAGAGGCTCAGTGCTTAACGGCCACTCGAGATAACAAAAGGTGTTATTAGTTACAGGGTTCAATCCTGGCAGTTCATCCTTCAAAATAACAAACACCCATGAAGCCTTAACGGTCAAAAGTTAAAATAGTTTCTGAACTCACTCTGTGCAGGCTTCTTTGTAAAGCAGCTCCTATGACTTGGAGGGGTGGATGTTTTCTTGGGGACAAGCTGTTACTGATAGCTCCCTTTCAGATCTTTCCAACTGAGCTCCTAATTTCTAAGTGCCAAAAATTACAGGCAACACATGGCTGATGACAATTCAGCTTTAAACTTGTCTGCAATGATGCACCAAATCTTTTGCAAGCTAGAAAAAAAAATTTATTTCAAGTAATAAAGAGGAAAATGTTATAGACTGTGAAGCATTAATGTTGCATCCCAAAAAATCTCACACACAAAAAACATTCCAGCACCACATTCAGCCTCTAAGAGAAGAGCTCGGCCCTGAAATGCCTGCAGGGAAAGTAGTAAACAATTAGAAATGAAAAATAATTTGATGACACAGCATTGACTAACAAAGCACAGTGAAATGTCAAACGTTACAGTGGAAGAAAACAACTGGGAAAAGTAGGAATGTCCATAAATTGGTTGTTACAACTATAAATCTCTATAATAAAGTTCGAGGTAAGTAATGAATTTGCTTGAAGGGGAGCGTATCACACAGATTTCTGAGTAGTTGGACATAAAAAGCTGTACTTCATATTATATTTATTAATTTGATTCTGTAAGTGAATGGTGCAGTAAATACCAAACATCCTGTTAAATGAACTGAAATACTTTTATGTAAAAAGTGTTAACTTTCCTCATTACCACAGCTGGGTTTCGACAGGACAGAGCACAGCTCCGACACACAGCCTGGTGCTTTGGGATGCGTTCAAAGCAAAGCCAGATTTTCGTAAGAACCAACAAACAGCTCTTTCCCTACCTTTTCCTGGCCTGGGGCTGCTGGGATCACCAGCCAGGCCTGGAACACCCCATCTGGTGGTTCCTAACAGCAACAGAAATGG
The DNA here is from genome assembly GCF_003945595.2 of Pipra filicauda. Taxonomy (NCBI): domain Eukaryota; kingdom Metazoa; phylum Chordata; class Aves; order Passeriformes; family Pipridae; genus Pipra; species Pipra filicauda. Next base: position 625,099 of record NW_024104414.1, read on the forward strand.
CCAAAGCACACCCGGGGTCACCTGGTGCCCTCCCCTCTTCCCTTAAACACACCTCACTCCTGAACACCGACCCTTCCCAGAAGGGGACTCCGTGAACACCAGCACAGCTGCAGAAGGGTTTGCTTTCCGCTTACCGCAAGCGCCTACAAAGACTCTTACACTGTCACATAAACCTTGCTGTACTGCAAGCTCTAAGTTTTTCTAGCAATACCAGTGTTTTAAAAATATTAATTCTAGTTTATCTGTTTTACTGTAGTGAACCCTTAAGAAGACATTTGACAGGAACACTCTTGACCAGAATGATTTGTCTCAAAAAGGAAAGGCTGAGTATTTTTTTAATTATTACTTCCATCTTGAAGACACCACCTTCCTTACACCCTCATCTTAAAGTGAAAACATGTTTGCACAGGTGAGGTCTGTGCCACCTGGGGTTCTGTGTTTACAGTTCTGTGGTGCAAGGTCAAGGTGTTTTCTTCCTGCAACGGCGTCCACATAACAATGAGAAGTGAGAACATTTGCACATACAAAAGGGAAGCAAACATTGCAACAGCCAGCAACTCCAGACCTATAAGTCTAAACTGGAGAAGATTGTGAAGTCCTAAGTCCCAAATATCCATCTGGGAAAAAGGTGAGCCTGAAGTTACCTGTTGATAACTCTGAATCTGAGCCAGGCAAGCACCTCAATGGCAGAATTCTCTTCCTGCCCCTACAGTTCTGTATGTACAGAGCTGAAATTAAATATCCTGTTGGCAGCAAGTCCTAGGTCAGTACAGAAAAGCTGTGCAGAAAGAGCATAAGACTTCACCTGTTATTTATATTCATATTGACTAAACGCCTTTTAGGAGTCGTAACATTTACCACAACCACATTAAAAATGACTGTATGTGTCCATTAAAGACCTTGTCAGCAGCTCCGTGTAAACTCTCATCAGCAACAATAGTCACCAGGTAAGAAGTAGCCAAGTATCCAAGTGTGGAAAACCTTCCCCATGAAACCAAGCCTGCACAAGGAAGGAATGCAAGGGTAGGTAGGCCTTGGACAGCCTCTTTAAGGACATGACAAGTGGCAAAGACATTGACTGCTGACAGTTCTCACAACACCTGAGCTTTCCAGCTGCATTGCTGGCAGCTTTAAATGAAATAAAAAAGCATCATTTTAATTTGGGGAAAATCCTGATGAAGAGAATCATGCTGATGAATATAAAGCAAACTACAATTAACATTATCCACAGCAGCCAGTTGACCGATTTCTTCGCGTGCTGCTCCAGGCGGTCGGATTCATCCTTGAGCTTCTCAAAGTTCTGGTCTGCCATCCTGAGGGAATGGGACAGTGTCTGTGGAGCAAAGAGAGCAAACGGTGTCAGACTCAGAGCTGCATGTGCTGGCTGACATTTCCTCCAACAGAGGAAACATTCAACCACACACAGCAGCAGATAGGTATTGCCTCCAGTCTCCCCACTCTAATACCACCTGGAATCGAGTTATAAGTACAGAATTTCACTTATGAGCACTTTAACCTCCTGTGTTGGAAAGTTGAGGGGTTACAGCTTCAAGGTGTGCTACCTGGTTGTCCTGTTTGATCACGTTCTGTGCAGCCAGGGTGTTGTTTTTGAGGCTGCGAGCCAAGCTGAGCATTTCCTCAGCCAGCTTCTCCTGCATGTCCTGGTGGTGCTGCAGCACAGCATCCAGCTCCACTGCCGACTGCTTCTCGTCTGATTGGGGGCCTCTACAAGTGCACAAGGGGAAAAAAAGGGATTTGTACTTCCCTGCGGGTCAATCTCCCAAGGTTTCCTCAGATTCTGCAACTCTACGGTACAACAAGGCCAGTTGAATCAGTTGAAGTCATTACAGTTTGGTTTCTATCAGCCAACACTTCACCCAAATCAAAGTACATCTGAGATTTAAAGACCATTGGGAAAGTAGTTTCCAAAATGCTGAGCATTGGAATGAGAAATTTTAACTTACTTCCGCTTCCTTATGTTCAACTCCTCAGAATCTGGGAAAAATAAAAAAAAAACCAGTTTAATTTGTGCTTTAGCACCTTATAAATTCCCATGCAATCACAGGCTGAAAAAACAAGTCTGTAAGGGATTTTCAGCTGTCCAAATCCTACCTGGCCTCTGTCCCAAGGAATATGGATGTCAAATGCCTACCTACTTTCCGCAGGGAAAAGAGGACATGTAACATCAAAAGAGGGAAAAAAACCCCCAGATGAATCACATCCCTGAGGGCAGGGTTTGAGCCCTGTGTATCTTAAGTGTTTTTTCAGGACAGGTTAGATTGGCCCAGCTCCAGCCACTGTAACAGCAGCCATGGAAACTACAAATTAATTCCTCCCAGTTCCCTACATGAAAAACATGGCTGTGTATTCCAGAGCCTACTCCAAGAGCCCAAAATCACATGATTGGCTCAAAGCAGAAGGGAACAGGAGCAACAATAAAGGTAAATTGTCCTTGCTAATTCTGTAACTAGAATGTCTGTTTCTGTACAAATTCTACAAAAAGAGGTTCCTGCAAGTCCCTGCTACCATTGATAACACTTCCGCTTTCATCTGTTTTTCGTTTTGTGTGTTTTTAAAATCTATATTGAAAAAAGGTGAGCCACTAAATTAAAAAATACACTTTGGGCAATCTCTAATACCTGACCTTCCTCCTCCTTTCCCTGTAAGACTCAGGTTGACTAAAGTTAGAAAAGCAACACATCAAACTCACCATTGATAGCCAAAGGGTCCTGGGAGGCAGAAAGAAAACCATAACAGCAGATTACAAAGGGTCATTGGTAAGAGACAGCCCTGCAGGCCTGGTACAGTGCCTGTGTCCAGGATTCAGACCACCCAAACCGGAAAAAAGGTGACTCCCCACCCAGGCTGGGACACAGCTCAGGCACAGCCACCCAAGGCAGCTGAAGGCAAGGACAATCTGTAAAGTACCAGCAAAGCAGCAGCAGCAGCAGCAAACCTACTGTACCAAGCAGCTCACTCCTCATCTGGCCCGTGCAGCGAGCCTTGGTCTGCAGATGGACTGTTTTGGTCGCTGGGGTTCTCTCCCTGGCTGTTGTGGGGGTGCGCCCGGGGGCCAGGAACTGGTTTGCCAGAGCCTTCTCTGTTGATGAGGACTGTGAGTGGGAAGGAGCAGTGAAAAGTCACAGATATCACACTCTGCAGTGTGAGGCACCTCGGTGCGTGATCACCCTCATCCTTCAGCAGCACTGATTGTACCCCATGAGCTAAAATCCAGCTTAGTGGTACTTCCCAGCTCTCCAGGTGCACACGGCACTATCCAGAGAGGTGTCGAGGATGAAGGACAGTGCCTGCCCCTGCATCTCATAGCTAAGGAGTGAGAAGGCTGTAGGCAAGCTGTACTTTGCTTTTGAAAAGGAGGAAAGAAGATTCAGATTTCATGCAATACCTCCTTTTAACAAAACCTGGAGTCAATACGTTTATTCACAGTTTTACAAGGGCTGCCTAGTAAGACTTTAACAATTATTATTTTAAGATACAAGATAAAGGCCAACATAGGAACTATGCAATAAGATGAAATAAACACAGAACTCTGAAGTCTTTTCAAGCTGAACTAGTAGATCTTACCAATTTTTCAGCTTCTAGGAGTCCCTTTAGGAAGTCCACTTTGCGAGAGTATTCATTCAGCAGTTCTGGGGCTGGCTTGCTATTGGAGTTGAAAGATAACCAAGAAAACCAAAAGTTACTGGCATTTGCTACTGTTCAGGTGACTTTCCAAATAAAATAAGACAGAAAAAACCAACACGTGGTTCTTCAAAGAAGCGTCTTTAACAAATGTAGCCTCAGGATAGGAACACACTTGCAACCCCCTGCAAATCACCTTTTCCAAGACAAGGAGAGCTCAGAGCATAGGCATTTCCACAGGGAAGAATATACTGTGGTGTTTGTGGGCTATGGCAACTTACAGATAAGATTACTATTGAATCACAAAATCATTAAGGTTGGAAAAGACCTCCAAGATCATCAAGTCCAACCTTCGACTGAATCCCCCCCATTCCCACTAAACCACATTACAAAGTGCCACGTCTACTCTTTTTGAACACTTGAAAGGGATGGTGACCCCACCGCATCCCTCGGCGGCCCGTTCCAACGCTTAACCACTCTTTCAGTGAGTAATTTTTTCCTAATATCTAACCTGAACCTCGCCTGGCACAACTTGAAGCCGTTCCCTCTAAACCACAAAACCACAACGGGCACCCAGGGACTCAGAGCGCTCACCTCGACTGCTTCTTCAGCTCCCGCAGCATGTCCTCGAGAGCAGCCACATACTGAGGAGAAAAATAAGGCTTTAAGCGACAGCATTAAGGAGAAACACCCGGTGTGGCAGAGGCAGTGGGTTTAACACCACGGCGAGGGTTACAGAGGGGCCGCCCCGCGGTGCCGCGGGACGGAGGGGCCGGGTGGCCTCACCTTCTCCAGCCGCCACTCTTCGGGGTCCCGCCGCTCCGCCGCCAGCGCCTCGCACCGGCTCAGCAGTCGCATCAGGTTCAGCTCCAGCCGCGTCGCAGCCATGGCGGCACCGGATCCTCACTCAGGCGCCGCTCGCCATCTTGGGGCGGGGCGAGGGGCGGGAAGGGAAGTGCCGGGCGGGCGTTACCGCCCCGGTTTATTTAAAAAAACACCCCCAATCAACCCGAAACTACCCCTCAAAAGCAACCCCTGCGCAGGTGCACAGGGGCGGCTGCAGCTCGGGGCGTTGTGGTGGCTGAGCTGAGCTCTTCCCTCACCCCAACGTGGCGCAGCCCCGTGAGGGGCCGGGGCACAGAGGCGGCTTCAAAGCGATAATGAACGATGGCCCCTCGCCCTCAGGTGTGTCCCCGCACACAGGTGAGGGGTGGGGAGGATGAGGCAGCACCATGCTGGCTTGTGGTTCACTCCAAGAGCACCAAAACCCTCCCCGGTGCCACCAGAGCCTTGTTAGTGCTTCCCCCATGGAGAGCTTTCCCCATCCTTTATCAGTACTTCATAAAGGCAGCAACACCGATTAAAGGCTTCCCTCGGAGTGAACTGCTCATTAGACAGACACTGATAAACTAACACCTGTATTTTTTTAAAAGTGCAACGTTTTAATAAACTTCTTTATACATTTTGGTCTCAGTTAAGGCTATTACGTTAAACAGTTCTGTAAACCACACAGAAAATTGTCATAAAAAAAATTAAGGCAACACACATTGACCTAAACTCACTGTTGGTCCCATGAGAGTCCATTGTAAGACAAATGGAAAAAGGCACAGCAGCGGAACTGGGGGGGCTTGTTTCCTGTACACTCAACCCATATATTTTACTCAGCATTAAATTTTATTTTTTTTGCAAGGTTTTAATTTAAAGTGGAAAATATTTGCTTTAAACAACCTTGCCGAACCTTTACAGTACTGTACATTTCCAGGTTGCCTTCCTGGCAGCCACTTAAACACAAGTTTACAGCCTTCAAAGGGTTAAAGCCAAAAGCTGTGGTCAACTTCAAAAAAGGTCCAGAGAGCTGAAGTATTTCACTTCTCCATACAGGGAATGTGAGAATAAGGATCTGAGAACCTCCGTTTGACTTTTGCAGTTGGTTCATATTCATCCACGAGTTCCTGAGCGTGGGCCAGTGCAGACCCTTGTGCAATGTATACCGAGTAGATGCTGTCAGTCCGCCTTGCTGGCTGCTCCCTACGTCTCACCACCTGAGACTCCTTGTTAGCAGAAACCTGATCCTGGGATTCTGTACATTTGAACATCCCAGGAGGGAGTTTTATATTTGCTGTTGGCATCACTGGAGTTCGACGGGGCACTTTCATCTTGGACAGTGTTAGAGAGTATCTGCGCCTTGAAGCCAGGGATGCAGAGTAGGAATGTGAAGAGGTTTGTGGGAGAGAAGGCACTTTGCAAATGTCTTTGGCAGGCAGGCTGGAGCTCTGAGCACAGCAGTGTAATCCAATAATTGCTTTACAGAAACAAGACACTTAGAGACTGATAGCAGTAACTTGATACAAGCCACCATGAGCAGATAGCATCTGCTCACCTGGCTGTATGTAGCAGAAGATGGAGAATAAAAAAAAGCACACACTACCTTAATACTGACCTTCGGTATCCATCCGGCCTGTCCTATCCTCAAGCAGGCTCTCTGTGCTTGCCGACGTCTCCGAGTCCACGTTTTCCTCGTCGGAGCCCCGCTGGTCAAGCTCAGGTAACCGGTAAGTTATGTCCTCTCTGCATCAAACACAGGCTAGAACACTCAACCAAGACAACATCTCTAACACGAGCTCGTGTTCAGAGGCAAAGTATGTAGTCATTAAATATTAATTCTCGTGGTATTTTCTCTCAGCTAGTCCTTTGTATTTTCCCTTTCCCCTCTACAGAACAGAATTAGAACCTTTTGGACAAAAGGTATTCTGCTTTTATGCTACCCAGGTGAAGGGGGACTTACTTTTCTTCTTTTATTGACTGTATGCGATCGATGAGAATCTCCTTTTCCCGGTTATTGGCTTCAGAAACTTCTTCATCTTCATGCACCGAGTCCAGCTCTGAGGTGCCACTGTCATTTCCTTTGACCTGAGAGCTTTTACTCTGCAAGACAAATTCATGCGTAACACTTCTCAGTTACAAGCAGCTACACAAGTCTTGGTCTGCAAGTTTCAGAGTAGAAGACAAATGAGTAGGTCAAAGGAAAGGCTGAGGGAATTAATGAAGAGCTGTTAGTTATCCATACAAACATTTCAAAGAGAAAGAGAAAATCTCCTATTCACCTGGTTTCTGGGGCTTTGTTACCTTTTTTGATCTGTCAGCCTCAGCTTAGTTTTAGTAGTCACTTATAAGTAATATTATTAAATCCAATAAAAGTTACATACAGTGTCTATAAAATATCAGGTGAGGACAGAACAGGTCAGCAGCCCTGCATGCAGTCCGGGGGTGGGAAGTTGCACCAATACATGCAGTCTTGATTGTTTAAAACAGTGTTTAAAACAAAGTTACAGCATGTGTAATAAGTATTTTAGTCATGCAATAGTACCATAAGAAAAGCCCATGCACTACACCCAGGCAGTTGTACGTACCAGCTTCCCCTCGTAAGGGGAAGAGAACCCAAGTTTTACAGGCCAGAGCTAGAGAGAGATGGAGACCAAATTAAACTATATGCCGCTTCTGATCAGACACAATTTGGTTGGTTTTAATCAGTACAACAAAAACAAAGAATAAGTTTATTTGCCCTACTAGAACACAGCATATTTTTGCCCACCAGCCATCTCTGGAGTGAAGGAGCTCCTCTGCCATGTCAGAGACTCTGTTAGTTCTACTGATGGAATTATATGGGAATAGATTTTGATCACTGCAAGAGCAGATCCCCACACCTCCGCACCCTTCATTTATCAGGCTCCAGTCCAGCTGTATATTTAGCTCCTACCTACAGCTCCTTGGGCAAGTCCTACTTTGGGCAAGTCCAAATCCCTTTTCTTCTTATCTTGCAACTGATTTTTGACTTACTGAATGAGATGGACAGGATAAATAAGTAGTACTTCATTTCCCAAAATCTGGTGGGATGATGGGTTTATTTCAATACTTACTGTATTCTGCCGGAGCAACGAGAGCCGTCGGAAAGCAATGCTCTCTGCTGCTTCCAGCTGATTGATCTCATCCATTTTTATCTTGTACTTCCTTATCTGTTCCTTTATGAGCATCTCTACACACCTGGGAAAAAGGGCAAGAGCATATTGAGCAGCCTCATACCATAAAAGCTCTGGAACAACCATGGTGGGATGAGATGCCTCTCTTGGCCTGGGGGTGTTTATCACACACAAAGTGTCCCAACACATCCCCTACAGGTGGCACTGCAGGGTGACAGGGTGGAGAGTCCAACACAGCAAGCAGAACAGGACAGGTAATGGTTAAATGTAATGGCATATGTTCCTTCTGGGACAACCAGAGCCTCCTACGCTGACTGTACACAATGGTGAGCAGACAGACATTACCAGGGCTGCCAACAAGCTTCTGCTGCTTCTACCTGTCTTCCCTGTGCTGGCACAGAATGAATCTGCAACTGCCCTTTTCCACCTCCTTTTCCACCTCTGTGGTCAGCAAAAAGTTACAAAAAGCTGTCATTTTTCAAACTCTGTTTCCACTGGAGGCAGATGCACAGCGAGGGGCACTCAGAGAGCCAGAGCTGCTGGAGGGTGAGAACAGAGAGGATCAAGGACAGAACCTTCCCCAGTTCAAGGAACAACACAGAAGAAATTATCAGGGAGTTTCATGTATACAGGAGGCAGCTTAACTCTATCATACTGTTTATTATGGCTCGTATCTCAGCAAAACAGATGACTGATGTACAATCCACCCAAAAGATTATCTTGAGGTAAAACACAAACCTGATATTTAAGACTTCTAAGTCATCCTACTTGATGCTTTGTGAACTGGAGACAGGTGGAAGGTCTGAGAGGGGCATATAAATTGGCAGCACCGGCAGAGCCAGGATTCAGCAACTCTTAACCCTCAGTTTCTCAGCTTGATAGGAACAAGGTCATAACAAATGCAGGCAGTGGTCCTGGCCTTCCATCCCACTCTAAAGTACTTTTTTTGAGAAAGTACTTTTCAGACTGCTAAAACTCACATGGTTGTTTTTGAAACGTCCTTCATGCTGGTTAAGGGGTCAGAGGTATCTGGACAGCGCAGGAGGCATGGAGCAAACACAATGGCCAAGGCATTGGGTGACATACGGTTGACATCTTCTATCAAAGCCACTCTGAAATCGAACATTCAGGAAAAGAGATTTTAAGCAAACCTTGCTAGAATGCAAGCAACCTGATCGCACCTTGCCAGAGTTCCCAAATAACACACAAGGAGGCCTCTCAGGCACTCAGTGCATATAGCAGTTCAAAAAAAAACATTAAAATTATTTCACACAAGTAGACAAAATTTTGTGCATCAGAAAAAGGACCAGGGAGTCACCCAGGTTAAACTAGTCTGGTAGCCTCCCAAAGTATGTCTGGTGATTCAGTGTTTCATCTCCAAGAACCATGTTCAGAGGGCACTTGGAAAATCCTCAAGTTCCTTAGATAAGAGCAGCCTCTTTTCCAGCACCATTAATCCCTGCTCCTAAGACTCACGTACGTTCATCCTTCATTACGTACTATCTGTATAAATCCTGGTGTTCAGATGATTCACCAAGACTGTGAGATCTACCTTATCTTCAAAGTTGTTCTTACCCGATTTGATCCAAACACACGAGGTTGTAGAAGTCACCCCGTATCTGTTCTCAAGCACAACTATCAACTTCAATTCTTTCATGTCTAAACCAGCAGCACAAGTCCTACACTAACACTTAAGGAGTTTAAGACTTTAAAAAGCTTCCAAGAAGCACTTAAGAGTCACACAGTTTCTCTACAAATGAAGTAATTACACTCATTACTTGACAAGATGGAAAATGAGTCGCTCCAGGGTATTATGATTTGCCTGTGGGAGCTGTTCCAGGACAGTGTAAATGGCACAGAGTTGCTCCTGTTTTTCTGGTAGTTCTGCACAAAGGGAGAAAGCACAAGGTGATAAATGCTCTGCGCAAGGCTAGTGGAAAGCTAAAATTTGCAAATTCTTAGAAGTCTCACTGTCATTTCATTCACCAACTGTTATAATTGAATGTTAAAGCATCCCTCATGGCACTGCAATTGTCCTGCATTTTCAAATGCTGCTGCTGTTAAACATCAAGTTTACTGATCAAGACCTACAACAATATTTAGGATGCCTTAATCCCACTGAAGTTAAAAGAATTTAAGGATTTGGGATATTTGGATATTAAGATCTGGTTTAGACCATCAAAGAGGAAAAAACACGCATGAAAGGCAACTTATTTACAATCTCACTGTTTACAGAAAGATCAGCTGTATAGTGATATTACACTACAATCCCTCCCCCCCCAAAAAAAGGGAATCTCGAAGCAAGATGAAGTAAGCTAGAGGAGAAATTCCCTGAAAAGTGTTTTATGTAAAATGTCTAAAATCTTTGCCATAACTGCACTGGAAGAAGCTGTTTATCCAGCATGAGCATCTTAAGAGTTTCTTCTCCCAAGAGCATAATGAGTTAAAGAAGAAATGTTTATAAAATTACTTTAAAACCTACCTACAGCTCGGAGGAAATCATTGTACTGTGCTGATGTCATCAGTGGGTCTGGCAGCTCCCGCAGCCACTGCTTAAGGATCCCCGTGATGGTGTGAATAGGGTAATTCTCCAGCTTCACTGAGTTTGGATCTGAAAAGGAATGTTTTACTTAGAGCAATTCATTCCTCCTCACAATTCAACTCTCCCATTCACAGAATCCGAGTGGCAATTCAGAAGAAAAGAAAAAAAAAAAACAACAAACCAACAAAAGATAGTAATTTAGAGGTACTAAGCAGCTTCTGGCAGCCAACAAAAATACTACAGCCTGCATGGTCACCAAAAAGCTGTTTTTAAAACACCAGAACGTGCCAGATACTTTCAGATAGAAGAGAATTGCAGGGAAAGCTGATATCACAAGGAAGTCCAAAGGGTGGACAAGAGTGCCTGACCTGCTTGCAGCAACTGTTTGAGCTCCTTCATCCGATTTGCTGACCCTGATTTCCTGTAGATCCCCTCCGTGTAGAGCCCGTGCATCTCCACGTATTCTAGCAACTTCTCCATGACAACAGGGACCGAGTTCCTCTCGCTGGTCAGGGAACTCACACTCACTCCGAAGTGTCGTGGTTCTGCATCCTGCTCATTCTGGAACAGATACAGGCCAAGTACTGTGAATCCTGTTCCCAAGCTAGGAAATTCCACTCTTTCATGCTACAATTATCTTATGCTTCCAGAAACTAAAGCTGAGTGTTTTATTCTAGCTTGCTACACGCAAGGCATAAGGCAGATTTCCTGAGCTGCAGCAATAAAGAACGCTTATGGTTCACACTGAAGGATTTCTTTATCAGTTTGTCCAACACTGCACACACACTCTGAAAGAAGAGTTCCCAAATTAGCTCAAGCATCACCTCTTAGAAGAATGTTCTGCCTCTGCACATGCAGAGCTGCACCTGACTATATGCAGAGAAGGGAAGTGTTTAGGCAATTTTTATTCAGTGCCTGGACATCCACTGTTCCTTTGCTGAGAAACAAAGGCAGCGTTTTGCATGCAAAACTTATGGTACCACAGAACCCCATGCCCGATCCACAGGCCTTACCTTTTTCCCACAGGAGGTACAGCTGCTCTGGATTTTGGACATGCACTTCTTGTGACAAGTCAACTTGCAAACTAGAGAGAAAGAAGCAACTGTTACAAGCATCCAAATCACATTAAAAACCACATTAGCACCTTGTTTTATTCACTGCCTATATAAACCACATGTACTGTTCACTAAGGCCCATCTGCAGCAGCCAAAGTTACAAGCAGTTTGCACATATGGTAACCTAAGCAGGAAGGCTGAGGGGTGTTTACTCACCACTGCACAGACAGGCTTTTTCCATGGGCCAGATGTAGGATGAGCAGTGCTCACACGACTGCCGGATGCTCACTTGGTAGTTTGTGAACACATGACCATTGTGTTCTTCAATCTGGTGGGAGACAGAAAGGAATTAGTGAATTTTTTTGCCTTTTAAAAATTATTATTATTTTTAATAAAACCATTTACCCTGTATCAGATTTTCCACTTTATTTTACAATTACAACTGAAGGCTTTGAACTTGAAACCAAATTTTGCCCTATCTTAAGGCAGTTGGGTTTGCTGGATCATTTCATAATTGGCTTGCTGCCTTAAAGTTCATCAGTGCAATACATGAGCTCTGGTTTGTTGTTACTATTCAATAGCTGTTTTCCTTTAAATAGTCCGTTATTGAGAAAGCCGTTGGCTTCTAAAAGGTGCTATGGACAAGCAAGAAAATATTTGAGTACCACCTATCACTGCATAAAAGCAAGATTTCTGATTTATGAAGAACAGTTTTATATCATGTCACATCTTCATAAGAGGTAAGTGAATTAGTATGCAAAATAAAACAGAATATCAGTACAAAAATCAAACTCTTCCAAGGGTGCTTAGTGTTCTGTGAGTGCACCTGAGGACTTGGACTATTGCAAAAGAAAAAGTACTCACTGCACGATCTTGTTTTCGTTTCTTCTTCTGGGCTTTGGTTTGCTGCAGCAGGATACAAAACCGCTGTTAGTCTTTGAAATTCAGATATTCCATTCCCTTTTTTTGCTATTCAGTTTCCCAGGCTCTACTTCACCTCCAGACATTTGAGACACTATCCTGCAGCTTCAGCTTGGGTTGTCTGACCTCACACTACCAACTTCCTAAAAACCAGCTGAGCTCACTGCCTGATGACAAAGCAATTCCAGCTCTCAAACCTCCAGAGAACTCCTGTGTTTTTATCAAAGAAAATGCACAAACACTTACTCTTAACATCTTCAGAATCTGAAAGTTAAAAGATTAACAATTCCAAAAAGGTGAATCAGCAAATCAGAATTTGCTACACACATAATGTGTGTACGGCAAGTGTTTGCCAAGTAACAAAGAATGCTCTGGAAAAGGTTTCTAAGGTAATTATTATGCTGAGACAGTAACAGTGTTTCATCATCCCATAAGCCAGTAACAGAATAACTTTTATACCTTGGGCTGCTCAGATTCCTCTTTTTTTGTATATCCTCTTATGAATTCATCCAGAAGGGATTGAAAGAGATTCAAAACCAGCTTGACTTCTTTCTCTTCTCTTTTTTGGGCCAGATTTGTAACCAGAAGCTGGTAATTTTCCACCAGATCTTTGTAGCCAACATGGATTTGTCCATTCTAGAGAAGGGTAAAATACTTGTAAGACAGTTTTTTTGGATAGTGTTGAGGCAATTTCATATTTTCATGTGTTTAAGTTCAGAGGTGAGAAAGCACAGCCATGATCAAAGTCAAAGATAACAGCCCATGACAGAAACAAGGTCACAGACTTGTCTACTGCACTGTCCAACAGCACTTGGCTGAGACAAGGCAGTGTCAGAAGGACACTGGAAAAGCTGTTGGCACCTCTCATTGGTGTCTAAACACAGCCACATTAAGAGGCTGAAGACAGCAAAATCCATCCATTTCTAAAAATAAATTTATGGCTGAGTGAATGTGAAAAGGGAAACAAAGAAATCTGCTTAAGATTACAGCAGAACTGTAAAATGAGTCTAACATTCAGCTTTGAACTTTACACTAAGAATTGCTGAACTGCTTTGTTAAAGAGCTGCAGGCCAAGCCGTTAACGTGCACACTCAACTCATTTATTGCCTGCCAACTTTCCTTTGCTGAGACTTAACTACTTACAGGAGCAGAGTACATGGTCTTGATGTTTCCTCTAAACTTCTCTGTAGCTTCAAAAAACAAACACTCAACACCAGACTTCCGGGAGCGTAAGTCATTGATCTAGAAGACAAATAAACCTGCATCAGATGTCATTAAAACAAGAACACCCCACCGGAGTTGAGCTTCCATTCCAATTATTTAAAACAATGTTTCTTAATACAACTGTGCTGATGATACAAAACAGGAGAGTCGGGTAGTTCAGCTCTAGAGAAATATTTCCTTACAACTCATGCTTTTTTTTTTTTAATACAACTTTTGCTGCCCACTCATTTGTAAACAAATGAAGAACTAACATGAATGGCCTGAGTATTTAATGCAATATAATGCATTCAGAGACTTCAAGAACGGAATAGGAAGGGCCCTAATACAGACTTGACTCAGTCAAGACATCCAATCAATTCCACTTTGCTTTTAATTATAACAAAAATTTGCAGCTAGAAAAGTAGGCTCTAAAATTCCACAAAACCAGTGAACATAGATTTGAATTTTATCACAGTTGAGAGCCTCTTACCTTGTTGAGGAGGAACTCATCCAGGTGTTTCAGCTCATTGGCATTTGCAATCTCGCGGACCATGGACGCTCGCCAGTTCTGGGACACGCTCGAGATCTTGCTGATCTTTATGGTCCTGTTCTTCTTTGCTTTGCTGATCTCCTTCACTGCCTGGGGGCGGCCTGGCTGCCCAGAAGAAGCTGGGAAAGAAATCAATTTGCACATTAAATCAGGGTGAATTCTGCAGTTTGTTTCCTCTATAGCCATGCAAAACCTCACAGAAAAGACATCAGCATGCTAAGGGTTAAATCACACAAACTCACCTTCTGAAACTTTCTGAGTTCCTCCTGTGTCTGTAAAGAGGACACAAGATACAAGGGAGAGGCCATCTCCTTCCTCAATCATATCAGAGCTCTCCTTTGGAATTTTCTTGTCTGGCTTTTTCCCCAAAAGTCTACGCAAAGGACTTTTAAAAGCAGACCTGAACACAAAAGCAGATACAAGTGTGTCCCATTAGAAATGGAAGCTGGTTCTGCTACAAGAACAGGCTCATAACAGTTACACACAACAGGATTAACCTGTATTAGGAACATTTTAGGTCCAACCTGCAGGAAAAATGAGCAGCACAAAAAAAGAAAGACAATGTGAAAGCACACTCGGACTTTCTGATATTTACTAGATTAGAGCAGAATTTTCAGCACACACAGAGACAACACATCCCATATCCAGAACACTGTTTCTGGCTCAGGAAGTCTCTGAGCTGCAGAGTGTCACAAACTGGAGGAGGAGGCCAGGGAAGTGGCATGACATGCTTGCTGGGTTCTTCAGCTTTTCTCTTGGGGTCTCCCTACAAGAGCCTTTGATCTGAGCTGTAAATTGGTTCTTATTTTAAAAAGAATCAGTTCAAAGACAAGTGTTATGCAAGAAGCAGAGAAGCTGTTCCCCAGCAGGGTCAGATATCAGGCCCACTGCAACATGAAGCAGTAACAGTCACTCCGGTAGCTGATGCCAACACGTGTCTCTCCACAACTGCAGTCTCAAGATGCCCAATTCAAGCACAAGTGGAAGATATCCTTTTTTTCCCCATTTTCTCAAACACAGGCCAGTCACACACACAGCACATACTTGGCATCTCCCTGCTGACTCGCTGGTTGCACAGGAACAGCCGTGTCCAAGGTAGGTAAGCGGTCACTGGGCTTCTTCTGCACAGGGTATTTCTTGGTGCCTTTTTCTTCTTCTATCACATCTGGTGACTGCTACAGTAGAGAGGAGGCATCAAAAACTACATTGTGAGTGAAATAGATTGTCTAAATGATTTTAAAAAATAGAATGGTAAAAAAACTTTGCTTCATCAACACAAAACACTTTAGCTAAAAACATTAGCATATTAGTATAAGATCCAAGTATATTTAATGCTTTAACCACAGATCCATTTATTTAAAATTAAGTTTTCAAACTCTTGTATAATATTTGCTAAAGATTTTTTTACATGGATATCAAACCAAAAAAAAAAAAAAAAATTCAACCTGAAGGAACACAGGCACACAGAATACTACAGAATTGTTTACAAATCTTTAATATTTATAAGCAAGGATAATTAGGTATAAATATGCACAATAGCATCAGTACCTGATTCATGGCAACAGTCTGGGCCAGTGTTGAGAGATCACTTAATGAAGCTGAACTCCCCTTCTTCCTGCAATGTTACAGGATAAGTTTCCGAATATATATTTTAATTAAGTCTGTAGCCCCTTAATATTTAACAACTTTTAAATAACATACATATCGATGTTATATCTGAGACAGAATCTTGATCAGCTCTTGCAACTCACTTTTAAATGCAAAATTTACTGGACAAGTGAAAAAAGATGGGAATGTCAGATTTCCTGCCATATCAGAGGGATGATGGTTGCAAACTGCAGCTCACTAAAATTTTGTTTTCAGTGGATAAAAGACACATGAAAATACACTCCAGACTCTACTTCATCTAAAGCCCTGACTCTCCATTTTAATTCAGCCAGGCAGGCTTTGTATCTTTTGTGAGCTTCTGAAAACATTGTGCCCATACAGATTCCCTGCAGGACTAGGAGCCAAGGAAAAGCAGTTGTTCATAGCTCCATTTGCTCCCATAATATGGCCAGGCTCCCAGGAATTCTCCATCTATGTTTAAACATTCCAGATACCTGTTTTCTGTAAAGTAAATAAAAAGGAAGCTGCCCTTACTCCAGTTGATCCTGAGGAGACTTATCCACACGTGTCCTTCCATCCAAGGATTGACTCAGCACATCATTCTGACCAGCATCAGACTGTCTCTTGCCTTTCCACTTCTCCCTCTTGTACTTCAGCTTCTCTGGGTCATCCACATATCTCTGGATTGCAGAAGAAGTGGGACTATCCAGGTCTTTGGTTGCCCTCTGACCAAGACGTTTGTTTTTATCTGCCCAGGGGTCAGATGGACTCCGAAAGCTCCCAGTAGCTGACAACATGTTGTGAAGATTCAGTGCAAGATTTGTGGGCCTTTCAGGGCAGGTAAAGCTTTGGCTGCCTTTTATTTGGTTACTCTGATTCCCTTGTGTTTTTGTTCTATCAGCTGCCACATCACCCTCTTCTGATACCGGTGGTTGCTCAGGAACAGAACCACTTTCCTTTATCTCACTTGATGGTGGCGTGTCTGGAAGGGCTTTTTCTTCACTTGGACTTTTCTCTTCCTCACTGCTTCCCTGAGGGACAGTATAATCTTGTGCTGTGGATTTCTCTGGCACTGGAACAGTTTCCAGGGCCTCTTCAGAAGGGGTTTGTTCCTCAAGGCACAGCGAAGATGGTCCTTCGAAGGACAACAGGACGTGCTTGTTCTGCAAGTCGTTGTGTTCCAGCCCCCTCTGCCGACGAGATTCCCTCTTCTCCCGGCTGGTGGTTACTTTCTCCGAGCCCTCTGTCGTGTTCTTCTGGGGTAATGTGGCTATCTCAGATGAGCTCAGGTTTTCAGATGAACCTAGGCTTTCAGCTTGTTCATTCTGAGCTCGATCTTCAGCTTGTTCATTCTGAGCTCGATCTTCAGCTTGTTCATTCTGAGCTCGATCTTCAGCTTGTTCATTCTGAGCTCGATCTTCAGCTTGTTCATTCTGAGCTCGATCTTCAGCTTGTTCATTCTGAGCTCGATCTTCAGCTTGTTCATTCTGAGCTCGATCTTCAGCTTGTTCATTCTGAGCTCGATCTTCAGCTTGTTCATTCTGAGCTCGATCTTCAGCTTGTTCATTCTGAGCTCGATCTTCAGCTTGTTCATTCTGAGCTCGATCTTCAGCTTGTTCATTCTGAGCTCGATCTTCATCCCCAGCAGCCTGATCCAGCTCTGTTTCATGTTTCACAGGTAGCTCATGTGTTGTTGGCTCACTCTGCTCATGCTTGCTCTTATCATCCTCTCTGTCTTCATCTTCCTGCATTTCTCTCTGCTTTTCTTCAGCTTTCTGCCTTTCTACAGCCATTTCCTGATATCTGTTAAGAATTTGTAAGATGAAAACACAAATATTTAATGCCCAGTGGTCAAAGAAAGTACCAACTGCTTAAATGCAGCCCAAATAGCAATACAAGCACAAAGTACAGCTACAGTCCCAGTGTGCCCGCTTGTCAGGACTGGCAGCATCAGTGCAGCTCAGCTCAGTAAAGCTCAAGTCCTGAGCACTTAACCAGCGTCCACACACCACTGGTCACTTGATACTGAAATATTACGTGGTAATAACTATCTTTAACTTCATAGAGTCCCAAAATGGTTTGGGTTGGAAGGGACCTTAAAGCCCATCCAGTGTCCATAGGCAGGGACACCTTCCACTAGCCCAGGTTGCTCCAAGCCCTGTCCAACCTGGCCTTGGACACTTCCAGGGATGGGGCAGCCACAGCTTCTCTGGGCAACAGTTTATTAAGTTGTTTATTCAGTCAAAACATCACACAAACTGAGCTTGGCAGGTGAAGCCGAGTAGCTGAGTCATATTGCTCCTCCTCCTTTACCTCTTACGTGTCAGGTGCCCTCTGACCAGGGCCTGCAGGAGACAAATCCTCCTCCTGTGCTGCAGGAAGTGTTTCCGCTCCCGGTACCGTCTCCAGGCTGCCTGGATCTCGATGGCAGCATTGCTCCTCTGCAGGGCCATCCTGATACAGCGGGAACGCCAGCAGGCCTGGAAGGGATATTTCTGAAGTAAGAAAGAGAGGGCTTCTTCAAGGTGGGGAGCGTTACATAACAGTTTGTTGGGAAAACAAGGTTGGCAATTCTTACAGATACCTGTAAAACAATGGCCGCCTGCCGTGTCCTGAGAAAGCGCCTCCTTTCCAAAACCATCCTGAGCCAGCTCTGGAGAAGAATGATTTTCCTGATCACTTCTTTGTGTAGTGTATCCTGTAGTATCTGCCTTTCAGCCTCTTTCATAAAAACCTGCCCAGTTAAAGAAAAGTTCATCAAAAAGCAGTTAACAGGAGCCTTTGAGCCCTCATTGGAGGTATAATGAGATAATGGTAATGCTTAGCACTGCACCAAACCTTACTGGCTGACAGCATGCCCAAAAAGTTAAAAGTCCTTTTAAATTTCAGAGTTTGCATTCTAAAACATAAAACTGTATTTACAGCCTTCAAATCACAGGTCCCTTCTAAAATGAAAACATCGACCTGTTTGACAAATGCCAATAGCACCATATAATACAGATTTGTACTGTGTCAAGAAAACAGGTTGGCATTAAAACCAAGGAGGCAACTGTAACATCTGTGTCAACATTTGCTAGTTAAAACAGCTCATTTTAGTACAAAATGCAGAGAAGAGTAACACCTGTAAAAGAACGGCACTGAATTTTGCAGTGTACATCAATGTTTCTTACTGCCTTACAGAAAGTTTCACAGACCTTGGTCTTCCCTATTTGATAGTAGCTTTCATTCAGTTTTAGTTTATTCAAATAAGCACAAATGTCTTCCTTAGAGGCTTTGGCATCTTTGGGCAGTAACACCTGAAATTGGTCTATGAATTCCTGCGAAAAGCAGAGACAGCAAGAGACCAAAGTTAGAAGACAATTCACAAGTTTAGAGTTTTAGCTTTAAAACATAAATCTGATTAAGACACTTATGCTACAGAAACCTGAAAATACTTCAAACAGAACTATTTTTCCTATTCTGTAAAATGCAGGCTTCAGTCCAGTTAATGGTAAAGATCACCTGTACGTGATCCCTAAAGCTACCGGATTGTTTTACAGAAAACTAACTCCCACATGGAAGCAGTACTGTGCAGCACTGACTGAATGCTTTCCTTCATGCAACAAGGAACAACTTACTGGCAGATGACTCGCAATAGTTCAACTACAACTTTTTACCACGCAGGCTCTCTCAAAACGACAACGCATTTTTACAGTTCACCCCAAGTCATGAGTTTCATATGAAGAGCCACAAAAGACTCTGAGGCAACATGTGCTTTTCCAAATAGAGCAGATATTTCTGAAGACACAATGCAGTTCCTTACATACCTGGAATGTGTATTTGGCACTGTAGCCAGACCTCCTGATCCTCACAGTTTCTAGCATTCCCGTGTACCGTAACTGCTGAAGCACCAAGTTTTCATCAAAAAGCATTTCTTTCTGAAAGACATCAGCAGACAACATGCAGTGAGCACCTGAAGAGTGACAGTGAACAAGTTGAAAGAGAGATATTACAAGGCTGGAGCCTTAGACCCTCAGCACCCAGCTCAGCTCCAGGGCAGCCTCACCTTCTCTGCGTTGGAGCGGATGCAGCGGATGAAGAAGGGCTCAGCTCTGCCCAGGGTCTCCAGTAACTTATTAAGTGAATTCTGAAATGAAACATTCAGAAATATTTTTCTTCTTCGGATATCAGCATTTTGAGTTGTGTTTGACTGCAGTGCAGCTTCTGCCTCAGGAATAAGATCTTTCAGGTCTCTTGGCTATATAAAATCCTTTTTCATCCAAGCAGAGGTTCTCCCACACTCCACGGCACATCCCTGTCTTTGCTTTTTACCTTTTCTCAAGAGAATTTAAAGCAGTGTTTGCTTATGCTGTAACAGTAGCACTAGATCTGCACACAAGGATGAGGCTGGTTGGCACAGAGAACTAACACATTTCACAGCATAAGGGGAGTCTTTAAATGCACTGACTTTAATCAAGTAATAACCCTACTTCAGACAAAACTCAAGAATAAAACCCGTTGTTTACCAAGCAAGACCAGCCTAGATTAGCCCGGGAGGGCCTGTTCCCTGAGGGTGCACCAGGGGTATGTCACCTACCTGGAACTGGGCACTTATGCTGGGGGGTTTCTTCTTCTTGTGCAAGTGCAAAAGGGACTTTGTGGTTCGGTCGTGCAGAGTCATGCTCACTATGAGCTTCAGCGATTTGGAATCCAGCAAGTTCTAGAAGAAATTTTTCATAATCAACAAAGTGCAGGTCTCAGTTAAAGGGGAAATACTTCTGTCTGCATCCAAACGAGTAAAAATGAAACCAGCTACCTAGAGTTCCACATTCAATGGCATGTTACATTTTGTAATTATTTCTATTTTGGACAAAAACACTCCTTAAGAGGGAAACTTTTCCACTGCCCCATCCCAAGAATATAAGGTAAACAAGAAGAATTACGTAATCACTGTGTTTGCCTTCCCTGATTTGAAGTGACTTTATGCATTTATGGCACCTCCAGTCTAACTAAACAGATGCTAGCTCACAATTTTTTCCTGTTTAACAATTCTTATAAAGGTGAACATTTATCTATTCTTAGCTTGTCAGAAGAGCATAAACAACACAACTTTCCTATCCTGTGAAACAATATTTTCTGCAGTGAGTTCTGGCAATCAAAATTAAGTTCACAGTGAAAAAAAAAAAAACAAACCAAAAAAAACAAACAAAAAAACAACAACCAAAAAAGAGAGATCTAAATTTTCTGAATAACCTTACCTTGGGAATGATCTGCTTCTGTTTGATACCTTTACTTTTCCTGTTAAAATAAATATAATTTAGGAAAGAAATACACATGATTTTTTGTTATTTCAGCAAGCCATAAGTTATATGAGATAAGATGAAGGACAGAAGAAAATGAGCACAAACAGCAGCAGGGTGTGTTCACGTGTGTCTCTCGCAAGTAATCAATGCAAGAAATGCAAACTGCTTTGCAACAAGAACGTCTTTTTATTAAATAAACTCTGTAGGTATTGGAAGCTTTCAAAAGTGAAAGATTTTCTCTGAAGTTAAAGCTGTTCCAAACTGCACTGTTTCAGAGACTGTTTCAGTGTGAGTTATTCTATTGAACTGTACAGTCACTGAACTCTTGTTTAATACTAAGGCACTACCAAATAAAAACATTTGACTCACAAGTTACTATTGCTTGCAGCAGAACCCCTGTGAAAGTACCTAACTACTCCCAGAAGGACAATGCATGTCCCAGCACCCCACCTGGGAATTCTGGAATGTCTGAGCTCATTCCCAGAACTGCCTGGAGCAGGATACACCTCAGGCACTGCTCCCATCCACACACAGAAGGTGAACAAGTAGAAGCCCTTAGAAACAGGCCTGCAGTTCACATCCTCCTGACTCCAAGCATGTGTGAGGCAGGTTCCAGCTCCGTGCCACCAAGTTCACTTATTATACATTTACTTACGTATTATGCAATTATACAGTTACTTATTATACAGTGGAGCCCAGATTCATTTTCTGACACAGGCACAGAATTGTACATGTAAATACTCTTAACCCAGGAATATATCCAGCCTCTGCATCCTGAATTTCAGGAAATCATTCCTTATACCTTGTGAGAGATCTCACTGTTGAATATTTTGCAACAACAAGCTCGTACTTGGGTTTAAAGCAAGCTTACGTGAGAAGCAGGCTTCACTTTCATCTAATGCAATGAAGCAACAAAGCGTTCCCTACAGGCTACTTTTCAGAAGAGATGTTTTATTCTTCATTGTCTTGCTTAGTTTTTTGCAGAAGACAAGCTTGAGACAGGTATCTTTTTTAGGGAGTGGAGTAACTGCTTGGTTCTTGTTGCATTTTCAAAGCAATCACCAAAGCACCAGAACTCACATGAAGTGGGAGTGGTGTTGAAGGTGGTTGAGTGACCGAAGCAGCTTGCAGGGATCCCCCCCCTGCCAGGGCAGTCCTTTAATACTGGCGATGATCTGCTCATGCATGTCTCTAAAATGGTCCACAGCAACACAAAGGTGGCAAACAGAGATACACAGCAATGAGGAGGGGGGGAAAACAGGAGTTAAAACCCCAAGAGATCCCATCATCAAGTATGCTCCAAACTGTGGCAGGTCGATCCCAGGCTACTTCTTCCTAAGCGTGAATGATTCTGATGTCAAGTCAGCACTTTCTACTCCATCAGTGCCCTAAAATTTAATTGCCAGGGTCTCATTCTAAACTTACTCTCTAATTCTACCTTTTAATGCAAATTCTTGAGCCATCAATTCAGAAAATGGAGAGAAATTCAGCAAAATGTACTTAACGGGCAGGGAACCCTTTTGTTTAGCCAAGTAGTATCCTTTTCAGATAGATATAAGCTTCTTAATAATCAACAATAAATATTCTTAACATATATTTGATTACTAAAATGAGGCTACTTAAACACACATCAGAAAAGTAAGTTACAAACAAGTTGTTAGGAAGATACTTGAAGAAATTTTGGTTTTCATTTCCATTTCAAAGTTATTCACGTTTAGCTTTTCAAAGTAAGCCTGGGGTGGTCTCTAATTCGTGGCAGATTCCATTCCTTAAGCATGCACTGTGCTTGTGAAGTGTTGTGTCCTGGCACAGAACTTACCTTCTTTACTCTCCAAAGAGGCACAAATTAAAAATAACAGAAGTGTAAGAATCACTTCTGACTGTTAGATGCTCTCACCATTCTGAGCAGCAGCACTATTACAGACACCTGTTGCTTCCCTTGGTACCTCTGAATATTTTGGAATATCAAGATTTGTTTTAAGATGTCCCAAGGAAACAGATCTGTTATTCTATGACTAATCCTTTCACCCAAATTGGATCTTTAGTTCTTAATTGCCCCAAGTGACAGAGGCTGTCCAGGATGAAGTAATTAGGAAGCAGCATGAAGTCACTGCTTTATGTGCTCCATGGCTTCACTGTTATCCAGAGGATTCTCAGAAGGTCAGTATGGCCTGGAAATGTGCCTCCCTGGCCTGGAAGTTCAGGCCTATTGCTACTTACTTCTTGTTTTCATGGAAAGGAATGAAGTCTTGGAAAGCATTTATAGTGTAATCCTCAGAACAATCAAATGAGAAATCAAGCACTGAGTAGCTGCAAAAGGAACATATATAAAGCCTAAATACTCCATAGAAAGGCAAATCTGCCTATAGAGAACACTGGAGGCAGTTCTGTAGCACATGCCTCCCTCCTAATGATGTCACAAGGCTGCAAAAACATGAGTGCTCCTATGAATCCTTCAGTGACACAGACTGGCTGCAGACGAACACAATGCTAAAAGCAACACACACCAAGCACAGAGAACTCAAAACCCCAGAGGTAAATGGGTCTGAGGCTGTCCCCAACATGTGGTAGCACTGGGTCTTACATAAAATGAGCTGGAGTGTTGTTTTCATAGTATTATAAAGGCCAAAGAAAACAAGAGAGAAGAAATGAAACTTGCTCTCCTTGTGGAAAGATCTAGTTGATAATTTGATATATGAAAATGCAACTCAGTAATTCAGCTCTTTTCCCTGGACAGGTTAAGGATGTTTTCTCACCGATAAACTTTTTCTACTGGAGTATTGGATCTCTGGAGTTCAGCAAGGGGAACTCTGGGTCCTTGACGTACCACTCCTGTCAGGAAATAACCAACAAGTTGCATTTTGACAAAGATACAACCATAACAGACAGAAAAAAACACCCCATCAACTGTAACAAGAAAAATGTCTATCCAGGGGCCTGGAGTTTTTATTTAGGATTTTATCGAGCTGCAGCACTTTGCTTCTCAAACTCCCTACTTCTAGAAAGTAAATTGCAGCTGCTCAGAAAAGCTTCTTAAAATTAATAGTTATGAACTATTAATTTTAACTATGAATACTCATTTGAAACTTCAGAGAGGTCTAAGAAGATCAAACTAGTGATGAGAATGCATACTAGAACTAGAACTATCTTCCCCAGCTTCACAGAACACCACAGAATATTCTTAGTTGGAAGGGACTCACAAGGATCAGAGTCCAACTCTTAAGTGAATGGCCCATGTGGGGATCAAACCCACAACCTTGGTGTTGTCAGCACTATGCTCTGACCAACTAGGACTTCAAATTTGGCACAGCCTGACATGGTGCACTGATTGGAGCTGGAAGGCTGAATAATTTCAGGTAAAACAGTGACAACCTCCTTGATGTGTGACTGTTAAACCATTTTCACCAGTCGCTTTGCCCTTAGTGCCAAAGATTGTGACCAGTTGATGCGGTTTTACCACAAACCTGCTGGTTCTGCCAGCGAGCACTAACCAACTGTAGAGGATTCAGTTTTCCCTGCCATACCTGCAGTTCTCTGAGCCCTCTGACGTCCCCCCTCTGCAAACACAGCCATGGCCCTGATGGCCGCGCGCAGCACAGCCCAGCGGAACACGGCCACAGGGTCCATCCCAATGAGCTCCCGCACAAACGCACTGTCGCTGCCCCGCAGCAGAGCCACGATATCCGGCCTCATGTAATCCATGTTCTTCTCCCTGAAATCCTGAAAAATAGCCACATTGAACTACAAGCTGTGCTTTGACCTAAGGTATCACTGTTCAGAATAACTCATTATTCCAAATAATTCTCACTATAGTGTTACCCTCCAGTCTACACTACCACCACCCAAAGTACAACTGACTACCCCTTAATCCAGCTCATTCCCAACAAATTTTCTACACCCTTACAAAAAACTCCCTCAGAAAGGCAAGGATTATTTTATGGCCATCAGATCCATCACCTACTTTGATCTGGTATTTCACTTTTCCAGCAAAGTGGCGGATGATAAAAGCGGGCTCCATCACCGGGGTTCCAACAAAGAACTTGTTCTCCTCATGCTGTTGTTTGAATTTCGCCAGTAGTGTTTGGTTGGTGGCATGTGGAAAACTGGGAATACAAAACAAAAGAGGCCAGCTACTTCTCAAATACGGGTGTGTTAATTATGGTGACAGAGTGAACACCTATTGATCCTTGTGAAAAGTATTAATTGTCCAAGATCTCTATACCTGCTCTGAATTTTAGAGGTCGGCTTAATTTCTGGACCCAAACCAAACAGCTCCACACACAGCAGAATATTCTGTATGTCAATGTTTCCTCCCATTTCACCAGCCAAGTTTAGTTAGGACATTAACTATTTGCCACATTTGCTACTTAATGTTCCAAGGAATTACATACATGCATTTTATTTTAATAATTAGTAATTCCACGGTAAACCACAAACATGGAAGTTTCTAAATTTGCTTAAGCCAAAGTTCAGTTCTAGCATTAATTTATATCACCACCATATTGGAGTCATTAGAAGCAAACTACAGTGTAAATCAGGGTCATAAAGGACCCTTTGCTTCCCACAATATTCCTCTCCTTTTTCAAGTGCTGTATTCATGTTCCCATTCAGTCCTTCCCTCCTCCCTGCCACACATGTTTTTCCAGAAGATGTTTGTTGCTTACTTGCTTTCTTCATCCAGAAGATAGAACAGGCCAGTGGGCTTCTTGCTGATTAAGTGAATGCAGGCCACATTATCAGTATAGTCAATATTGTGCCAAGTGATCCCTTCACTCTTATATTCCTCCTGTGTAGCTCAAGAAAATTCCCTCATCAGTACAGTGCCCTGACCTTTGATGTCCTGTGCTCTAAGTGCTTAAAACACATCCTCAAACAGCAACAGCAAGTGGAGTTTGTTAGTTCAGGCAGCAGAGACAGAAATAAGGAAAACTTATAAATTAGAACAGAACAGCAGGCAGACTGACTCAGATTAAAGGTCCACTTAGGCACATCACTCAACAGTGCATGTTTGGGGTAGAATTATTTAAAAACAAAAGTAGAGAAAAGAATGTTCTGCTGTGCTCTGCCTTCCCAGCAATCACAGCCTCTGACTCTGGACTTAGACATGATATCTACAGCATTCCAGTAAAGCCCTGTGTAGACACATCAGAGGAGTTTATTTTTCTCTTCCACAATTCTTGTATTATAGGAAATGACAAATACTTATTATCAAGTTCCAGAATTTTCAAATTGCACTGTCAGAAGTTTCAAAACAGGCAGTTAAGCTCTACACAAACAGCACCAGAACTTCCCCAAGGAAGCAATGGATATTGCCTAGGTTCAAAAAATTTGGAGCTCTCTGACAAGAGAACGTGAAGCTCTTCTGCTGAAATGACAATGCATCAAATGCTCAACAGGACAAGCTTCCTGCTAAGTTACAAATAAAATATCAGATTTTCTTAATGCTGTAAATACCCACAAACTAATGATAAGATACTAAAGTAAAAGAAGGTATCATACAGAAAATCAAATAAGTTTTATATTAAACAAAGGACAAAGAGCACCTCTCAGTGCTCTAGATGATGATGATAAATGCATTATTTTTAAGTAGGTAGAATTCAGCCTGCCCAACAGACTGCTCAGTGTGTGCTGCCTTACACAACTAAAGTGCCATTTTCCACAGACAAAAAAGCCTTTCTTTAAAAAGATATAGAGATCCCCCTGAGGGCCCTCAGGCTGCAAGAGATACAGGAAATGGGTCATTCAAGGATTAAGCTTATTTGGAAAAACAGCATTAGAAAAAGAAAGAAGACAATGCAACTATTTACTCTGGTCAGCCTGGATAGCCAGTTCTGTCATAAGTTACAAAACACGGACCTCAACATTATGTTTACACACAAAATTTGGATGTTTAGTAATTTTCCTTTCTTTAAAATGCTTGTTTAAATTTATCTACGTGTTGTTGACAAACTGCCACATACTACAGAATGACTTCTTCCTTTTAGCAGAGTGACTTGAGAACCACATTTTCACACAAAGCAGAAAAAAAATCCAAGTTTCTAGAGCAAAAGCCCCCAGAGCTCAGTCTAGAAACAGGATCTGTTCACTCCTGCAGCACTCAAAGTGCTCTGTAAGATAATACCATCTGCAAGCAAGTAAATCAACACATGCCAGTAACATCAGGATCTCAGAACTACTGCCAGTATCAACATACAGTTGTATCCCCTAAATGCACTTGGGTGGGAAAAGCAACAAAGACTTATTAAATACTTAAGAACTGATAAAAATAAGAGAAACTGTTTCCTACTCATTAAAACAAAGCAAACCCACCTCACCTACAGACTTTTAATATCAAACTTTACAGTTTCATTTGGGAATCACCTGAATGTTGTCTTAGTTTTTGCAGTTAAACAGGAACTTAGTGCCAGCCCTCTGAAGAAAGATCTCACTTCCATGAGTACACACAGAGCACTAAATAGATGAGCAAAGCCACTACTTTCAAACAATAACAAGCAATAATGAAACAAGAAGTTAAAAAAGTAAAACTTCCAGAAATATTCAAACAATTATGCCAAAGGATTTTGCAGAATAGAGGTTAAGTTTGCATAATACAGGAGCTCTTGATAAAAACAGTCTTATTTCTTGTTTCTTACCTGTTCCAATTTGAAAATGTGCTGATTGAAATAATACTGAAGCTGCTCATTTGCATAATTTATGCAGAACTGTTCAAAACTGTTGGTTTCAAAGTCTTCAAATCCAAAGATATCAAGTACACCAATCGACAGACACTAAAAGAAGACATGGAAATCTAGTTAATAGTCTGTTATACAGTGCCTTAACCCCCAAGAGATAAACAGTACAGAAAGCATTGCAGTCTAAGCTGATAGATTTTGAATACTTGAATATTTAATTTGAATATTTAAGAGTTTTGTCTATTCTAAAAACAGAGATGATTAAATATTACCAAGAAATTTACCATGGGCTTCTTGATCAAAATTTATCCCAGATACCTGAACACATCATTGATCTAAGGACACAACTGCCTGGAAAGACTTGTTTTGGGAGAAACTTACTGTAACAGATTCCTCCATGTCCTTCTTATTAAGAAGTGCATGATTGATTCTTAGAACAATCCAATCAAACAGAGCACTGTACAGGGACTTTGCCATGGAATCACGAGCTGTTATTGCCTGCAGATCAAACAATGTTCAGAACTTCATTTAAAGAAAAGCATTTCTGTTTCAAACCAGTGTCACTCACAGATTGGAATCCCAGCAGAGACAAATAAAATCACGATTTTCCTTTAATGTCAACTTCTAACTTTCCTAACACCTTCACAATGTCGAAGTGTACTATATTAGCTTTTTTAACCCAAAAAAGTAAGTTTCAGTTATTTAAAATCATTCTACTAATGTTCTTTTACTCACCTCATTGAGACTATAAGGCAAAATAAGCTTATCATTAGCAGTCACAGTTTTTCTTTTTGTTAGCACTTCTACCAGGATTTCTCGTTTAACCTTCAAAACAGGAGAACAAGAGTTACTGTCACCCTCCAGCTCCTCAATGAGTAATTTGACAGCAACAGTGGACATAGAACTTCCTCAGAGAAACCCAAGCTCTTTGACAACATCCAGATTTATCATCCATTTACAACTTCTTTAAATTATTCTCAGCTTGGATTCATTCAGATGTTTCCCTGTGGTGGCAAAGAACACACCTACACTGAATCTACTCCTGATCAGCTCTATTATTGGTAGTAAACAAATTCTGTTTCCATGCTACATGTCTAACCTAAATGATTTCCTAATTTCATGTTTCCCCTCCCACAAGACAAATGTAGCGGAAGTACTAAAAAGAAGATCAAGATACAGCAACTGGGATATTATGAGAAATAAAATAGTCTGGTTTTATTATAAGTAGAATTAAGTAGAAAGCGAGGGTGTTGGGATTTTTTTTTTTTCTTTTCCTATCTCTCATTTGACTACAGGAATTTAGGCGCCCCGCAAAGATTGTAAGGTGGAAGAGCCCCATCAGGGCTTGACACCAAGGGAATGTCGAGGCCAAGGTAGGATACAATATATATAAAAATGAAAAATTTACTCCGGCCACATGGTAGGTCTTTGTATGCAAAACACCCCCCTGTACTGTACAGGGGGATAAGTCATCAACCAATCAGGTGGGAGGGCGACACCCCTCCCCAGTTTGAAAAACTACCTTTTAAGGTAAAATACCTGTTACCTGTTGAATATTCAACATCTTAGGTGGCCAAGAGTACAAAGGGGCACGGGTTTTTGAATTCGGGGTGCTTTGTCCAGGCTTGGGACTGCACCCAGTGCTGCAATAAAGTATTCTTTCTTGTAAGTTTCCCTGTCCTGCACATGTTTTTGCTATTTTATAAATTGGAAGAAGAGATTTTTCTCACAGATATCCAAGTGAAATGCTGATGCAGAGCATGACAAACAGGTGTATCAAACATTAGGGATTAAGAGAAATACTTTACTTTTAACAGCTGGGAAAGAATGTCCAACACTTCAGGAGGTCCCACATCCAACCCTTCATCCCGACCTGTGGCTTTCTTCTTGTATGTGACATTACCCAAGTAGAGAATAGCTGAAAGTATTGAAAAAATCCTAAGGAAGAAAAATTAAATTTCATAAGAATTTTTCTGATGAGATCATTATAACATGTTAACAGAGCCAATTCTACTTCAAGAATTTGTCTGTAAGCCCTGAAACACTCAGGTCTCCTTGCTTCCTACTGAACTGCTTGTGATGCCAATGCACATAGGGCTTATTGCAACTCATGAACATCAACTATTAGTAACAAAAGTTTAAAGAATTCTACTTACTGTTTCTTTGTTGCTGAAAGGAAGCCAACCATCTCCATGGCTTGTTTCAACCTCTCAAATTCATGCCGGAGATCTTCCCCATCTTCAATTTTCAAGTTATGCTGTGAAGAGAGACTCACAACTAAAGGCAGAGAACGAAGCCCAAACATCACAAGAAAACAAGCATAATCTGTCCTGCTTCCTTTCATCTTTGACATAAAAGGCAGACAAACCTTACCAATGCACTGGTAAGCCCCTGTCACAGGTTACCTGGTTGAGGTAGAAATAATCTTCAGGTTGCTTGAGGTGAAATTCTTTACGTTCTTCCTCACTGACTCCAAGTAGCAAATAATAGAAGACATGGTAGTTCCTACAAAGTCAATACATTTCTCTCATGAAAATATGATTTTTATTTTATGTACTTCAGATGCTCTTTGAGTCTTCCATTGATTGGAATTCTTTTGGAAAACTGTTTTAATCTCTTACCTTTCATCTTTCTCTTGAGAAACCAGACGAGATTTTTCAAGCAGGTATTTTTCAACAACAGCCCTAAGGAGCCACCAGAAAATGAAAAAAACATGAGGGCAAAAAGAAAAGACTTCAGAAAACATCAGGCAACAACTGCCAAGAGAGTTCAAATAAGTTCAAATAATGAGATCTGCACTAAAATATACAAGAGAATAACTTAGTCACTACCTTAAACCTAAAACAGGAATTTCAGTAGGCCTATATTATGATTGGAACACAGAGAAATATCTAAGGACATCTATCTGCAGTGTTTGGGTTTAGTGGAGATAACTGGAAACAGGCAGACAAAGCAAAGAAAGTGCTGATGAAAATTGTGTATATGTATGGCCAGTCTTCGCGAACGAAGATTTGGGAAAGGTCATTACCTTTCGAGCCTGCGCAGTGGATTTTTAGGTGAGACACTGTGTGTGCTGAACTGAGCCCACCCTTTAATCCTGAGGTTCAACTGCCAGGGCCAAGCGAGCTCGGACGGTGGCAGCGAAGTCCTCGGGACGTAGGTTTGTTTAGAGTGACCTTCTCTTAGATGGATGGCCTTACAGGGCTGACGAGCTCCATCTACCCGGGGAACTCCTCTGACCGGGAATCGAACCCGGGCCTCGGCGGTGACAGCACCGCATCCTAACCACTAGACCACCAGGGGAGCCCCTTGATGAAAATTGTAAACAGAAACAAGATATACAGAACGGTAACAACATGTTATCCCGGGAGATTAACAGTTATCTGACAAGGAATGTAAAGGCTACAAAACCCCCAAAATATTCCAGGTAACTGTGTGACTCTCAGTTCAACAGGACAGTGTGTATGCCAGCCTAGAATGGAAGCCAGACAGAAATCCCCTCCCGGTGTGATATAGTAACCTCCTGAATGAGATTTAAAGTCCTTGACGTGAGATACAATGACTGAGGACAAAGTTTGAGCAGCTTTTTCTCATGCTAAAGACAAAACAAGTGTATTCAAATTGTATCAATCTCCTGAGCTAGTGTGACTTCGTCTGAAAAGCTGCCAAACTTGTTCAGAGTAACACTCAAAGCAAATGTGCTACAGAGTTCCCAGTCACTTATGTGATTGCAAACATGAAAATGATCCAAAGGAAGGAAATATTGGAGTACAAAGATCAGTGATGGCTCCTGCCACTCCATAGTGCAGCAAAACTAGCAAATACAGGCACAGGATATTTCACGTTTGACACACAATTTCAATTAATTAAAGTAAGAATCTTATCACTTTTTAAATCTCTCTTAATTGGTGTTTAAACTGTTCTTTAAAATGGCTTCCTTAAATATATTTCACTTGTCTCCAACTCCTCTTAAAAACTCAGATCTTCTGTTTTTCCATGCAAAATGGAGTGTTACGAAAAAGCCCTCATTTAGCAGGAAGGTAAAGATGCAGCAGCAAATCCTTAACCTGATCCAGTTGTACAGCAAAGTAAGGATATTATGCATGACCTGACAATTCCATAAAGCTCAGTTAAAGACTCTCAAACATTTGATATCCAGCAAGGTTTCCCCAGTTCCTGCAGAGATCACCCCACAACCACCCCATGCTGTACTTACCCCCTGACAATACCATTCTCTAAATAGTTGACTTGAATGAACTTCCCAAAACGACTGGAGTTGTTGTTATGCGCTGTTTTTGCATTTCCAAATGCCTGTAATAAAGCAAAATGAGTTAATTATGAATTAAACTTAATGTGTCAACTGCCAGCTTTCCAAGCTCTTCTGTGCATTGTCCAGACCCCCATTAGCTTCCAGTATAAACTTGGAATACTATGGAAATGGC
The DNA here is from genome assembly GCF_003945595.2 of Pipra filicauda. Taxonomy (NCBI): domain Eukaryota; kingdom Metazoa; phylum Chordata; class Aves; order Passeriformes; family Pipridae; genus Pipra; species Pipra filicauda. Next base: position 656,992 of record NW_024104414.1, read on the forward strand.
AGCACATAGATACCAAAAAGGCAGCTCAGGAAGCCCCCATGTTCCTCACAGATCTATATATGTTTATTATTTGCCCCATGCAATAATATTTTGAGGGACTGAGGGAAGGGAACAACACATTCAGATATTTTCAAGAGCACAAGACAGGTAATCACAGCTAGAGAGTACAAATCAGCCTCAATCCCTAACAATTAGGACCTTAGAGAGGATATTCAGCTGGAAGGAGGCAGCACGACTACCATGAAACTGCCTCTCCCATACAAGGGACACAAGCTACGTCCTATTCCCCATTTTTTCTTTGAGTGAGACAGAACGTTAAGATCTCATTTATAAAGTTAGCCCAAGTTGTGTATTCAAAAAACAGGAGAAAGACAAACAAAACCACTTCGGTTTACAGAACCACTCACTCATTGGGCAGCTACTCTGCTACACAACATCAAAAAATGTAGTCTCATTTTGAGGTTCTAGGAAAGGGGGGAAAAATACGTATGGCACAAACCCTAATTGTGCATCTCTAATATTTCTGTCGGATCACGAGTCCTCTGATATCACAAAATATCCTCAGCATGAGCCATGCTTAAAAGTAAGTTATTACATCAAAAAATCCAGTAGAATTAGTTATCGGGAATGTCCTTAACTTTATCAACCCTTAACTGTGTGTTCCAAGCTTAAGGGGAACTTGTCACCCTGTACCATGAGCAGGCAATGCAGCACCTAGAGCAGAAACCCTGTGTAAGATGTAATTGTTTGCAAAAATACCCTGCTCAGGGTAGACTATCCCCAGCAATTCCTGCCGCAGATATTTCCTCTTAAAGCTCCAAGTAATTAAAGCCGCCATTAGGAAATCCTCCTCCCTAATATAGAACATTCAGGGAATGACTGCACAGAAATGCCACCCTCTTCCTCCACACACATACATCCGGAGTAGGAGGGATAAGGACTGTAGACAACACAGAACTGAGCTGTTTATACACAAAACTGCCCAATTATGTTGTATTTCCCTACATACATATCATGTTATTTGTATACTGAAAGCCTTCCCTTCTCTTTTGGTTTTGGGGCTTTTTTTCCAAAGCACCTTAAGGGTTGCAGCCATACTGCAGTGGGACTCCAGGATCACTAATTCCCAAACAGATTCTCCCAGCTTTCTACCTTTCTATCTCTTGCAAGATTTCTGCCACAAGCTGTCTCATGTTCAGAGAGCCTGAGAAACTTCCTATAAACTGGGAGAATGTCCATAATTCTTAAGGCAACTGTTATTTTTGACCTAAAGGACTAAGCTAAAGGAGCTCTTCCTGTGCAGATGGACTGTGCTGTAACTGCAGAAGGGCTTCTGGAGGAAGAGGATTTGTGTCCAGCAGTGGCTGAAGAGACAGGATTTGTATGCAGAAGTGCCTACCTATGGCTGGAGGGAGAGGATTTGTATCCAGCACCTCCCAGATAGCTGAGCTCAGCCTCTGGATTTTCCAAGACCACACTACATATCTCACAATACCAACAGCACCTCCACTCAGATTTTTCAAAGCAAGCATTGCCCAGCCATCAGTATTTTTTTGTAGCTTCCATCCAAAGTATCACCCAGATTTCTCTTTTCAAAGCCCATCTTGCATGCACATGCATATTAATATGTGCATAAAATCCAGGTCAACTCCTCAGCAGGGACCAAACCAGAAGTGAAAGTCCTGTGACATGAACACAGCTCTGTAAATCAAACCCCTCTTCCTCTCCAGGACAGTGGCTCAGCTCTGGCTCTCTGACAAACACCGTCCAACTTCCCATTCTGTGCCTTGGGAAATCTGTTGGAGTGAGCTTTGCCAGACTGCAGAATAATGGACTTGCAAATTGATCTCACAGAAACCTCTTTTTCTAAAGTTTTCTAACCTAAGCCACCAGTTAACCATCAGTTCACTGGTTATATCCAAGAAACCAAACCACAGTACAGCTACATTTGCCACATTATTTTGTAAGAACTAATTTTTGGCATTATAGAGTTAAGAAACCCCATAACTTGGGCTTCCTGACAAACTTTTCTTAGTGATTACTCATGTAAGCAATGAATACAGTTTAAAACTAAAGGCTCTTATGATCTCATGTGTCTGGTATTTGGTCAAAGCACACAGCAAATTCTTAAAAGCTGATCTAATATTAACAGTTTTTAGGAAAGTTTTCATGAATGCTTTCCTCAGAAGAGCCTTTAACATCTACAACGTTTTACGTTCCAAGTCAGTTAACATTTTGGGTAGAGAATATTTTTTTTGTTACATTTAACTTTTAACTCTAATCACTAATCACTGTTACCATGTCCTTCCATATACCTTGGTGAGTACAAAATAAATTCAGAAGATGTGAGGGGACAAGAGAATCTCAGGTAAGGAGAAATAAATCCTTTATACAAGCAAATTCATACACTGTTTTCCCTTGTGAGTCAATGGAGACAGATAAACCCAAAAAATTAAAACAAAATTATTCCAATGCACAACACCAGCAACATAAAAAGAGGGTGAGTCAAAAATAGCAGAGCAAGGGCAGTGGGAATCAGAGCTGGGACAGCCTATTCCAGGAGGCAGAAAGTCATCCAACCCATCTTCTTAGCCTGGAATGCAAGAGGCATAAAGTGGATCTGACACTCAAAACTCCTACAGCAGTGACAGATATAAAAGTATTCAGAAAAACATCAAATTCTCCCTTTATTTGTCGTCAAAAAAACCACCCCAAACCAAGCCACACACATGCTCCCTCCTAACACAGGAACACAACTAAAAATCTCATTGTATTAATTCCTAAGAGTTGCCAAAATCTGAAAAAGCTACTGGAGTTTCCATGTAAATCACAGACAGAGCCACCACTGCACAGCCCCATCTTCCAACGTGCCAAATGACATGGAAGACTCAAATTCCACACCCTGGAAGAGGAAATTACTTCTTTGGAGTTGAGTTTGGTTTAACAGTGGTCTTTACAACCATGCTGTGAAGTACGCACTCACCCAGTGTTCAGGGTCATTTTGCAATTCCATGTGCTGTGGGATGTTCCAGGGAACTCCAAGCATGGTAAGAGTAAAAACGACCAGGTGATTTTTTCCCCAGGAGTTGTGTGCAGCAGGGAAAAGCAGCAACAATGCATTTTTACCAAAAAAATCAAGTAACATCCAAGCAAATGGAAAAAGGAAGTTCCATTCCTCCTCTGATTATGATTCTTAAACAAACAGATGCAGATAAATGTTTAAAACAACCACTTTCCCTGGAATAGAACAGGCTACACCCACAAAATGCATGTACAGGCTTTGATGGCAAATACAAATGAAAACCAGAGTTGAAGCTTCAGTCCATCTTATCCCAAAGCCACTAGCACAATGGGAATGTCATAAGGAAAACAGAGCTACAAATGGTTTCACTGTGATTTCCATAGAACTGTAAGGCATAAAACTTTCTACAGTTAAATTTGACACGTTTTTTAATGTGGTGAGTTCTAGAAAATCTGATCCCCCCCCACCTGTTTACGCTGTCAATAAAAATTCTCCTTTAGAAGACCACTTAATGAATGCTTCCTGTTGGACTTTTCATTTCATTTGGGCCTTAATTCTTCCCAAAGAATGGTTCAGTGGCATTAGGAAATTTTCAAGAATACATCCAAATGGGAACAAGCAATGATTTTCCATATAATATAGGAAAAATTAGGATTCCCCCAGTATCTGTCCCACCTCTCCTCAACTCCCATTTCAGAGGGAAATGAACTTTCAGCACACTCAAAAAGTAACTGGAATTCTGTAATAAACCCAAGATACTGAGGGCTACAATTAAGGACAGACAAGTCAAGAAGAGCTCTGCTGCCAGAAGAAAAGGCTCCAATTCCCTCTATTCCCTCATCACATGCTCCCATCCCCTTGCTCAATTCTCTGCCACTTTATTAAATTAATTGGCTTGAAGAATAAGTTAAATTTAGGTTTCCAAAATAAATTCAGTCTTACATTGCACACTGTGCATTTTATAGCCAAAACATGCAGTTAAGACATTTTTCCCTGATGAAAGGAAAATATAAGTTTCTAATAAACTTCTTCAGTGTATATGGAAAGGTTCAATTCTCTTGTTTGAGAGTTCATAAAATAAACAAAGCTTTGATTCACTAGTCCCAATTTGACCCAAATAATAGTTCCCAAATGTAAATTCCTTTTTAGGATTCCAATTGAACAGTCAATACAAGAAGGCAAAACTCCAAGTCAGGGAACTAGATTTTAATTACTAGATTTAGAAGAGGATGAAAAAGTTAGGAGTATCTTAAAAAGGAGCTTATATTTATCTTCCCACTGGTTTTAAAGAAATTGCTCTTCACTAGAGATGATCTCCCTTATCCTGGAGATATAATTAAAAAACCCAAAAAAACAACAAAAACCACAGCATAATCTGAGAGTTAAAGCAACTGAGTGTCTCCTGAACTGTTAAAAATCAGCACAAACCACAGCTTGGGGCTGTGCTGAAGCATCACTGCACCATGGAAGGACCCAGCCTTTGATTCCTCTTCTCTAGAAAGCTACAAACAGTGCCAAGTGTAATCAGAATTATTGGAATTGAGCTCTGCTTATTAGATCCTCAACCAGGAACCTTGGAAACAGCTGAGATTGAGCAGGAAGCATCTGAGGCTCAGAGCTGACCCATGACCACCTTCCTCTCCCCAGCCCATGTGACAGCACTTGTGCTGATACCAGATTTAATTTTTTAACTACACTGGCTCAGTATCATGTCTTTCGTTTCTCAGATGTTCGACAAGGTAATATCAAGCATCATTTAATGTCAAATCTCCTTTCCTGGTACAGCTATAACTCCATCCTTCAAAGCCTAGAAATTGTGAGCAAGGAGCTAAAATATTAACAACAGTTCATCTGTAAATCACTTAGAGATTTGAATACAGATTAATGAGCCAACACAGAAACAGTAAAAAATGTTTCCAAGTTCCCTAAGCATGCAATAATAAAATTATGAATCCACCTCCACACCACCCTAATCGTGCTCACCCCTCTGTGCTTTAACCCCTTGAACTTTTACAGAAGGTCAGCTTAGAAACAGACACATTTTTACACCACTAAAATGAGGAAGTTCTGACCCAAAATGCAACCCACTTCTACATCATGAAGGTTTTTAGTCAAGAGTACATGTTCAACTCTGATGAGGACTCAGAATAAAACTTCAAAATCAAACAGAACATTCTCAAATAGTTTTGGCACAATGTAAAAAATCCCCCGAAACATCCATGTAAGAAAAATTCCCTTGTAGCACTTTAGTTCCCTTCAGTAAAACCCCAAAGTGAGTCACCGTGGATGGATTTAGACGTGACCAACTCTGGCAGGAGTCTGCAGTAACTTCCACAAAGCAATATAAGCTTTTTGTGCATCCCTCCCCAGGACTAAGGTTTGACTTTTTTTTTTTTTAAATTAAGCTTAGTGACTGGACTGGGAAACATGGAACTTGACTGTCAGCTCTGCTGAATCCAATCAGGGTGACTGGATTTCACTTCTTATGTTCTAAACCCACCATAGTGACACTTTTTAATGCACTCTGGATTTACATGAATATATATTTAATTCTGAAAGATATTTTAGGATTCAGATGTTTCTATTGTTTACATTTAGTTGTGAAAATCTCTTATCTTTTGGAATATTTGGGAGGACAGGCTTACACTGAATCAACTCTGACTGACAAACACCCTCAGAGAAGCAGATCAAGAAATTTCTGAGAATTTCATTTTAGACAACATGTTAGAGTCTATCTGGCAAGTCTGCAAGCTAAGCTTTCAATCAGTCATCAGATTTCCAGCTAACAAGACTATTTTCTCACGCAAATCATTCCTAAATGCTCAGTGGAAGTCTGAAGTAGCTGTGGTACTTAAGACAACAATCTTAGAGTACGAAATCACAAGTATCTCCTCATGAACATTCCCAGACAAACACAACCCTGACCTGTGGCTCCACCAAAGTTAGGAATTTGAGTTTTGAACCCTCAGCAGACAAACAGGCACACAGGGTTTTACATCTCTGCCTAGTTTGACACAGCTGTATCATGTCTGCAGAGGAGGATATGAAACAGTTAAATTTATCAAAGGCAGCAAGATCAGCTGATCAAACAGGGCTTTCCACAGTGACCCCTTCCTGTTTTCTGGTTAAAACTGTAAACGTGAACTCCAGCAACCAACAAGCCTCAATTTTACTTCTTCTTTCAAGCAGCAGAAAGCAAGGCAAAAAAGAACTTGCACATATTCCTTATTCTTTACAGAAAAGCTCTAAAAAAGCTTAAACTTCTTTTTATGAGAGTGCTGTTACATTTGAAACTATTTAAACCTAAAAATTACAATGGCTGCATTCAAGCTCTTTGCTGTTGAAGATTTTATTAGGGTTGACCTTTACATCCATCCACACTTCCAGGGTTTTTCCTTTTAGAGAATAAAAGGGAGAGGCTGAAGCCTAAGAGACCAGTTAAAGTTTGTCCTGCTGTTACCTAGTGTAATACCAGCTGTGCCTTCTCTTCTCACGTGTTTAGTTTTGCTTTCTTTTGGAAATGCTGTAATAATTAAAAGCCTAAACACTTTCCCACTTTCTCCTCAACTGACAATGATGCTCTCTTCCAAACAGTTGTAGAAAGGAAATAAATCCCTCAAAAAGTGAGTTCAGAAAAATGCTGCAGGACATGCTCACACACAAAGGCAGGATCACACTAAGCACTTGGTGTTTCAGTGGAACAATCTTTATAAAAACATTTGCTGACAATTCTATTCAAATGCTATCAAGGCTTTCAGATGGAAAACACAGGTAACCTGTGTCCCAGAATATGAGTGTTTAGTGGTGGGAATAAGTCACATATAAATTACAAGCAACAGGAAGTCAACTGAACAGAAGGACGAGTTAAGGAAAAATCAATTAGAAGCAGTTGGGTAACACTGCCAAACACCACGGCAGTCCAGTGACATTTAAGCCTAAACCAAGTGACAAGCCTAAAACCAGTGACATTTTAAGCCTAAACCAGGTGGGTGACTCAAAAGCAACATTCAGCAGCAGTTATTTGAAGTTTTCAAACCCCAATTTTCACAGAAGGCAGTTTGAGCACAGCTTTACCTCCAGGACTGGTCCAGCTCCCAGGATGGTTCTCTCCACACCACTGGCGTACCCTTTCTGGCTCAGAGCCGTGAGACAGTGAATTAAAAAGTTTGTGCTTTGGGTTTTCCCAGATCCACTTTCACCTGATATAACAATGCACTGATTCACATGTTTTTTAAGCATTGTGTGATAGGCCACATCGGCAATGGCAAAAATATGAGGCTCCAACTTCCCCAGCTGATGATTCTCGTACATCTTGACATATTTGGGATTGTAGATGGGCAGGAACTTGAAGGGGTTAATTGCAATCAGGATACTTCCTGCATAAGTGTAAATTCGGTGCTTTAAGAAGCGGCATTTGAGATTCTCCAGGAGTGTTGTCTCTGTCAGGTTGGGGAGATTGCACAAGTCATCAAAGTCCTCCTGGTGCCACGGAAGAAAGCCCCGTTCCACCAATCTCCGAGCATCCGTCTCCTTGGAGAGCAACTGCATCTGCACATACTTGATGGTCCCATCAGTGTTCCTCTCTTGCAAGAGAAAGTAGTAGCCATCCTTCTGTGGATGCTCGTCCTGAGCACGACGAGGCCAAAGCAAAACCCTGTGAACAGGAGAATCATTTATATCAAGTACCCATTCCTCTCCTCCAGATTCTTTCACCTCCACAAGCACATAATGTTTGGAGACATCCAAGTTTAAGATGCTGATCACGTCCTTGATGACATCTGATGATGTGCTGTCCTTGGTTGCTGTCACTTTGCAGCAGGGAGCACTTTCTGTTGAGAGTTGGGGGTAAATCTGAAGGTTATAGGCTGCCTTTGCCTGGCAAACTGCACTATCAGCATCTTTTAAACTCATTCTGTCCCCAAATGGGCTTCAGTCTTCCACCCCTGCTTAGTATGGAGTGCCCATTGTCTGAAAAAAGAAAAAGGAAAAATGAAAAAATCAGGTGTTAAAAAGTGTGTACAAGAGGTATTAGGTATTTTCTGGAGGATGAGAATACAATTATTACATAATTAAATTATTAAAAAACAAATGCACTATCTGTGCACATCAGTGATATTATTCCAAGCAGCCTGTTTGACATATCCCATGGAATGGATAACTGTCACAATACTTATCCTCCTTTACTTTTCCTTTATTCCATGCCACCCCTTCTCCCCTGTTCTGGCAGCAAAAGCATTCATACAGCCAAAGCAAAATCAACCAGGATATACATCCAAATTAAAACTTCCTTGTTTGCCCAGGTTAGTTTTAACCCAGACACTTTCCCTGTCCTGGTTCACTGTATGGCTAGACGAACATTCATCCGCTCTCCCACACAAACTCTCCCTTAAAGCTGCACAAGCAACGTGATGTAGCAAGAGGGTTTGTGGTCACTTCCTAATTCAGCAGTGACAGTTCAGAGCAGCCATGACCTATGGCAGAGGGATCAGTGCATGGGTGCAAGGAGGAAGACGGTTCTGACAGAGATCCACCCTTTTTTTTTTTTTCCTCTTTTCCCCCAGATAACCTCTTTTCATGGGAGGTACAAGACATCCCACTCATCTTGAAGGAATCAGAGCCCAGAGCTGAGCAGAGCTCAGCTCCCTCCGACACATCGTAGAGATTTCTTGGACACACATCACTTACACAGACTCATTTGTGAACCACATCCTTGCTAAAGAAAGGTCTGAACCTGCCTTTTATCTTCCATTTTAGGCAACAAAGTAAAACTAGTCTTATTGCAACTACTTTTCAGCAGTAAACAAGATCTGAACCCACTTCATTCACAGGCCTTTATACCCCATCACATCAACTCCACCCTCAGTGGGTTTAGGAACCTCATCCATGAGTCTCTAAAAATCATTTGGTGTGATTGCTTTTTGCTCCTTTCAGCCTCAGTGCAGGCCAGACATCTAACTCCTATCAACTAACCGAACAACAGCCTTAGAATCAACTTCTTCCTCACTGTTAAGTTAGAAATCTCCAGACTCAGTTACCGCCTCTGCCTTTTCCGACGATTTTTCTCTCACCTGAAATTCAGTGCCTCCAGATCACCAGGACTAAGTTTACTCGTATTGCTTTAGCTCAACACTTTATTTGCTCATCCAGGGGTACTAAAAGGAGGGGGATAATAAAGTACCCCTTTGTTTTAAGTCTGTAAAGCTTCATATCCAGAATAGCAGTTCAATTTTTGTTTCAAGAACAAAGTGTTATAATTATACACTTACATGCCAAATACATTAAAGACAAAAAAAAAAAAGAAAGAGGAAAGAGGCAGAGAAATGCCAAAGAAGTTACTTTTTGCCACTAAACAACTGCACGGGAACTTGTACAAGGCCACAGAGAGTAATCATTTCAAATTAAAATCAGCAGAGCTGGAGGTATTTAAGCTGCCACTTCCACTGCAAGTAATGAATCACTTCACAGAACATATGACATAGTTGTGCCTCATGAACAGCCTCTGAGAAGGGAGTTGTGTTTAAGGGAACACAGAGCTCACAGAAGACACTATTAGATAAGCTGGATCATTTTTAGTGGCTACTCATCAAAAGGAAGGCTGAGCAAGCCACAGAAGGTAAGGCAAACCACAACAAATCTCTGACCAAATGGTGTGATCCACCCAAGAATGTTTTTTCCACATTAAATTTCATTCTTTTTTCATTAAGGAGGGCTAATTTCAAGTGCTGGTCATACAGAAGGCTGGAGCAGTGAGCTCCAAGTCCCTTCCTCATTTCCTGTAATTATCACTGACCAGTAAATAAGTCTGAAGTATCTGTGAAGTGCAAGTGTTAAGCTTTCTTAATCTATAAAAGCTCAGACCTTGACATACAGTAGAATCTACAGCAAACTGCTGCTCATGGGGAAGATCAATCTGGAGCTCAGATAGAAAAGTAGAACAACAGCGAACATTTTCCTCTCGAGTCACTCAGTTCAAGGGGGACAGCCTTTTGCAGACTTCCTTTTTCCACCCCCCAGCAATTAGTTTCAGACATACAGTCTGGTAAGATAGAGGAAGTGCCCTCAGTAACCATTATGGCCCAAACAGCTCCCTAAAAAACGTGGCAGCAGCTTCTTGCCACCACAGAAGAGCTGGACCTTGGTGCTGACCCGTGACTTTACTAACACACATTTCCTAACCTTGCCTCATGTCAGCCACCAGAATGTGGTACGTTGCTCAAGATCCCAGCTCATACTTTGGAAAGAGGAAACCAGAATGCAGATGCCACTGCTCTGCAAGTGACAAACTCAGGGCCCTTACAGCCAGCAGCAGTGTGACAGCTGGGAGGGTCTGCCCAGGTGTGTACAACTGGAAAATTCAATTCTTCTGTCTGAGAATGTCTAATCATTACAGAGGTTTGAGGAAAACCTGCTGGTCTGCAGCTACTTGTGATTTCCTTAGTGAGAATATCAAATTTATTTGATGACAATACTGCTCTAAAAGAGACAGACCTCGGGCTTCACACTAAACAATATTTCAAGCCACAAACTAGAGTATAAAAGCAGAAGAGCATTCAGTGAATAGATTTTAAGTTGATTACCTAATGAGTTCCAGTATTCAGCTAAGGACAGGGTATCTTCAAGTAACTGGAGGATTAGTTCCTTGTGAAGTTACATTCCTGGCATCAAAGTAAACACTTTCATGATGGTTCTAAAAGAAAGAAAAGAGTTACTGATAAAGAGATATTGAGAAGGCAGCAAGTAATCAAGAAGTTAAATCAATTATATAGGTCAGTCGTACAGGAGCAAGCAAATAAACGCTAAACAAATTTCAACTCAGTTTACAGATACATAACAACAAATTTATCCAAGAAAAAATCCATACGAGAGGGATAGAAGTTATCCTGAAATAGGCCTGAAAACCATAGCAAGCAATTATTCAAACAGTGTTCTAAGGTAACACCACAAGTATGACAGGGAATATGATTCCCAGATAACCATAAATTAATATTTTGTTAGGCAGCCATTCTACCCTTTTACTCAGAAGATATGTGACCAATACAGCATCTAGGATAAATCCAAAATTCAATTAAAAGCTGAGATAAGAGCAGAAACAACAACAGAAAAACCTGTTAGAAAATGCCCCCCTTAGAGCCAAATACTCTCCAAGCCTTGTCTGTAAGGAGCGCACAGAGGAGTCTGTTATCAGAGTCAGTCACTGCATGGGACCTGGAGTTTGGTACAAGCATCAGTCTGGAGGACAAAGCCACAACTGGAATTTGAAGCCAAACAAACTCAGGCAAACATAAGACATAAACGTCACCAGAAGGTTAAACTGCACTGCAAAAACTTAACTGTCCACAAGGTCTAGTTGCCAAAACTCATTTTGGAAAAATCAGCCAGTCCTCAGTTACAAATGGGCCTCACAATCAGAAAAGTTAATTAGGTACCATCCCCTCATTTATGTCCAGAATGGTCTGAAGATACGATTGCAAAGATTCCTTCTAATTTTATGGGGAGAAATTTTAAGCAATTCAATGTGATTGGCTCATCAAGGAAGCACAAGCGCAGGCAGAGAATACTGGGAGAAAAGCAGAAATACAAGAGAGAAGGTAATACTGAAACCATGCAAACCCTGCAGCCCAACCACCTCTGCTTGGTTCTGTCTGTAGATGGAAATTCTGCAGTTACCTCAACTTCTTTCAATACTCTTTCTTACAAGAAACCCCTTTCCAACGCATGGAGGATAAAAATCTGTAGCTTTACTTTTTGCTCAGACAATTTTAATAGAAAAACCAAAAATTCCAATTCTATATGATAATTTTGATGGTATTTTATAAGGGTTTTCAAGAGTCCAATTAATTTTTTAATAAGCCAACACTGTTCACTTCATAACATAGCAGAACTCTAGCAGAGAATTTCACCCCTATCAGCGCAGGGGATCTGTTTAGTTTAAATAAGGCCATATTTTGAAGACACATATTTAGTCAGTGAATCACAGCAAAGCTAAAAAGGGAAAGCTACCATTACAGCAAAATTGTTGAGGATGAACTTTATAATATTCCAGTTCTTCCCATTTTCAGTGCTGCATTCCTCAAATGGAAAGGTTCAAGCTTCTCCCATTGTTCACCACGTAATTTTCAACGCAGAAGGAGAAATGGATCACAGGTACTTGACCTCTGATATTCTTAAACACCAGAATTGCCAATGACCATCCCCAAAAGAGGCTGCTCTGTCTGATCAAATTGAAAACATTTAGCAATTTCAAAAATATCCATTTATTACCCATCCTTGATTTCCAAAGCAAGGAATTTCCAGCAAAACAGGCTGCAGAGACACCTTAAAATTTCCACAAATAACTATGCAGTGCAGGTAAAGCAAAGACTCTTGTCCTACCTCATGTCATAGGGACAGAAGGTGCTGTTAGTTAAGCAGAATTAATTTTAATTTTTCCCAATATTCCAGGCATTTGTAGATTACCTGAATATTGCTTAGTAAAAACACTTCAAGGCTTTCCTTAGTTACAAAAAATTCCAGTGGACTAAATTTTACACCCTTGGGTTTTTTTTAACTGAAAGCCCTTGGCTTTTTCTACTCCAAAGGGAGGAGTTCTGAATGGAACATGCAAAATTACAACACATTTGTAACTACTCTTTGTAATCAATCCTGGCAGGGAACTTACTGCCCCAGAGTGCCTGGCAAAGGAGAAGCTGGGCTGCAATGTATAACACAGGAAAAAGGCAAAGAAATCACCTTTGGTACAGGCAGTTCCTCCTCAGTTACCTGCTCCCTGCAGAGAGATCCCAACTCACACCCTCAAACCCCCCCAGGTACAGAGACCTTCCTCCGAGTGACTCAATGCACCACCTCACCTGAAGACAAGGATGCCTTATCAGGCTTTACAGTGACATTAAAGGTCTATTTATGACATGTTACTACCTTATAAAAAGTGCAATGTCAGAGTTACAGATGTACACGTAAGTATGATTCAGAGGGAATGAAAACATGGGCCTGTTGGAGAAACAGGAATGAAGGCAAAACAACTTTACTTAGAGGTAAAGAACATAAACCAAAAGAATCTTGGAGACTATTCTACCACCTTTTGTAGCTTTCTTAATTTTATCCTTAACAGCATTACAGCTGTCAACAAAGGAAGTCAAAATTTCACTGTTCTAATGCTGCATTTACACCGATGAGAAACTTTTTAAAGAAACTTTGGGTTGAACTTTCATGTGAACAGAACATATACATGTCAAAAATACCTTTAAAAACACTTTTATTGCAAAATATCCTTGGTCTTTAAAGGAAGAGCAGATTTTTTAGAGTCTGCATTGAGTTTCATTTGGTAATCAGAGACACACAATACAATAAAGCCTCAATAAAAGGAACTCCACAAGCCACGCTTAAGTCACTTGATACACCAAGAAAACACAATATACTAGAGACAAAACCTCTGAATTTCCATTTTCTGAAATAAAGACATTTCTAGGCCTTTCTATTAAAAATATAAATTCTTATCAGCATCTCAGGCTTTATTTCTCCTTGGTATTTGCATAAACAGGCCTTGTTTCTTAGAAATGTGATAAACTCCTTCAGCCTTCAAACTTGCAAAAAAAAAAAAAGTTCTGAACCACAACCTTTTTGTTGAATCAGAATTTTTCACTCCTTCCCTTGGCTGTTGGGACAGCCAATACTGTTGCATTTCTTAGGAATTTTTCCTTTTTTAATGCCTAGGATATGCAAATGCTGCCTTTTGACCTTCTAGCTGGCAAAGGCCATACTGAACTATGTGCATGTGAGTCAAACAGTTATTCAGACATGGAATTATTCAAGAAGTCTAATGTTTGAATCACTAGCGGTCAGAAAACTCTGCCTGTACAAAGCATTGCTCTCTAGGTGAAGCTCATTTAAATTTTTCATCAGCTGCATTTACTCTTCCTCAATTATTCAGTCCTGTAAGTGTTTTCCACCGAAAACCCAGACCTGGGAGTCTTCTCGCCGTGTTTGTGCAAACAGCTGCTCTGTCACTGCAGAAGCCGCAACATCCAACTTCTGGAAAAGCTTTTTGTTGAGACAAACGTTCAAGTAGGGTTAAAAAAAAAAAACAAACCCCAACCAACTAAAACTGTATAGTTCTACAAACACAGTTCTTTTACATTACTGCAGTAAATCCTGAGTCTTACGCTAATAAGACTAAAGACAGAGGAAGTGGCCTTAGATGCATCATCCTGAAAACCAAGATATCAGACTTTAAATGTAGAGGCAGACAACCTCATCATAGTTCAAAGACAAAATAATCAAGATGAATTCTTTTCTAAAAAAAGCCAAAATTCATCTTGACGATAATATGAATATGCGTTAAAAGTTCCCCAAACTGCTTCCCCTACATTAAATGGATTTGCTCCTGACAAGATTCTGAGTGAGACACTGAGGGCCTACTAAAACCTGATGGATGTGACACCAGCATCCCAAACCAGAATGCAGAGTTACCTCACACTGTTACTTTAGGTCAAGTTCTTCAGCCATGGATTCCAGCTACCAGGCCTGAAATCAAAGTTCCTAATTACCCATGACAAACTCCTATTTGCAAACAGCTTGGCAGACACTCCGATACCAATCCACCTCTAGGAGTAACGTGGGAGGATGCTGATGACATCTCTGAAAGGCTAACTGCATCTGCCGGAAGCCTGAGATCATCTCCAGCCCTTTTGCTCCACTGCCACCCATTTCCACGAAGTGAAATCAAAGAATACTGAGCTCATTTGCATCCAAAGGGCCTCTCACTTTTCACAAATGGGACTTGCAAATAAAGTTGGGTAAAAATTTTGCCAAAATATTTAAGGAGTAGTAGAAAACAAGGTTAAAAATGACACTGGGAAGTCATCTTACATTAGGATCACACACACCTATGTCAACTGTATGGTCAGGAGGGTTATGAGTCAGGGTAGTAGTGTGCTACTTTTAATCTAGAAACATGTAACAAAGGATGTTCTCAGCTTGCGAAAGCTTTACTTTCCAGAGATTGCAAAACCAAGCTTACCAAAAGGCCCGAGCACTACCGACATACACACAGCTAGAGGCATGAATCAATTGGGCAACGATGGTCACCACGATAAAGCACAACCCCAGCACGGCAGCAGCGCTGTCAAAACAGCTGCCCGAAACCAACACAAACAAAACAAAAGAGCTCTGAGAGTTTTAACGAAACATTTGAAAGATGCTGAGATATTACAGGCTGTTCATACTGAGAGTCAGAGGCGGAAAAGCAGAAGGTTGTGTGGTTGAAAGATGGGAGGAACAGGAGGTGGAAGTTAATACCGTGCCCGGCTCAGCGGCCAGGTCTGCCCCGGAGACGGGAGGCACAGTCTGGCATCAGGAACATCCCTTCCCCGGAGCACCTCCAGCTCCTCGGGCACGGCAGATGCAGAGCGGGTCCAGCAGCACCGCATGTGCCCCCTCACGGTGCAGCCCCGCACCCGGGCACGGCACCAGCCCCGACGGGATCCGCTCCGGGGGCGTCCCGGGGAATCGCTCCGGCCCCGAACTCCGGAAGGCTGCGCAGGAGACCTGCGGCTCTCCCCGGTTTGGCACCGACCCCCAGATATCCCACGAGAACAGACCCCCAGACACCCCCTCGGAACTGCCCCAAGGCACCGATCCCCGCATAGCTTCTCAGAACGGACCCTCGGACACCCCGTCGGAACCCACCCCCGCACAGCCCCTCAGAACCAACCCACAGATCCACCCGCCTGGCACCGACCCGCAGGTACCTCCTCGGAACTGCCCCACGGCACCGACCCTCGCACAGCCCCTTACAACCCCCGACACACCACCAGAACCCACTCCCGGAATCCCCTCAGAACCCAGTCCCAGGCACCCCCTCGGAACTGCCCCAAGGCACCGACCCCCGCACACCCCCCGGCCGCTCCATAGCGATCCCTGCTGCCGCCACCGCAGCGCTGAGTCGCCCGTAGTGAAGAAGGAGGAGGCAGAGGAGACCGGGAGGACGGGAGGAGGAGGCTCGCTGAGCCCGTTACCTGCGCCGGTGTCGAAGCGCGGACGCCCCAGCCCCGCCGCAGCCCCAGGCCCCGCGCGCGCCACTTCCGGGTGGGGGGGGCGCGCCCATTCAGAGCCGTGCGCGAATCGCGCACGCGCCGCCTCGCTTAAGGGCCGGGGGGGGTGGGGGTGGAATGTGTTCGTGGGGCCGCGGGTTCGACACCCGACCAGGGTTATTCCACTGCCCGAGGCTCCTGGCACAGCTGGGCAGCGGGAGCCAGGTTCTCTCTGTGTGTCTGTCTCGCCATCTGTCTGTCAGCGGCAGTGGGCGGATTCCTGTCAAAACTCAAGAACCTGTGCTGGGAGCGTCGCCGCCCGGCGCTGTGAGAGCTCCCACTGGGGGAGTGGCTGCTGCTCGATGTGTGACAGCGCTGGGGCAGCGCAGAAGCTCCCGAGCATAGTGTGCTTGGGTTCACTGAATCACAGAGTGTTTAGGGTTGGAAGGGACCTCTGCAGATCGCCCGGTCCAACCCCACCTGCCCAGGCAGGGTCACCTGGAGCAGGTGACACAGGAGCGCGTCCAGGTGGGTTTGGAATATCTCCAGAGAGGGAGACTCCACGCCCTTCCCTGGGCAGCTGTTCCAGCGCTCTGCCACCTCTATGGAAAGAAGTTCTTCCTCATGTTGAGGTGGAACTTCTTGTGGTTTATTTTATGGCCGTTGCTCCTCATCCAGTCGCTGGGCACCACTGAACAAAGTCTGGCACCATCATCTTGCCATCCACCGAGGAGATATTTATATGAATTAATGAGATCCCCTCTCAGTCTTCTGCTCTCTAAACTAACCAGGCCCAGCTCCCGCAGTCTCTCCTCATCAGAGAGATGCTCCAAACCCCTCATCACCTTCGTGGCCTCTGCTGGACCCTCTCCAGCAGCTCCTTGTCTTTCTTGTCCTGAGGAGCCCAGAACTGGGTTCCACCAGCTGACGTTGCAGAGAGCGGCCACCAAAGGCCTGAGGGGAAAAAAGGGTTTCGGGCCCAGCCAGGAACTGCCAGACCCTCATTTAACCCGGAGGGCAGCAGTCGCCGGGTGCGACCCCTCAGGCTGCGGTGGCTCGTTTCAGCCCTCCGCGCCGCCGGGGGGCGCTCTGCCGCCGCCGCCCAGGGCGGTGCTGCGCGGGCGCGTTGGTTCAAACGCGATGGCGGCTGAGGCGTCTCAGGGCTGAGGGGGAGGGACCTCCGCCCGGCCCCTTCGCTCTCCCGCTACTGCCTTGGCAGGATGTCTGCGCACAGGAGAGACCCCGGCACCGCGGCGGCGGGCGGACAAGCGCCTGTAGCTAAGCGGAAAGGTAGGCGTGTGAGGTGAGGGGGGATCCGAGCTGGCTGAGGGCGGGAGCCCGGTACGGCTGAGGGGGGAACCTCGGCTCGACTGAAGGGGTTGATCCAAGCTGGCTGAGGAGGGGGATTCGAGCCATTCGAGGGGGTTGATCCAACCCCCTTGAGGGCGAGGGATCCGAGCCGGCTGAGGGGAGAGCCCTGTACGGCTGAGGGGGGAGATCCGAGCCGGCTGAGGGGTGAGGAGCATCCGACCTGTCGGGCCCAGCTGAGCCGTCTTTGCCCCTTTTCCAGGAGGAAGAACGGTGCAGTCTCGTTACCTGCAGTACGACAAGAAGAACACCGAGAAGGTACCTGGACTACCGCTCAGCAAAGGGTAGAAATGGTGTGAGAGGCGGCTCGGACATAGGGCAGCGAGACCTGGGCAAAAAACCCGGCTCTGCTGGGGTTGTGAGGGAGCTCTGTGTGTTACCAGGTGGGAGCTTGGGGCTGCACTCAAGTGACTTGCAAGGTGCCCTGGGATTGAGGCTGTTTGTTGTCAGCATTCGAGTTGGAGATAAGGTACATTGCTGATTATGTTCTGTCTTACCTGTGTGTTCATTTGCAGGGTGCTTCAGCAAGTTCCTCTTCATTGTGTGCTGCCCCACCATCTTCTGCAGCTAAACCAAAATCAGTTCTTTCTCAGAAACATGAAACTTCTGTTGGTAGGTTTTACCGGTATTTCAAAGCTATTCTTTCTTTTTTCCAACCTCTGAAACTCTTAACAGCTCTAAGATGGTGATATTTTTTATTACTTGCATCTCTGCCAGTCATTATTTGTATAAAAATGGGAACTGAGAATCTTGATGTGGGATTAAGAGATGTGAACTCAGGTGCTGGATCTAGAATTGAATGCTTGGGCTGCCTGAAAGCATCTTTCCTGCCTTATGCAGAAGGTTTTGAACTGTTCTTCTCCTATGCCCTCACCTGTACTCTGCCTTTTTTTTTTATTTAATCTTTTTATTAAACCCAATGTAAATGCCTGAAGAATCCCTGTCTGCAAAACAGTCCATTTTTATTTCTTTTGTAAGAATTGCAAAATAATTCTCTGGTAAGGCCTTGACTTGAAAATCGTGAGGAAATCGGGACATCTGAATTGAGAAAGGTTGCTCCTGTTCAACATTCTCTAGCCAGTCTTTCTCGCCACGTGTTAGTTCCTTGGTTATTCCCAACCATTCTTGTCTGTCGTTACCCACAGTCCTTGGTTGGCTCCCAGGTGTTTGGGACATACACATTAGTGTATTATCTTCTGGGAATTGAGAGCTTGGAGGGTCTTACTTTGGGCTTTAGTCATAGCAGTTTTTCATCCTGGCTGCAATTCCATTGGTAACTTTCTTTGAAGGTTCAAGAAAAATAAGTTTCCAAGGCTTTTAAAAAGCAGGTGTTCATTAGAGAGCGCTGTTTCCTGAGAACAGTGTTTCTGATCAGCTCAAGAGGAGCTTAGTCCAGTTTGTCAAGGCTGAGCCTTAAGCAGCATTTCTCAGATCATGGTGTGGCCTGAGACGAGGGGGATTGTGACTAAAATCAGCTTCTCTGTGCCTCTACAACATGCAGTTGTGAATTTGTGCAGAACCTGTTCACATTCTTTTAGTTTGATAACAGCTTCTTTTCACAGGTGTTGGCCATAGCTTAAGTCAGAGTATCTTTGAGAATGGTGACTTGCAGTCCACCTTATTAGATGAAGAAAAAATTAAAAGACCGGACCTTGATCTCTCAGCTATTAATGGTACATTTCCATTTATACTTGATTTCTGGTTTTATTATTTTTTAATGTATGTGCTGAAACATGGTGATAAGAAATCACTGTATTCTTGTATACTCACAAAAGGATTTTGTTAAATGAAGTGAATGTTGTTTCTGGTGTCCTTAAGCAGAGCTACTAAGACTTTTAAGGTTTAAATTAACCTCTCAATTTGTAATATCTTTTGGGTGCCCTGTTGGTTTTGTTGAAGATAAAAAATTAAAGTACTCTCAAGTCTTTATTCCTGTAACAGGTGGGTGTTGGACTGTCAGCTCTTCTGAAAAGTAGATCCCATCTGTCTGTAACTGTCACTTAAAGCTAAATGCTCACATGATCCACATCTGCTCATGAGTATATCAGAGCCAGACATAGAGCACAAGTCTTCTTTACCGGTGCACATAATAATTTTGAAATTATCTCTGCCTTTAAAGAACCTGATGGTATGTTGATCCACCCTGTAGACCTTGGTAGAAGAGAGCACTGACTTTTTTGTTGTGATACAGATAAAACTGTCCACAAGAAGAGTGATTGTTCAGAATCAGCTGAAGAAGGAGATGCATGGACACAGACAGAGAAAACTGGAGCAGTGAGTCTCACTGCTTTCGTTTGTAAGGATATTTATTTCGAAATGTGCAAAATGAAGATTTTCTGTCTCTTTAATCTGGATTACAACCGAGGTCCTGGGATGATCTAAACCCTCCTGACAGAAGTCAGTTCTACTGGTGGCAATGTGTGGTTTGTTTATCAGATCTCTGAACACTGACCAGAACTTTGCTTCTCTCTGGTAAAGAATCTGTTCTAGTTATAGCATCTCCTCAGGTGGATTCTTTTTGCATTCCTATCCTGTTTAGTTCTATCACCTTATCTTTGAGATTTATCTGCTTAAAGAACTAACATTGATTCAACCTAGTTTGAAGTGCCTTATTTAGAGATCTCATTCAGTGTAGGACTAAAACTTCAAATTCTCTGCCAGTATTATGAAAACGTGCTGAAAATATTATAAAATGTTGTGGAACAAAAAGGTATATTTAATGAACATGAGTTGTTTAAAACCCCAAACTTTTCTGATCAAACTTACTGTTGTTGGTGATGATTCCAGGCACAAATCGGACTATTGGTAATTTATTTGACCACTGAAAAAATTATTGCTTAAATACCAAATTTGATGCAGTATATTCTTTTCTTTTCTGAAGGAAACTGATTCCAGTGATTCAATGACAGAGCTGGAATCTGAGACACTGCTTTTAACTTACTTAAGAATAGAGGTGAGAGTCGGTCAAATATTTGGTGTTTCAGGTAGAACCTGATATTGAGGAATTGTTTAATTTCTTAAATGCTTCCTGATCCATAAAAGTTAGATTTTTGTGACTGTATGTGATTATGGTTGTAAAAGTGTGTTATTTGCTTTGAAAACTCTTAGTGTGAGTTTAGTACCAGTTTATTATCTGGTGCTGGTTCTTAGGAATTGGGGGGATGCAGAAGTTTTGGGAAAACTGTGTGAGTCTGGCTGGAGTTCAAGGTTATAGCAGTGACTTTTTTCCCTCAGTGCTGTATGTGTGTATTTTCCTTTACAAAAAGCAGTAGGGGAAAGAGGATTGAGGGGGGCTTTAATTCTGATGTTCTGTGCTTATTACGTGATGTCTCCTATTCATTAGTTACATCTCTTTGACCTGGTTTACATCTGTTTACTCAGAATATGTTAATTGCTTAGGTGTAGCATTAACTGTGCATATTTTTGGGATGTAATAGACAGGAAAAAATCTTGCCAAGCTGGAGGAAAAAGCAGAAAAAAACTTGATGATGTTGTCTGAAGAAAAGCAGAGACAACAGGAGAAGCTCTTGGAGTTGAAACGTGAAATTCTGCTTAAAGAGAGAGAGCAGAAGCTCAGTGAAGCATTAGACAAACAGGTAGGTTTTAGTACAATTTATACTTCTCTTACATTTAAACAAACTCGTATATGAAGTAGCCCTTTATTCAGAGAATATTTCTCTGCTGGAGCTGAGATGCCAACCCTTAATGAGAAGTGAATATCTTGTGTTCTTTCTTTGTCTGGTTTGTCTGTGTTACCCAACTCTAATTTGGCTGTAAGAAGACAGGTTTCTTATGAATAATTAATGTTCAAAACTGTATTTCTCTTTGCTTTTTAACAAATATGCACTGCAAAAATTAAACAAGGCTTTTGGAGAACACTCTTGTTAAGTACAGTTAAAGTAATCGAAGCATCTGCTATAAAACCTTTTGCCTGCTGTGTTGCTGATACCTCTGAGCTACAGGACCAAAGAAACTGGTATTGACCTGGGCATTTTGAGATGGTAGAGGAAAACATGTTAAACAGCATGATGGGATTATTGTACCACAAATTTCTTGAATTCCTCTGTCAGTGAGCATTTCAGAGTGATATTTGGTTGGAGGTTTTTTAATAAATTATTTTTCTGTATTGAGCAATGTTTTTAATTACAAAGTAGCTGCTTTTGGAGAAGTCTTGGTTCATTGTGTATGTGTTTCAGATTGAAGTGCTGTCTCCTCTCGTTCCTGTCTGTGAACAGTTTCAAAAGCAATATAAAAGCTTTGCAGCTTCCCTGGATACCACTAGACATGAATTACCTATAAAGAACATTCACATAGAAGGAGATAAGCAAGCATATCTTGGTATGAAAACTTGATTTACCAAATTTACTTTCAGAAATAGTGGTTTTATGCTAAAAAAACTTCTTATATTGTTATTGCTACATGTGTCTATGGCTATTGGAGGGATTTTGAGTGCTCTTAGAGCTTATGTGAACACTGGGCTGCAGCATTAGTCACACATTGTGCTGTGTGTAATTCTTATCTCTGTTTAACCACTTCACTGCACTTGAACAGGTTTTTTATCTTGCAGCAGGGAAGAGATTAATTTTCTAAGCTGGGTCATTAATTTTCTAAGTCTTCATATACACCTTCTTTAGCGAATTTCTGTATATTTTAACTGTATTCATGACATTACTCCTCATTTCTTGTCCCTACTGTGTAAATAAGGAATACGTAGGAATAAATAAGTAAGGAAGGAAAATGTTAATGAGGAAAATGTAGGAATACTGTGATCTCTTCCTTTTTCTGTGTTTGAGGGATACACTCACCTGGGTAGACTTGCTCATGTTTCTTGTAGAACTGGAGCTTAAATATTATTGTGTTGTGTTGAATCAGAATGTTCAATAAATCGGTACATGTGTTTTGTATTGAAGTCTGGACAAAAAGTTACATTTTTAAACTACTGGTCTGCAAGAAAAAATTTACAATAATCTTGCACTTAGAAACAAATGGAAACATTTATTAAAGACCTTAGAATTCTTGTAAGAAGACTTGAAATAAATAGGTTTATGTTCCTTTTTGGTTTATGAACGCTGAAGGAAATGACTGGATAAATTTCTTGGGGGGCTACATGCCAAGAGCAATACATGTAACTGGCCAGGGAATTTTGGATGTTTAAAACTTGTTTTTTCTCTCGCATTTGTCTTATAAAAATCTTTTGCATACTCTAAAATTGCTAATCAACCTCTCATTCAATAGCCCGTTGCTAGTGCTTGTCACAATAATGAAAAATAATTTGGCTTTCACAGTTTCACAGTGTATTTGTGAAAGCTGAACAAACAGTAGTTTTTCATTATCTAGTTCACTTGCCGTTACTCCAGCTGCTGATATCCTGTATTAATTGGTGGCACTGCATTTTTAATAATACCTTTAACATCTCACTTGTAGGTGAACTGGGAAAGCAATTAAAGATCACACGGGAGCTTCTGACAGAAATTATGCCAAGCCACTCAGAAGACTGTGCAAAAGCACTTACTGCACTGAAAGAGCTTAAAGAAGTGTCTCAGAAACTGGATGAAGAGCTTCAAAGGTAATTACAAAAGTTGGGTGGAAGACTTGTTGACTAAATATTCCAAGGAAAATCTATCAACCTTGCCAGAATATATCCAGAACATAGAATGGAGGAGGATTAACTGAGGGTTTGGTAGCAGTAAGTTTAATTCTCTTTATAGCAGCCCATCTGCATTTCTGTCCCTGCCCTACCTACAGTCAAAGTAGGATGGTTGGCTTTGTTTTTGTTTGTGCGTGCCAAGTGAACTACTTTAGTGTGCTATTCTCTGCCGCTTTAGGTGAGAATTTCAGTGAGCAAGAACAGACCTGGTAAGTGCAAATATGTAGGAGTGGAGAACTCTGGGAGACAGAGAAGTGAACTGGAAACAATGTCTTAAATAACAACCCTGCAAATGTATCATCCTTTAGGAGCATAGAATAGTTTTTTTTTTTCCTCAAGTATTGTATCAACAAATACAAAGTACCACTGGGAAAGTGAAGAAGAGCTAAAGCATGACATGTTCAAGAATATTTCATTCATTGCCCCGGAAGAGATTACAACTCAAGTCATTGAAGCTACTCGTCTCCCCCACCTGCCAACTGCCCCTGTATTCTCCAGATTCTTGTCTTAGGGAAGAAAATTCACATTTTACTTTTTTTTTTATTCTGGTGGGGCCACAGTAGGAGAAGGACACCAATGTCCAGGTGTGTAGTCTTTGGGCTAAAGCAGAAGTCACTGTCCTTTGGAGTCACTGATTCAGTTTCATGTGTTCCAGGAGCTTCAGAGAAGTGCAGAACCTGTCGTTTGAAGTCAGTAAAGAAGTTTCTCTGCATAACCAAAGTGCATGTGAAGAGAAGCACGGGCTAGATGTTGTGAAACGCTGGTATTTCAACTAAGTTTCTGTATAGTTTTACTGCTGGGTAGGTACTAACTCAGTGCCATTGGACATGCTATCCTTTTGCTTCTTGTATGAACATACAACTTGCCCAGTTTTTCAGTTATATGAGGATGTGAAACCAGCAGCACTGATACAGAAAATGGAGTGTTGTTCTGCCTGCTGTCCCATCAGGACACATCACAGCTCTCTTTTAACATGAATTTCTGTGACAGCTGTTTCATCACTTTCTGCCTTGACGATACTGAAAAGTAAATAATAAGAAATAATAAGTAAATAATATTCCTGGTGTTGCCTAAAGGACTGCGGAGAAAAAGACTCCAGGCCAATTTATTGTATAAGATAAGATAAAGAGAGCAGGTCCTTTAACCTCAGGCCTAAGGCCCAGGGAATACATACCTCGCACGCCCCCTCAGGCAGTCGTTCTATGATTTTATAATAAGGTCCATCCAATCCCGGTTCTGTCCAACCCTGGTTCTGCCCCATTCTGCCCCTGACACACCCGTTTGGGAATTGGGTCTGGGGGTGTTTGGGACCCCTTCTTCCTCATCTTCATCTTCTTCAAAGCACATAGAGTCCTTGGAGTTCCTCCAAGGTTCTGGGCTTGAAGGTCGCTGTGTCCATGTGATATCTTCTGGTCCAGGCCTTAGGGTGTTTTTCTACAATTCTACCTTGAAAAGACGACTAAACATGCTAATGAAATTTTAGAGGGATTGATATGAAATGGGATAGTAGGGTTGGGTATGTGTAAACATTATGCTACAGAGTAAGGGATATCATCATGGCCAGTCTTCGCGAATGAAGATTTGGGAAAGGTCTTTACCCTTCGAGCCTGTGTAGTGGATTTTTTAGGTGAGACACCGTGTGTGCTGAACTGAGCCCACCCTTTAATCCTAAGGTTCGTCTGCTGGGGCCAAGCGAGCTCGGACGGTGGCAGCGAGGTCCTCAGGACGTAGGTTTGTTTAGAGTGACCTTCTCTTAGATGGATGGCCTTACAGGGCTGATGAGCTCCATCTGCCCGGGGGAGTCCCCTGACCGGGAATCGAACCTGGGCTGCGGCAGTGAGAGCGCTGCATCCTAACCACTAGACCACCAAGGGGCCCCCGTAGGGATATAATACAGCTACATTAAAATCTATGTTCACTACACATCTACTTCTAAAATCTATAAAAGTTTAAAAATCAGAAAAAAAAAGCTCTGAGGCATCAGTCCCCCCTTTAGAGATGGATAAAACTCAATCTTGTCCAATCTCTACCACTTATACCTATCATTATACCAGAGAGATGGCCAACATCTACAACATCGGTTCATGCAATGAGCTATTATACAAACACTAATTATGCATATCACTAATCTAAACAGTTGTTTTATCTAGGTCCAATTCGGTAACCATGAAGTAAGTTTGTGGAGAATGTCTCCAAAACCCAGTGAGACATCCTCAGGAATTGCCCAATGTAGAATTTAAACTTGTTGTCAAATTTCAGCTGAATCCATAGTGCAAATCCAGCACTCACTTTCATGAAGGATATTGGATCCATTTTTGCTAAAGCCACATGTAAATTTTGGTTCTAAACCTGAGTCATAGTTACCAACTGTACAGATAACATATACAGAAGAAACAGTCTAGGCCACATGCTCTTCATCGGTGTCAGGCTCTGGTTTGCTAGTAGTTCCAGGAACTGAAGCTTTCTTAACTCTGGAGTAATGAAACCAGGGTCCTTTGCCAGCAACTTGGACTGCAGCGAGGGAAGTCAGCAGGACTCGGAATGGTCCTCTCCACTTGGCTTGCAGTGGGTCACTGTCCCAGCATTTAACGTAGACCCAGTTTCCAGGCTGGAATTGATGGGCAGGGGTGTCCAATCCTATGGGTCTGGATAACTTAATGAATCTCTGCACTTTCTGTAAAGTAGCACCTAGAACCATTAAATACTTTTGTAGACCAACTTTCCCCCTCATGTAAATGTCCCCTGGAATATGTGGAGCTTGGTATGGTCTCCCATATAATATTTCATAAGGACTTATGTTGTTTCTCCGCTGTGGTTGTATGCGAATTCTCAACAGAGCTAGAGGTAAAGCCTGAACCCATGACATGGATGTTTCCTGACAAATTTTACCAATTTGCATTTTAAGAGTACCATTCATACGTTCTACTTCGCCGCTTGCCTGAGGTCTGTAGGGAGTATGCAGGTCCCAGGCAATTCCCAGGACGCGACAAACCTCCTTCACTACTGTTGCAATAAAACGTGTCCCTCTATCTGATGACATTCCTAGAGGAACCCCAAACCTTGGAATTATATGGTTGAGCAAAACTTTTACCACTTCCCTTGCTGTGTTAGTGTGACAGGGGTAAGCTTCAGGCCATCGTGTCAACCAGTACTAGTATGTACTTGTATCCCTCCCTGGGTGGTAACTCAGCAAAATCTATTTACCAATAATCTCCGGGAAGGTCCCTGGCCTTTGTTACCCCTGGCACCGCTCTCTTGCTTGTATCAGGATTATTTTGCCTGCAGATTTCACATTTACTTACAATGGATTGCACGACTTTGGTCATACCTGTCCCTATTACTGCCTTCTTCAAATGTTTTAGAAGGCTTTCTGTTCCCCAATGGGTAGCCTCCTGTTCCCGCAGAGCTATCTCCCTAAGGAGTTGGGGTGTGATTACAACGTGTCCTGTAGGTGTAACAGCCTGTCCACTTTCTTTCATTTCAGCGTTAAGGGTCTTAATTAACTGGTGGTCTTTCTCATCATATTTTGGGGTGAACCCTGTCAGATCGATTTCCTTCTGTGGTATTACTGCTAGGATACCTTTTTCTGCAGCCCCATTTGCCGCCTGGTTGGCAAAATGATTTCCTAATTCGGGAGTTGTTTTCCCCTTCTGATGAGCTCTGCAATGCGTGATAGACACTTCCTCAGGCTTCCACATACTCTGTAGGAGTGCATGGATTTGGTCTGCATGTTTGATCCCACTGCCTTGGGCCATTAGTAGCTCTCTCTCTTTCCAGATGGCTCCATGGGCACGTACAACACTGAATGCATATTTAGAATCAGTCCATGTATTTACCTTCTTTCCTTCGCTCAGTTCGAGAGCTCTTGTCAATGCAATCAGTTCCGCCTTTTGGGGTGATACATCCGCTGGCAAGGTCTTTGCCCCGACTACTTCGTCCTTGGTTGTCACTGCATGCCCTGTCATTTGCTTTCCATCCCTCATGAAACTGCTTCCGTCTGTGTACAGTTCCCAGTTTGGGTTTTCCAGAGGCGTGTACTTCAGGTCTGGTCTGCTGGAAAAGGCCTCCTCAATGGTCTGCAAACAGTCATGCTCAGGCACACTGTCAGTCAATGTTGAGGACAGAAACATAGGAGGATTTACAATAGATGTTGTTTTCAGGGTAACATCATCCTGTTCCAACAACTCAGCTTGGTATGTAAGCATTCTGCTGGGGGACAGCCAGTGGACCCCCTTTTCCTCAAGCACAGCTTGGACTGCATGGGGTACATACATGACCATGTGCTGCCCAAGGGTGAGTTTTTGGGCCTCCTGGATCAGGATAACAGTTGCTGCTACAGCTCTCAAACACCCCAGCCACCCTTGGCTAACACTGTCTCGCTGTTTGGAGAAGTAAGCCATAGCCCTTTGCTGGTTTCTCAGGGTCTGTGACAGTACCCCCAGAGCAACATTCAGTTGCTCATATGTGAACAGTTCAAAAGGCTTAGTTAGGTCTGGTAGTCCCAATGCTCTTTAAGGACTTTAATTCTTTTTAATAATAAAGAATATTTTCCACTGCTGTATCATGCTTGAATATCTTCACTGATTTCCTACAGAAGCTTTTGTTTCCAGCTGGGCTGATACTACAGAGTCCAGCAATGGACTTGTACACACTGAGTGGTCCCAGTGGTGAGCCATGAGCACCTGAAGTGCTCAGGCCAAAGGATTGGGAATGTGGAGGGAAACCACAAGCCTAATGACTGAGAAAGTGCTGGAGAGCAGGTGTGCTGGGCTATGAACATACATGCCAGATCTGGCATGCTTTCCTTTTTTGTACTTGGAATGCATTTTTCTCTGGAAGACATGCTGTATCTTGTTTTTTATAAGCTATGGAACGTCTTTCTGTGATGGTTTTTCAAAGCCTTTGCTTTGTGTTGTGTTCAGAGGGGTATGTTTCTGGCTTAACCTGTGCCTATAAGGCCTTTTAGCCTCAAAAAAATTCTTGGAGCATTCTCCTTGCACTCCTTCAAGTGCTGTTCAGGCTTTCTACCTGTGTCACTAACGGTCTAACTAGATTCTTGTCCCCTTTTATTAAAAATTAGGAGTAAATTAAGTAACTGGATCAGTAGAATGCTGTGCACTGGATGAGAAGCCAGTGTATAACAACTGTTCAGACCCAACTTGTATGTAATGGCAGTGTCATTTTTTTAGCTGCAACTTACCCATAAGCCAGTTTTATTGTAGGAACATATTAGATGATCTGCACCTAGTAGTTCACCTTTGTGTGCTACCATTCAGCACAAAAATAAAATAAAAGTGAGTTGTAAGTGTTGCAGGTAGATGGATCATGCTCTGGGTCAGGAGCATGAGCTGCATCCATGAATTTGGCCACTGGGTGGGGAACTTTGCCCAGCAATCATAGCTTAGCTGCAAATAAGTAGGGTAGTTAGTTTTGGTGGATAGAGATGTGGGTAGAAAGGCTCCAATGTGATGAAAGTGTTTTTTCCTAGGGTTGGATTATTGCTTAGGCTGTGCGTCCTCACACCTTTAACCTTCTTATGATCAGTGTGTCATTCTGAGACTCTGAAAGTCATGAAGTGATGTCTTAAACATGAAGGAGATGAAATTAAAATCAATACTGTAATGTCTTGATAATAATGTCTCTGAACAGACATACCGAAATGTCTTTCCTAGGATTTCTTGATTGTACACCTCATTGCTGTTCTAAAAATATATTTTTCTTTAAGAAATACTTTTAAATTAAACCCATCCTCTTCAGTCAAATGATTTTCTACCACTGATATACTATTGTGTGTGTATCTATACACCCAAATGTTACTTGAGCAACAGCCAGCCACGCAAATTTTCCCTCTAAAAAGGAGTGGAATGCTGTTAGTTCTCCCCCAGAGGCAGTGCTTGCTGTGACCACAATTAAAGGCTCTAAATCCTCGGGGCAGTAGTTCATCTCTGCTGCTGCAGGTGGCAGTCGTTATCCTCACACAATTCCAGGGAAAAGGGGAGTCCTGGAGCTGGAGCCAAACTACTTGTCCAGAACAATGCCGTGCCCGGGGATGTGCGCTCATTGTTTCAGAACAACCAGAGGCATTAATTTGAGCATTCTGGCCGTTCTTTGCCTTAAATTGAACACTTGTGTAATTCTTCATACAAATGGTAGAACAAGTGTCAGCCAAAGCAGCTCAGCCTCTCCAGGAAAGGCTTTGAAACTAGTTTGGACTGAGACTTTTCCTTCTTGATTTTTTCTGAATATTCTAAGTGGTTCTGCTTTGGCTCTTTGCAGAAGGGTTTTAGGTTCCTCCACCTTGAAACAGCTACAGAATTGGATGCTGTCATTTAACACTGTACAAACAACAACAAAGAGCTGCAGAATCACTGGAGCAGGAGCTAAACAGATGTGACACCACTTATTTTGTATTTTCCACTTATTTTTTGACAATGTTACATGCTCTAAATCGGTTGGAATCCTAAACAAATTAAGGGCTCTTTTTTATTCAGGTTATCAATCTTTTTCTTTTCCCTCCCCCAGAATTAATAATGTTCTCCCTTCTGTAGCTTGTACCAATGAAGACTTAGTTTTGTTTTGTCTGAACTTGTGCAGTATTTGCTGCCTATTTATTCATCTTTTAGGCAGAAGTTCTTCTTAACCAATTATTAACATTCATGTGTTCTAAAGTGCTTTTGTGGGGGGGAGAAAGGGATCTTAAGATTGTCTAAAAAGAGATTTGCAGCTCTTTTAAGCAGGATTTGCAGTTGCAGATTGCCCTGCCTGGATCCTGGTAGAGCTCTGACCACATTCTCCTGAGTTCCTGGCTGATGTTGCCAGACTCTTTCATTGAGTTCTATGATTTAGATCTTCATTTCTCTGTGTTCTTACTGGACTAAAAAATATTTAAGGGTTATGAGCAGGCTTGAACCAAAAGCCATGACTTTCCATTCTCCAGCTCTGCATTAAATCTCTTAATTTCATGATCTCCAGAACTCCACTGTCAAAGGTACATCACCTTAACTGCTGCATCTCCTGACTTTTATTTTATTTACCACTCCATCTGCAGTTAACATGGTGGGTCCTCAGGGGAAGCCTGATGGACCAGGAGTATAGAGAAGGGCAGGCTCCTGTGCTAAAGGCAATGGAGTTTTCAGTGCAGCTGAGGGATCCAAAGTACCACAGGTTCTCATTTCTGTTTGCTCAGCAGAAAGCTACTGACTAGAAAAACAACTATTTTAACTTGCAGCACATCACATGGGCAGTGATTTCAGAGGAGATGGGACACCAGCTCGGGAGGGCTGAGTCAAGGCATTTTTTGGCTGTAATTCCTGTTCTCTAGGGTCAAGATAAGGCAGGATCCCTCCTGCCTGGGGTGCCCTGGGAGATCCTCGGGGTTCCTGTTCCCCTCCCCCCAGCTCGTTTTTCACACTGCTGCAGAGGGTGCTGGTTCTGTGCTCATCAACAGCACATAAGCAGCTCATGACCCCAGCAGATGTTTCTGCATTTTAGGCTAATGAGAACTTATTGGATTACTGCAGTCTTCCCTGCCTCAGAGTAAATACCACTTTGTTGGAGATCCGGAAATTCATCCTGAATATGATAAACAAACTGCTGACTGGGCTGGGACTGCCAGGACATGAAAAGAGTTCCAGAGCGGCAGAAGATCTAATAGCTCTGAAATGCACCACTGAGCCACACCAATTAATAGCATTTCCAGTGATTAAGTGAACGGTTCCTGCTCAACTCAGGAATGGTTTTGGGTTGTTTCTTCCACTGCATTTGTGTGTGGCCTGCAAAGCAAGCACAAGGTTTGCAGAGGAGTCTCAGCTGCCTCTTATTTTAAAATAATTCTGTGATAATGTGTATGCAAGACCTATT
This sequence comes from Pipra filicauda, assembly GCF_003945595.2. Taxonomy (NCBI): domain Eukaryota; kingdom Metazoa; phylum Chordata; class Aves; order Passeriformes; family Pipridae; genus Pipra; species Pipra filicauda. Next base: position 687,917 of record NW_024104414.1, read on the forward strand.
GAGTTTCTTGCTTAAATCTTGAATTTTCTGTATTAGGGAAGCAAACACAACTTGCCTCTTCAGACTTTTCTAATCTTTTTATTTATATAGATAATGTGTATTTGGAGGTGGCCTGTAGGATATCAGAACTTAATTCCACATTTTAGTATCTATTGCATGTGGGAAGTGACTTCACTGTTAATCGGACTATGCACAAACTGTGCCAGTCATATGTTGGGGCTGAGAAGAAAACTGTGAAACTACTTCAAAGGAAACTGGGAAATTATTTCTGACTAAATGTCTCAATGACAGCCACTTCTGATAAGCACAGTGCTCTTCCTTCTAGATGAGTGTCTGCCCCTTTGAATGCTTTCTTAGTACTATTTCCGTCACTTTGTCAGGAATTAAAATGTTTTATTACTGTGAAAGATCAGGCTTTCCTATTCTACAGATGAATAATAACAATTTTTGACAGAGCTATTTAATAATTATGTTCTCAATATCATTATCCTGTTATATGCTACTCAGATTACACTCTAATTTAAAATGTGCTCTTTAATTATCCTTTCCTTATAATTTTGTTCTAGAGATGCCTGTTTTCCTGGAAGGAGGATCAGTCTGGTTTCCACCACTGTGGACTGATGCATTCTCTATTAAGCCTTTACCCTGGGGAGCTTCCAAGAGTGTGGCAAAGCCTGGGACATTTGTTTTGCAGTTATCGGTTTCTGTATTTGCTATCTCTGTTTGGCTGTCCCAGAAACACAAAGGGAGAACTAAACTTGGAGTTAAAGAATGAGTGTGGCTTTTTTACCATGAATATAATACTATAAAAATTAATTAAGGCTTTATTCTTGTCTGGTGCTATGTAATGACTGAGACAAACGATTTTCCATTGGGGAGTGGGGACAAATGATTCTGGAAACTGAGGACTTGTTCTTTATTTCTCGCCCACCTTCTACTGAAATCTAGTGCTTACAGGACTTGACACAAAGCTGAATAAGTAATAGCCTTGGGTTTAGTACAGTATCTTTTCTGTGCACGATTTACATATATACTCTCAAAATCTTTAAATAAGTGAGTATTACCTTTTATAGATCTGATCTGATCATCTATGTGACAGGTTGGTGACAGCAGTTATGCTGAGGCAATGAACAAGGGCTAATTATTAATGGGGTGGTCCTACCACTTGATTCTTTGGAGTAATCTCACTGATTTGAATTTTGCAGTTGGAGGGGGGATCCAAAAGGATTCACAGCACTCAAAAATTAACATTTTTTGTTTGACAAATATCTGTCTGATAATTTTCACATTGCATAGTTTATTTATGAGGTAGATGGGACATCGGGGCGATAATTTCTTCTGTAGAGAAGTGACAAGATTGTACAAGGGGTCAGGATGTAAATTAGATCTAGTCAGAACCCATATAGGTGTATTCGCACCTTCTTCTCTTAACTGCTGTCCCTCCCTCACCTTTCTGACACCAGTATGGCCCCACATGTTTTCAAGTGCCTGAGATTCCTCAAACTTCATGAGGAGCAGAATTACGCATTCAGTAAACGAGTAAAAATCCTAGCTATGCACAGTGGGTGAATATGACCCATGGATCTGACTGATGAATAGTTTTTTTATACATGAGCAGTTCTTACAGCTTTTAAACTCCTTAACCATTCCCAGATGTGGGTTGCAGGCGGCTGCTGGAATTCCAACACCTGTTGCATCACACTGAATGGGATTCATTTTGGCAAGCACAGAAAATTCCATTTCAGTAAGTAAATAGTTTGAAATTATATCTAAAGCCTCCTTTTATTTTCAGACGAAGCTGATTCCAGCCTTATTTACAGGATTGCACATACTTTCATAATTAGAAGATGGTTTGCTTTAGAGGTTGTAATTGCCTGAGATTTCTTGTACTCAGTAAATGTCAAACAGAAATTCTTCAGTTTAGAAGAAATCTCACCTTTAAAAAAGTTAGTTATTCCAAAGGGCTCTATTCCACATAAGGGGAATTTCTAGCTGTGCTTTTTGAAATGTAGAAATACACATTTGTGTATTATTCTGAAGATGATGGAGCTCCATTTTAGAGCTACACTTTGCTCCATTTATCAATTCATTGCTGAATCCTGTTGCTTCTTTCGAGTCCTTACCCAGAGCTTTCTCAAAGATGAAATGTGGGTGACAGGATGGGTGTTCAGTGGCACTTGGTGATTTTTTTGGTACATATCCTGCAGATCTCAAGTATGAGTCTGTAATGAACCATTTGTGGTTTGCTCTAGAAAAGTATGTGTAGAGATAATTATTTTTTCGAAAGCATGATGATGCTTCAGCCCAAACATACCTGATCTCTGCAGGGCTTCTATCAAAGTCAGTAGTTTGGTTGGTGAGATATTGTACTTTAGTTTGAGGCTGCCATACCATGAGAACAGCAGAGGTGCTTCATTTTCATTTTTTGCCTCCTTTAATATGATGAATATGATGAAGCTGAAAAAGAATTTGGAATTAGCAGGTTTTGCTTTTTCTTTAGTTTGTCTCAAAAACCCCGAACAAACAAACAAACAAAAAACCAAACCCAAAACGTTCCCCCTTTAATGTACTTTCTAATAAGTTCCTTCTCACAGTGCATGGTTTCCTTGGGAAGTGATCCCTGTGGTTCTAGAGTCTAGTCTTGTCTAATTTGTCAAAATGTGTTCATTCTTCTTCTAGATTTGTTCTGCCTCTCCACAAAAATAAGGCAGGGCTGGTTTAGGTTAGATTTAAGTAGGAAAATGTAACCATGTCTAGCAGTGTTATCCACTATTGAAGATAATCTGAATTTATCAAAAACCTACTGAGTTAATGATTTTATTTTAAAGAGAAGACATATTAAAGTAAGTTTCAAATAAGATAAAAATTTAGGCACCATTTATTTATCTCCTGGTTAAGGACCGATCAGCCTCTGAGTCCTGTTGCTGGAATTGTCGGGGAATCCTTGTTCCTTTTGATGACTATGTGCTTTTAGGGAATGGATTGCCTTGCAGAAAATGTGGTAGCTAGGAATGACAGTGCTGAAATATATGGTAGCTGAAATTATTTCAAGATGGAGAAAAATAACAGCAGCTTTAGCAACTTGCTCTTTTTCTTGTCAGAAGCCAGAAGGAAGGGACTTTGGGAAACTCTTGAGCTGACTTGGATACAAATGTGTATTTTTGCTAAATAAAATGCTGGGGTCCATACCTGTTATTTTGAGAAGAAATGAAACTGAGGGTCAAATATTGGAGCCAACCTAGAATAAAAGGTTGTAATTTTTTTCTGTTTTCCTGGTACTTTACCTTAAGCCAGGTGTGTAGTATTTGGGGGAAACATGTTGGGGGAAACAAACTGCCTATATTGAGGGGTTTCATTTATTTCTGGGGCAAGAATTCCGCTCTGTTGGAGCATTTAATCCGTCACTGTTGTGACATTTTTCATCTCGAATCTCTGCTCTTGCTTTGGATTTGCTTTCCCCCGGTTTGTGTGAGCTCTACTCTTAAGCTGCACCTCTTCAGACTGGTGCAGGGAGAGCTCCCTCTCCTGTCCCGAGCCCCTGGAAGCGCTGGCTGGGACAGAGGGATGGAGATGGATAGACTCGGGCCTAGGGATGGAGGAGGATAAAAAAATCCGGTAAAAAAACAGAGTAGCGTCAGTGCTGGCACTGGATTTTGGGTTGGGAAGCAGTTCTTTGGCAGCGCTCAGTGGAGTCCCTCGGCGTGCAGAGGCTCAGTTACCGGGAACACACCGTGCTGGGAGTGCCGGATCGTTGGATCTTTGGTAACCTCGGCTTTCGCGTCTGTGGCACCTCAGGGACTCGGGAGGAAGGCGGAGGAGCCCGGGCGGGTCTCCGGGGGCACTTTGGGCTGGGGAGTAGAGGCGCCGATGCCGCAGCAGCCCCGGGGACAGGCGGGGACACCCGGCCCGACTGCGCTGTCAGCGCTGCCGGAGGTGCGGAGCCGGGCGGGAGCACACCTGGGGCCGTGCGGGGCGGGCCCCGCTGTCAGGAGCGGGCGGGGGAACGGCAGACAAAGAGCAAAAGAGCCGGGGCCGAGCGGGCACCGGGGCCAGGAGGGGGCGGCCCGGGGGCGGGGACGCGGCGGGGGCGGCGGCCAGAGGCACCGGGGAGCCGAGCCGAGCCGAGCCGAGCCAAGCCAAGCCAAGCCAAGCCCGGGCGCGGGCGGCGGAGGCTCGGGCTGCACTCAGCCACGAACAAAAGGCTCCTGGAGCTGCCCGCCCCGAACGGGATTCGCGATACCATGTCTCGCTGCAGCCCCTGGGCGCTACTTTTCGCCCTGGGCAGTCTGAGCGCTGCACAGCCCCGAGACCGGCAGTAAGTACCGGGAGGAGCTCGGGGCAGCATCCCCGGGCAGGGCGGCGGGGCGAGAACCCCTCTGCGAACCCCTCTGCTCGGGGGGAGCTGCATCAGCCTCTTAACAAAGCCCGCGGAGCCCGCCGGAGGGGTTGGAGGCTGCGGCAGCGGCACGTTTGTACTCGCCGGTGCAAAAGTGCACAGCGAAGGGAAAGGGAGGGGAAAAAAAAAAAAAAAAAGAAGGAGAAAGCTCTCTTGCAATACCTGCCTCCAACTGCTCCGGCGAGCGGCTGCAAAGCTTCTATCTGCGAGCAATTATTTAAGGAATCCGGGGTGTTGCGCTGGGGGTGGTTGGAGGTAATGCTGGGCGCTCACGAGGAGCGTGTGAAGATCCTGTGGGGGAGAAAGTGCGGGGAAGTTCTCTGGCTTTCAGCTCGTTCTGCGTGTTTAGGTTAGTTTTGAACCTACAGCTAGTTCTAGTGTGTTTAGGTTAATTTTGATTAAGGTTTGCTTTGTTCTTTATGCCTAGCTTGTTGTAGCCCGTCAGCAACGTGAATAGCTGCATTAACTGAGTGCCATGGAGAACTTATTTTCACTTGCTTACTAGAAAATATTTCGTATCCTGCCAAGTTTTAGTGTAACCTGACAGAGCTGATAGTCAAATGTGCTTAAAGGATCTGCCCTGTCACTGTCAAGTTAACGCTTTGAGTGCAAAGTTAAATATTTAATATTTAAATGCCACTTAAAAAGTGATTTAAATATTTGTGTCAAGGGACTGGTACTTCAGAAGGAGTTGCAGAGATTCAGAACAATATAAGTACATGTGCTTCACATATGGCACTGCAGAGCTGGGCTTATGTGACAGTTTAAATCCTATCATTTCATCCTGAATACAGCTAGTAGTCTTTCTTCCTCTGCAACTAGATCAGCTATCTCTTTCTTACCAAGAATTTGCAGGCTCAGTAGTAACTTTTTATTGTTATTCATTACTGCTCTGATGAACTTTCAAAGCTAGCAGCCAGAAGGTTTTGAATCTGCAAGTACCCCATGCAATTTAACTTGAATGCCACAGAGTTCTGAACTTCCTTTGGGGGTAATGGGATCTCCATGGCAATGAGGCCTGCTGAGAGAGAAATATGGGCTTGGAATTTGATAAAAGATGACTTGGGGGCTGTAAAACACCATCGGCCTCATCCCAAAGTGATAATTAATCATGAGCTAAAGCAACCTGGTTTGGGAGACTGTAGAAAGGCATGGGCTGAGAAACTGGGCTCTAAGAGGCATTTTGGGAATTGCCTCATATTAAAAAAAATCCTTTTTGGTAGAAAAAAACCCCAGAAAGGTGTGTCATGAAGAGAATATAAATGCATAGAAGAGCTCAGAGCCTGTAATGCTTTTAGTTGACAAGTTCCTGGCACAGTGCCATTCTTGGAGGAGTGGTGCAGATTCCATTCACAAATACTCAGGTTGCAGCATCTCTGGGAGGTCGTCTGGGGTGGCTTTAAAACTCTGCATGTGCCTGCTAAAATAATGCCTTTTTGCTGGTGTTTTTATACTTGCAGGTCATACTTGTTTAAATAAAAAAGTGGGAATTTGAGCCTAATCTTGTAACTGCTGCTTCTGTATAAACTGGAAGTTCAGGTGTGTTACATGTGTGTGAGTCTGACGTTTAGAAAGGGCCAAGTATCAGCTCTGAGAACTGTAAAAATGAAACCATGAAAAACGATTGAGGCAAAAATGTTACAAGTATCTAAACTGTTTCAAAACAAAGCATTAGCTGCAAAACTCTATCAGAGGTTCAGGTACCTCCTTATTCCTTCATGGACTTTATGATTTTTTATGATTAACTGGTTGTATGTTTAGTTTGTTGCATATAATATATAATCAGCTCATTGTATCTTTAGTTTGCTAGATATAAATGTATATTATATATATGCAATAAACATTGATATTGAACTCTTTTTATTTAAATCTTAAGGATTTATAAGCCATTTGTAAGCACTTAGGTTTGTTTCTGTGTGCATCCTGTGTTCTTTTATTCATATTAGATACAGGCTTAGACTGCTGGTGGTCACAAACGTGACCATACAGGAACAAATATGTCGCAGAGTAGTTTGTTCTTTTCCTTTTGCTACACATAAAGTGGCTCACAAATGATGATAATGCTCTTATTGCTGAGTCTTGACTGATTACTTCTAATTTTGGTTCTCAGGGGTTATTTGATTGCAGCACCTTCTGTTTTCCGAGCTGGTGTGGAGGAAGCCATAAGTGTGACCATCTTCAACTCTGCCAAGGAGACAACAGTCCAGATCCAGTTAGTGGTCAAAGGAGAAACTGTGTCACGAAGCCACGGAACAGTTCTGGGTAAGGTACTGTGATTCTGAACTTGAGAACTAGTTTGTAAGTTGAGGTGCTGTGGGAGCACAACAATATCTCTTAATTGCTTTAGGTGATAATGGAACTGGAGGCAAACTAATATCTAATTAATTGGCTACTGCTACACCACCTCACTTGATTGTGTCAATGTGTTTTTGATGTATGTGATAACAAACAGGTCAATAATTTTGGAACACCAAAACATACACAGATGTTGATATTCAAAAGTTTTATAGTGAATATCTTTCCTTTTGAAGCCTGAATATTTGTCACTGGGGGGCTATATGAGGAATAAGATAAGTTTATTTTAAAGAAAAACATAAAATCTGCATCATTATCATCATCATTTTCTTTCCTTATTTAAAAATAAGTGCTGGGAATACAGTCTCTCCATCTTCAGGACTGAGTGTGGCTGAGAGAGGTGGTAATATTTCTGCAGTTGGATAAGTCATTAAAATCCAAGGCAGATAGCTCTATCCTGTGAATAAAGACAGTGTTTTGATTACATCCAACTTAATGCTGAGTGAATTTACACTGGTGAAAGTGGAGTCCAGTAGCACTGTTGTACCACTGCTAGGAGTGGTGTGAGCTGTGTGGTCAACAAGGCTCAGGCAATCAGGCTCTTTAACCATCATATATTTTAACCCTTCTGTGTGTTAAAATTGGGAGTTATATACAAGCCATTTCCTTTCTTGGAACAGATTGTTTCTGGTTGTATCCTCCCCTTGTTGTCTTTGAAACTGGCTGACAATTGCAAATTAATTCAAAGGGAGTGATGCTTATACATATGGACAGCGTATGCTCAGGACAACTCTTAGGTATGCCCATATCCAGCAATCAAAATAGATCCTATCAGTGTTTTGAGAACTATTCAAGTCCCAGAAAAGGCCATGTTCCTTTTAACAGCAAAATACTTCTGTAAGCACAGGCTGCTCTGTGGTGAAACCTCAGCCTTGATGGTGCTCTCCAACCATAGAGAATTTTGCAGTTTATCTTGGGCAAAAATTGTGAATAAATGTGGACCAAGTTTATTTTGGAGAACTCTGCTTGGTCCAATTTGCTCACCCTGCAGGTTGTTTTACAGAGCAGGAAAATTATTTTAGGTGAAATCATAATGAGGGTGTGTCAGGGAGCAGCTCTATGGTATTTGCTAAACTGCAAATATCTAAAATGTTAGTGCCTTACCTTGAGAATAACACTCTCTCTTGCTCTCTTATTTTAGATAAAGGAACAATTAAACTGAAGGTAAGTGTCAATTATTTTAAGATGTTTTTGGCGAAAGTGTGAGGGACTTCCCTTCAGCCACATCAGGCATTGGTCTCTGAGCAGCTGAGGCACAAATACATGTCACATTCTGGTGCACACACTGAGGAGGAAGGAACCTGCTCAAGAGGAAGAGTGGAGAGTGAAAAGAGCAATGCTTGACCCATCACAGCTCACCTGTCAGGCCCTTAGACCACTAAAGAAAATCGGTGGCTCATGGCTCAATGTAAAGTTCTGTGTTGGGGTTATTTGATAAGAATGGCAGTACAGAATTCTGTGTAGGTTATGACTTCAAATGCAGGCAAAATTGAACCGGACTGAAGAACAAGCCTTTAAAAGTGTTGGCTCTCTTAACTTAGGGCTCACTTTGGACTTGTCTTCTTTGGGACGTAAAGGGGACGGGTGGAACAAAATACTAAACTGTGACCCGCTTCTAGAATTGTATGAAAAATTGTGTAATTTTTAATCTTCTGTCATTTTCAGAGTCTGAGGAACTGGTTGAAAATGTGCAAGCATGCAATTTTTGTCGGGGGGGGGGCTTTTTTTATGTTGGTGGTTGGGTTTTTTTTCCTCTGTTGGTAGAGCTGTGTGTTCCATAGCAGGAACACACCTTTTGTAGTGGAAGCTGCACATGCAGATCATAGATCAAATATCACTTTGCATGAGTGATAAAGGGCAGAAGAGAATTTCCTGCCATGTTTTTAGCATGACTTTGCCTCCTTTGAAGTTTATATGTTCTAGAAGGTCTAGTGTGTTCTTCATTTTCTCTTTTTATTACTAACACACTGTTACACTGAAACGCAGCAGGTGGCTACTCTTGCTCACTTCAGTGTCACTTATATTCCCAAAAGCTCAAAGGCTTTTTCTGTGTCTTCCTCACCTCCTGGTCTGTTTTCTAGGTGCCCTCAGGGCTTCGTGGACAAGCCCATTTGAAAGTCTGGGGCAACAGGCACCTGGCAGAGGAAGGGTACATCTTCCACAACTACACCACAGTCACTATTGACAGCAAAGGGTCCTCAGTGTTCATCCAGATTGACAAACCTGTCTATAAACCCAAGCAGAAAGGTAAATTTTGACAATTTGCCAGATCAGGGCTGCTTTCAAGCAAAGCTTTCTTCAAGGGTAGTTTCTAGGGTGAGCTGTTCAGCCTCAGCTCTGATGACTAATAAATTTCTTCTTTTCCTTTTTTTAGTGTTGATAAACCTCTTTATGGTGACTTCTGACTTGAGACCGGTCAATGACAGGGTAAAGGAAACTTTTTTTCTTTCACAGTGTAAAATATGCTGGAATACTTGATAGCCTGGATTTTATTCTAATGTACATCTGTGCAGAAATATCATTGGCTTTTTTAACCTATTTAGTCTTATCCTGTGGTAGCTTATTGTATTTGCAATTTAGTTTTTTTTCACTTGGTCACATTCCTGTTGAAGCAGAATACAGGCTTTTGGAGTGCTAGAAAATAGGATGCAAATATGCCAGAGCAGATAAAGAATTTTTCAGACTTGCACCTTATTTGGGTAGTGCACAGATATGCAAAGTATTACTTTTCCACTTAGATGTGTGGATGAAATGTGTGTTTCTCAGGCTACTCTTGGCAAAGAAGAGATGTTTAAACTCTATCACTTTGTGTATCACACCTTGCTTGTGCCAAGTCAGCTGTTTGTCACAAGAAGCAGAAAAGCAGCTTTGTTTCATAAAGTCTTCTGTTGTTGTTTTTTTTTTTTTTCTTTCAGATTGAAGCTTATGTGGTGGTGAGTATCTGTCTGCCCATCTCACATGTGTCCTGTACAGGCAACAGGTTCTCGTAGCCTGAAGAGGGTCTGCAGCTTTTCAAGTCCATTATGGCCATTCCCAAACTATCCTATGCAATTATCTCTCTCCCTGTGTCTTTAACTGACAAGACTTTGTGTCTTGCTCTTTTGTTACCACCAACAAATATCCTGGTTTTCTACCTCAGTCTCAGAAATCCATTCCCATTTTTCAGCCTGAGAGGAATTGACTATATTCACTGGGACTTGTAAGGGTAACAGTCCCACTCAATTTTCCCCTTCAGATCCACTCCTATTCTTCCTCTGGCTGGGCTGGTGTAGCAGGGCCAATCTCATCTCTGCACCCAAACATTTTGATAGTGGACAATAGAAATCCATGGCGAGGAAAGGGCGCTCCTCTCTTCTTCCTTATGAGGTGAATGAGAGGTTCCTTCTGTGTCTAATCTTAGTTTTTTCTTTTTTGTTTTCTCTTTTTTTTAAACCATGTGTTTAAACAGAAGAATCCACCTTCTTCTCTTGTTTGTGTTTAGCACAGATTTAATGCTGGCAAAACCAGTAGAATTCATTTCATCTGACTATGTCACCTAGAAATTGTCTTGCCTGTCGTACCCTTTAGGAATAAAGTGTCACCAGAGGTCAGTTCATCCCATCTGAAAGAGGTGTCTTAAAACAGGTGGAAGATCTGCTGCTTGACAGCACTTGCTTGTGTGCATTGCTTACAATGCTCTTAAATAATTTTAGAAAGCAAATCCCCCTGGTAAAGTATCTTCAGAACACATATATTAGTTACATTTGGACTGTTAGTGATGTATGTATGTTAAAAAATTAAGTTCTTTGTTGCAAACTGAGTTCAATGCGTTAGTGATACTGTGATGTTTCTCATTCCTAAACCATGTGCAGGATCCTCGGGGGTCACGGATGATCGAGTGGAGCAATTTGAAGCCATTTTGTTGTGGTGAGTTTTTCAGATTCCTTTCCTCCTTGTATTGTTATTCACCTTTGCTTCTGCTTGCCCTGAGTTGTGTTCAATAAGCCTTGGCAATGTCTGAACAGCAGCACAGAGTTCACAGTCCGATTCCTTTTTTCAGGTATTGTCAATATGACTTTTCCTCTGTCTGATCAGCCAGTGTTTGGGGAATGGCTCATCTTTGCTGAAATGCAGGGACACACGTACAACAAATCTTTTGAAGTTCAGAAATATGGTGAGTTGGCTGGAACCCAAGTGCATTTGGAAGAACAGAACACTATGAAATGTTTTCTCTTGAGGAAATACCTGAAATAATGCATTTAAAATGTCATGAGGAAAAATTCCTTCCAGCTGTGGCATGGGGACACTGGTAACTGGGTGTTTTGCTAAGATGGTCTTGGTTTGCTGCTGTTGTCAACTGATCCTCTGCTGGTTTACCCACTCAGCCCTGATGGACACAAGAAGGATCTGGTCAGAGCTGTGTGGGCTTTCTTTATAATCTGGGCAATGAGTTCTTCTTCAAAAGATTCTGCTGTATTTTTTCATTGTAGTATTACCAAAGTTTGAGCTGCTCATTGACCCCCCTCGCTACATTCGGGACCTCTCACTGTGTGAAAAAGGAATTGTCCATGCCAGGTAGGAACATATCCCAAATCAAGTTTCATTACTCTGGATTGTAGTACAGTCACTGGAGCTTGGATCCCATCTGCTGCTGAATTTTCAGATAATTTCTTGTCATCATTATTAGCTTTCTTGTGTAAGAGCCTTCCTAGAATGTTAAAAATAAGCTGGAAAACTGTCTGTTTTCTAGATGTGCAGGTAACATGTTATTGCCTTGATATAAGCAGGAAAAAAGAAACTATCTGGAGGTTATTAAATATCTTCTTTCTATTTCAGATACACATTTGGAAAACCAGTGACAGGGAAGTTAATTGTCAATATGACTATAAATGGTGTGGGGTACTACAGGCATGAAGTGGGACACCCTGTCCTCAAGACCACCCAGGTGAGGAAGACCACTGACTCACCTGTGATCTGTGTTCCTTAATCCCACAGCTCTGTTTTGTTACTGATGGGAGATCAGAAAATAAAGAATAAAATGGGATAATTAGGTCCAGCATAATAAAAAATATTACTTGTTTTTGCATGGTCTGTTTATGATTTGGGGGGATGGGAATTTATTGGCATAGTATTAATCTGGTTTTAGAGCATATTGGGCTGAGGAGAACAAGAGATTGAGGGACTGTGACAGAGCTAGTCCAGACTAGGGATAAGGAGGAAAATGAAACTTGCTTGCTTTCTTCCTTCCTTCATCCACTCCCCAATTAACTTTCTCCACTCCTAATCCTATAAAAATACTGCTGCAAACTCCTATCTAGTGCCTGTGATTTAGACTTGGCTTACAGACCTTCTCTGGATGTGAATGCAAACCTACATTTCTGTTCCCCAACACAATTTGTAGATTGATGGCTCTGCTGTTTTCGATGTGTGTGTCAAAGACATGATGCCAGCTGATGTCCCAGAGCATTTCCGAGGCACAGTCAACATCTGGGCCACACTGATTAGCTCTGATGGGAGCAAACAAGTCACATTTGATGACTCAACACCTGTCCAGAAACAGCTGATTGATATCAAGTACTCCAAGGACACCAGAAAACAGTTCAAACCTGGACTGCCTTACAAAGGGAAGGTAAGATTAAAATAGAGCCACCATGAGATTGTACTGACTTGATCTCAGGATGTCACACCATATTCTCTGGTGTGTTTTTCCCACCTAGAATTGCTGGTCATGTAAACCCTGTTGTTCTATAAATGTCACACTGTGTAGGTAGAAGTCACTTACCCCGATGGAAGTCCAGCTGACAGGGTCACCATCCGAATTAAAGCTGAGCTCACACCAAAGGACAACGTTTACACAAGTGAACTGGTATCAAGGAATGGCCTGGTGGAGTTTGAAATCCCCTCCATCCCCACAGCTGCCCAATATGTCTGGCTGGAGGTGGGTAAAAGATCTTTATAGGATTAGCGGGCTTTAATGTAACTAATCTTGTCAAACCTGCACTTTATAAAATCAGTGCTACAAACAGGAAATTGCTGCCTTTTTAGCTTCAGCTTCTGGATTTCAACATAGCAAACACTTGCTTTGTTTCTTGCTGCCAATAGAACTGATGTTGAGAACCACCATGAAAATATGCTTCTCCAAATACAGCTTAACAAGGTAGTAAGGGTCTGATATTTGGGAAGTAACATTGCTGTTTAAAGATGACAAGAGGTGAACAGCTGGAAAGCATAAAATGGGAGAAGGGGATACAACATAAAAGAGCACAAATCAGGATTTCTATGCATGATTTCTATGCATAACATTCAGATGTAACTTTTTTTTGAAAGACCAAAGTGACAGCAATTGATGGGAAACCCTCTGGGGATCAATATCTGCCCAACTACTTGTCCATCAGCAGCTGGTACTCGCCCAGCAAGTGTCACATCCAGCTCCAGGCACCAGACAAACCTTTCCAGGTATGTTGGCGTCATATTCGATCATGGCAACAATTCTTGGCTAAAAGTTCTTAGTTCTAATTAAATATTTCTAGGTGTTTCTGGGATCCTGAACTGTTTTTGTTTCCACTCCAAAGGGAGGAAACTTCAAGGAGCTGCACTTCAGCCACCAAAGAATTGTTCAGTATGGGTCACACACAGTGCTAAGCAAAGCACCTTTGATGCTTTATGCAGCACCTCATTCTCCTTTGTGTTGTGGAGATCATTGGAATTCATGTTATTGGGGTGGCTTCATTACTAAAAATCAAAATTAAGGCTGTGTAGTCTCACTAGAACTTCCAGTGTAAATCTCAACTGTATCTGTTTATTCTTCCAGCTACTGAACTATGAACACAGTTACCTTGTCTTTTGTAGGTTTTGTAGGAGCCTCTCTAAAATTGTAATCCTGCCCTATAAAAGTTGCAATTTCTCTCATAAAGGTCTGATTTAATCATGGTTCCTGTTGCATATTGTTTTCTGAGAGTTGTTTAGGGTTTCTTCTTACCCAGGAAGGTGTTCTGAGGGTCTGCATATTGCTTTGTGGGGGAAAAAAAGTGTGTTTTGGTAATACACACACTTAAATTTCTGATATCCGTCAGGTTGGTTTCAGATTCTTTGTATCCAAATAAGAGTTGTTTTTTTTTTTTTTTTTTTTTATCGTTGAATTTCATGGAAGTTTAATGGCTAATTAATCTTTTACAAGTTTCCTGAGGTATGGAAAGGGGATTATACACTGCTAATCTGAACACATTGTTCTTATTATAACCTAATTAGAACTAATTCTTCTGTGGGAAAGCTAGGAGTTGGATGACCAGCTGATGTGGGAACTGTTTCCCTGCATTGCCAGCTCTTACTGGGTGTTCCAATTAGCTACATTCATTTTTTAATGAATTGTTTCATCATTTGCACTGTGGGGATTCTTAATACTTCAAATATTTAATGTCACGAGGCACTTTTTGGACTTTGTGGCATTCTCACTATATTTAACCATTAGCAGCTCCTTGTAGTCAAGTTCTGCCCTTTTGGTTTGTACCATGTGGACGTTCTGGAAGGAGAACACTTGGTGCTGGAGAAAGCGAAGTTTTTCAAAAGATTTTTTTGGGATTTAACATCCAGTCTGAACAGTTTTAATTGAGAATTGTTCTACTTTAAATGACAGGAGGGTCAGGAGTGGAAGCTTCTGCAGAAATCTTGCTGAACACCAGTGCCAGCTGCTCCTCAGGTCCCTGAAGCAAGAAGTTTGTGTTCCTAGGAAAGGGGAATTATTACCGAGTCCTATTTGGGGGATTTTTTTCTTCTGAGCATTCAGTACTTAGTGAGCCCCTCTGTATACAGAGCTTCAGTGCCCAGAGTGCTGCTCTGGAGCCTATTGCAGGCGTCAGATGAGCTTACCCAGACAAAAAAAAAAGCTTTCTTCTCATTTATTTGTGTGTTTGACACCTCCCTGAGTGCCAGACTTACAAGTTATTATCAAGACTTGTGTAATTGGAAAGCATTTTCCCTCAGATCTATTCGCAGAAATTTCATGCCGCGTTGGTTATGTTTGAATTAGTATTTGCCACATGAATACAGTCCCCGTGTATAATCACAGTTAAACTGCTAAGACTATCAAACACACATCTGTTTCTACCCTGAACCTATCTATCTCTTTCTTTTTTTGGGGGGCTGGACTACTGAAGGGGTGTCTAAAATTCAACCAATTCTGACAGCTGCTCTGTGCCAAAAGGCTTAACTTCCAGGATTCCAGAGATTCCTTCATTGTTTCATTAATGCATACAACCCCCAGCTCATTCTCCTGTAGATTTGCAGGGAGTGGAGAGCTGAACACTGACCTCTTTTTATTGTGAGAAAAGCCCATGACAACAGTGCTAATGTAACACACTTTTCAATGCTTATGTTTGTTAGGAGAGGGGGGTCACACCTCCCGTGGCCTGAAACCCAAAGGGGCTTCTGTGCTTTATAAATCAAAAGTGTACATTGCAACAGACCAGATCATTTGCTTTTCTGTCTCTGGGTGCAGGTAGGAGAGGAGGCTTGGATTGCAGTGAAGTCCACATGTCCCTGCAACTTCACTCTACATTATGAAGTGGCATCGCGAGGCAACATTGTCCTCTCGGGACTCCAGCCCAGTAACGTCACCCAGCAGAGGAGCAAAAGAGCCACCTTCCCCTCTGAGAAGAACATTGGTATCACACATTTCCCAGGAACAGGTAGCTAGCAGCAGAAATGCAATCTCCCTCCTGTTTTCAGGGAAAAAACCACCTTTCCACAAACCTAAGTATCCACCTTTTTTGAACTGGATGCTCCTCAAAGAGTGTAGAATCATTTTGTGCAAGAAAAATACTGATACATAGAAAAAATTCTCTGAGGGATAACTCTTTAAGAGTTTTCTCTAGTCTTTCTGCAGTCTTTCTCTGTTAAGAAAATTGATCTTTGCTTGCCTTTGGCTCAGCAGAGTGTCAAGTGATGGGGCTGGGGCAGTTTGCTGAGCTGGTTGAGCTTGAACTGAGAAGAGAACATTAGATGGACTGATAATGTGGATCACCCTAAAGGAGAAGATCAAGCAGTCCACACAGGGAAGGAAAATGAAATGTGGACTCCTAGTTTGTCCAAGGAATAACAGAAAAATACAAATCTGGTGAACTTAGGGACCAGGGGGATAAAGAATGGTGGAATTGGGAGATGCATGTAACAGCTGCCAAAGAAAATGTCTATCCTGGTAACCTGTCTGCAGTAGCAACCAGTTTGGGAGTCAGGCAAAGAGTAAAACATGTACCCAACCCAGCTTCTGGGAATCAGAGGTTTGGGAATTTGTAATGACTTTTCGCACTGAAGATTTGTTCTGAGCTGTTACATTTACAGGCTGCCTGAAGGCATTGTGATTGCTCTGTCTTTGGAAGTGTTCCAGGGCAGGTTGGATGGGACTTTGGGCAACCTGATCCTATGAAAGATGTCCTTGTCCACAGCAGGGGGCTGGAACTAGATGATCTCTAAAGGTTCCTTCTAACCCAAACCTTTGGGTGATTCTATTTAACTTCTGCAGTGGTTATATGCTCTATAAACTGCATAATTGGGGCCCCCTGGTGGTCTAGTGGTTAGGATGCAGCGCTCTCACCGCCGTGGCCCAGGTTCGATTCCCGGTCAGGGAACCCCTCCGGGCAGATGGAGCTCATCAGCCCTGTAAGGCCATCCATCTAAGAGAAGGTCACTCTAAACAAACCTACGTCCTGAGGACCTCGCTGCCACCGTCCGAGCTCGCTCGGCCCCGGCAGATGAACCTTAGGATTAAAGGGTGGGCTCAGTTCAGCACACACGGTGTCTCACCTAAAAAATCCACTGCGCAGGCTCGAAGGGTAATGACCTTTCCCAAAAATCTTCGTTCGCGAAGACTGGCCATGAAACTGCATAATCTTTTTCAAATTAATTTATACCTTTTCTCTCAGCAGAGTTTTGCAGCAGTAGATATCCTTTTTTTGTTTGTTTTTAATGGCTTAATAACTTGACCGTGTATTTCCTTGATTTTTATGGCTGGAAGAACACTGAGTAGTCATTCCCTATCCACCTTCACTGTGCTGCTCATTATGTTAAGGGTGCTAATTTCTCATCAGCTTTCACAAAGAAGAGAGAAAGGGAAAAGACTGAATTAAAGAAAAACGTGCAACAGGGAAGAATGCAAGCCTTGGGAGTTCTGTGCCTCTCAGCAGCAGGATGGGGCAGGAAGAAGAGATATTTTGATAAATAAGACTATATTTTTCACCATTTCTGTTCCAGCACCTACCAGCACACCTACAGCAGAGGTTGAGGTGTGTGTGACGTTCCTGAGATTCTCAGTCCTTCACTCCATGACTCCCTTGGGCCGTCTCCTGGTGTACTACGTGAGGGAGAATGGGGAGGGGGTCACAGACAGCCTGCAGTTCACTGTGAACTCCTCCTTTGAGAACCAGGTAGGGGCTCTGAAGCCGGCGGGGAGGAAGGGATGGGGTTTCGTTCTTCCCTGCAGACATAACTGGGCTTAAATGTTCATTCCCAGGTTGCAGTGGTGCTCTCAGCAAATGAGACCAGACCTGGTGATGTCGTGAACATCAAGATCAGAGCTGCAAAATCGAGCTGTGTCTGCATTGCCACTGTGGATAAGAGTGTCTACCTGCTGAAGACAGGCTTTCAGCTGACAGCCAGTCAGGTATAAGGAGCTTAAGGCACTGATGTCTTTACCTCAGTGCTGTGATCCACATCTACCTTGTGTGTACCTTTGTACCCAAGGACAGCAGCCTCTGCCCTTTCCCTGCAGGTTTTTCAGGAGCTTGCAGAGTATGATGTATCTGATGCTTTTGGAGCTCCAAAGGAGGAAGGGCACTTCTGGTGGCCAGGCATGTCCTCACATAGACGCCGTAGATCTTCAGTCTTTCCCTGGCACTGGGACATCACCAAGGACGCTCGCTTCGCCTTTACAGTAGGAAGAATGAGCCTCCCTTCTCTATGGAGTTGTTTTGCTTTCATGTTTGCAGGATGATTTTTCAGCTCCATATTTTGCCCATACCAGAGCTATTTCTCTGAGAGGAGGCTGGAAAGTAATTTTTGAGAACAGAGTTCACTGTTCCAGCAAAAATGTTGGAGAGACGTTGTTTGATTTTGGCCAGTCTTGATAAGAGGGCCAGTTACGCTATTGGGGGAAGGAATTCATGCTGATGCTCTGGAGAATTAGAGGGACCAGAAGGTTCCTCCAGCTGTGGATGAGCTTGCAGGTCTCTTCTGCAGCTCCTCTGACAGGGAAGGAAGGTGGAATGTGAGTCTTTCCTTGTAGTCTTTTCCCTTTTGGACTATCCTTTGGAAATCATTTACATTTCTTTCCTGCCCAAGCTCTACCAGCTTCTGTGGCCATCTGCATGAAAGATCAGGAATGTTTTCTTTGTATCCTCAATCAAGTTACTGCTTAAATGCCATATATTTAAGTAGTTATGTTTGCTTGGTGTCTTTCTGTAGTTAAACCTGACCAAATTTTAAATATCTTATTTCTTTGATCTGTGCTGTGTATTTGCATTAACTTTCAAGTTGAGCATTAAAACAGGTTCTTTTTCTTTTTTTTTTTTTTAATTTATTCTTGCACTAATTTATTTGTTCATTGCTTTGGATACTAACAGTGCAGTCCTTTAAGCTGAGAATAGTCACCTGTGGGTTTTAAGACATGCTACTATTTCCATTAGCTTCTTGCTTTCCTTTTGTTTAAAATGATGTTACTTCATCTATTTGAGGAGTTCTGCTTGTTTGCCTCTTCTTTTCCTTCCTGGAGTTGCACAGTAGAGTCCATCCACCCTTTCAGACTCTGCTGACATCCCACTTTTCTGTCTTCCTCACCATGCAGGGTGTAACCTCTGCTCCCTGATTGCCTGAAATAAGAACATTCCACGTGAAAGGCTGTGCTGTGAATGTTTTATATTCTTTACACAGACTCTTACTGCTGGCTGCTCTGAAAGACAGATTGACCTAGAGAACCAGTGTCACAGGTCTAATGTTTGATGTTCTTTCCGATTTTAATCCACGTAACTGCTAATATTTATGATCCTTGCTTCCTACAGCTCCTCTGTCTCCTCATTCTTTGTCCTTTCTGGGATTTTTAGCTAAATTGTTTTATTATGTTGCCTTAAACCCCAAAGGCTTTCATACATTCCCCCAATGCCTCAACCTCTCCCTGGGATCTGGTTTTGTTCTGATGCTGCTTTTTTTCTTCCTGAGAGGTAGAAATTCTTGGGAAAAGGTGCATATATTGGGAGCTGGTGTGACTGCAGGGCTGCATCCCTGGTGTGTGATAACTGGGTGTGGATGTGGAGAACAAAGCTCATTCTTTGGCGTCTGAGAGCTGCTGTCTCTTATGAATAAGTGCATTTAGGGGACAGAGCTGGCAGAGAGCTTTCTCAGGAGTTCTGTGCTTTCCCTGTGGAGCTGTGTGGACAGTTTTCATTTTGCTTGGCATCCCTGGCAGTACAGAATTGGTGATGTCTGATGTGAGAGCTGCCTGCTAAGTGCAGCAGAACACTCTGGAAACTTTTAGGAAAGGTAAAAAGCTGTAATGTTGCATTCTAGGGGAAAAATCTGTGTAATTATTTTTTTACCTCTAGCTGCCTGGCAGTCACATATGCCCGGTAATGTTAGATAGTGATTTAAATGCATTTTCCAAGCAAACAAGAGCTTTCTCATAAAACCTCTGCGGATGTATCTTCATTTTTATATAAAATTTTTAAAAAAATCCTCAGGTTTCAATTGAGATTTACCCCATAAATGTTAGAACAGGATTGAGGAATTCTATTTTAAAAAGTTTTTCTTGGTACACATTTAATTCTCTTAATTTATTTTTTTCCTTGCTGGTTTTTGTTTTGTGATCTTCATTTGCATGTTCTAGGAAACTGGTTTGGTGGTAATGACTGACATAGTCAGCTTGAACCACAGGCAGAATGGAGGAATGTACACAGATGAGGCTGTTCCAGCCTTCCAGCCACACACTGGGACCTTGGTGGCCACAATGCATTCTAAAATAACAGCAAGGTAACTTTTTTTTTTTTTGTAATATATATTGTCTATGTTACTCTGAGCTGTTTTTTCTTTCTTCTATATTATCAACTGCTTTCCACCTCCATACCCCCAGGTTTAAAGGCAGTGGTGGAGAAACTCTTCTGATGTCTTGATAGACTTAACAAAACTTACAGCTGACATTACTTTGTTAAATTTAGTTTAATTCTGGAAAAATGTAGAGAAATATTCTTCAAAATGAAGATATGAATATGATATGATTTGATAAGATATGATATGAATCATTTGACATTCTTTCATATGTCAGTTTTCTGGGAATTAGTTGCTGCTTTCTCAATATTTTCAAGCTAGAGCTGGTTTCACAGAGTTAATTGTTTGTTATTTTGGCCATTCAGCTGGTGGTCAAAATGAGGGGCTGCAGGAAGAATAAATCCTGAAGTGCAGTGGGTAATTCTGAGCCTTCCATTTGCATCCTGAACATCCTGGGAGCTTCTCTTAGCAGAGCCAGGGGGTTAATTAACAAAAAGATAATGAAGCATCATAGGTGTAGAAAAACTGACTAAATTATTAAAATATTAGAGGTCAAGACAACTCCAAGAGAAGAAGTGGAGAGGAATATTAAGTAGTGATTGTAGTAACTGCTGTTAGTTAGGCCATATCATATCCTGGGAAGTCACATGCTCAGTGTGCTCCTTTTGACTTCCTTTGGTGAAAGAATTTGGATCATAAAATCAGATAATCTTTAAAACTAGCAGAAATAATATAATCTTATTTGTACTGGTTTTTTTTACATTCTTATTTATGTCTGCAGAGTGTGTGTGTGCACAATGGGATTGTTTGGGAGGACCATGTAATTTGTGTTATGGGTGATTGCCCACTCACTGAATGAGTCTGTAGCGAGCCAAAATGTTGGTGATGTGAGCTGCAGTCAGGTGATAACTCTCTGATTTATCAGTTAAAACTGTCTTAATGAAAGAGTAAATTCACAAGGACTTCTTTCTTGTTCTAGCAGAGCAGAGAAGAGAAAAAGAACCTTCTTTCCCGAAACATGGATTTGGCATTGCCTCAATGTCAGGTATCGACAGGGAATTTTCTTAATTATATCCAGAGGGTTGTATCTGTTCAACTACAAAAAACAAAGCTCTGTAAAACCTACTGGAGTTACATTGGCATTTTCTGATATTTTTTCATTGTTTTTCTTCATTACCACCTTAATCAATACTCTTTGCAACATTTCATCTGGTCTTGAAGTGTATTCACCTGCTTCAAGTGGAGCCTGTCGATTGTAACCACATTGATTCTCTATTGATTGCTTTTCAAATTCCTTCTTTCTCTGTCATCTGTTGCAAAAGCATCTCCCCCAAACCTTAATTTACTGCCTCAGAAATAGTGGTTTCCTCTGGGTACAGTTGGAACTAAGAAAATTAATAAATAGATAACTAATCTCTCCCACAACAGCACACCTAGGATAATTTGAAGCAATTATTAAAAGACTTCTCCAGGTTTGCAAGTAAACTTCCTTCTCAATAAATGATTGTAAATTAAATTTGACAGGAACTTGGAGCAAGTGTATTCAAATCTGTTCAATTGAGCATGAAATATGCTTTGTAGAAATACACAAAGAATTCCAGAAGTGCCTGTTTGGGCCTCAGCAAGCTGGGGCAGTTAATTATAAGTGGGAGAGTGCGGAATAAAAAGTTGCAGATTGCATTTTCTCCACTTCATTTCTTTAGAAACAACTGAGTTGACCATTTCTTCACTTCCACTCTCTTGAACAGAAAGAATTTATTTTTTTCTTCTACCATTTATAATTACAAAATACAATCCTCAAAAAAAAAAAAAAAAAAAAAAAAAAAAAAAAAAAAAAACGAAACAAAAGCCTAATGTCAACTTCCCAAACCAATTCTAAAAATTCCTAGAGCCTGGCTGGAGGGTCTAATGGCTGGAAATGAGTGTGTACTTTGGCCCCCCGCCCAGAAGAGTAAGTGCCCTCATGTGTGAAAATAATGTTAATACTGGTTATGGGCTGAAATCCCAGTGGAAAGAACATCAGCTGCAACAAATTGTCCGGCTAAACAAACTGGAATCCTGCCAGTCCTAGAGCCAGGACACCCTTCTACTTATTCTTCAGGGCTGGGGATTATTGCAGGTACCAGCTACATAACTCCAGTTAGTATGAGGACCTAAATATTAAGCAATTAGTCTGCTTAAAAAAAGTTAAAATAGCTTTAATTTTTAAGTAGGTTTGGGTTAGATAACAGGAAGAAATTCTTTACTATAAGGGTGATATTGGCACAGGTTGCCTAGAGAAACTGTGGCTGCCCCATCCCTGGAAGTGTCCAAGGCTGGGTTGGACAGGGCTTGGAGCAACCTGGGATGGTGGAAGGTGTCCCTGCCCTGGAATGAGGTGAGCTTTAATGTCTCTCCCAACCCAAACCATTCCATGATTTTGTAATAACTTGGTGTTGCCAAGCCAAGCGCATTTCCCAGGCTCTCCACTCTGAACTTTGAGCTGGGGAACCACATTCATTGGCCAGTGCTTGGAGCCTGACTGAGCTTAGCGTGTCTATTAAAAGGCACAGTGATCTCTAGTTTTCATCAAACCATTTGTTTTAATTCTTTCCCCGCTGTACTATAAATACACAGATCAGTCCATGACCTCCTGCCTGGCTCCTGACAGTTCCTGCAGCTTCAGGCTCAAGGAGAATTGCAAACAGTTGATGTAGAGGACCAAAGTGAAAGTGCTCCATTTATGCCAAAAGTGAATCACTTGCCTGTGAAGAGCAGTGGAAGTGCAGTTCTTGGGGGTGGCCTGGATGTGGATCAGGCAGCTTTGCAGGTGACAATGTTTCATGGAATGTTCTAGGTTGGGAGGGACCCACAAGGATCATGTCATGCTATAGGCTCTCCAAGTTTGTTCTGAAGACCTTCCTTTCTCCTTTTCCGTGCCCTCAAAAGCTCACAGAGCTGACAGCATGTGTATCAAGCTCTGGGGAATAAATAAGAACTTGAGAGCAAAAAACCTTGGGGTGTACTCGTAATTGCACCAATCATGCTGTCAGTTGAGCCATGAAATAGCTTTTGTTCTTGTGTTGGAGGAAATGTTTTCTGTTCCAGGCAAGGCCAAAGATGCTTTGCAGGAGGGAAATTTTCTTCAGAAGAAAATTGAATTTCTGTTATTACAAAGCATAGAAGAGGATACCAGGTTTATGATATCCTGTTGGGGTATGCACAGGAAAGCTAAATACTCAGAGACTTGATTTTTAATAATTAGTTTCAATCCGCATTGGAAGAAAATGATGGGTTTGGAAGTTTTCTAAGTGAGGCATTCCAAACCCCAACAAACCAAAATGCTTCTGAATCAAAACAAACAGTTGCTGAACTTGGTGTCTAGAAAATTTCTCATTTGACCTTATATTCAAGCAGAGTCTGCAGTGTAGAAATGGACACAGAGACAACAAAAAATACTTTTATTTCACTAGCTGATATTGATGCTGAGATAATTAAATAAATTGTTGTTGAACTGTTTTTATCCAGGACCTCATTCTGGGATTCTTTCTTTTTTTGTTGTTGTTTTTGGGTTTTGGTAGTTTTTTAGTTTTGTTTGTGGGGGATTTTTTTTACTTGATGCAGACATTTGCCTCCAAGAAAAGTCACTTTATAATGAGGCTGCAAATAAAGTTTTTAAACCTGTAAAAATTTGTATGTTAGATTGTTTCACAGAACTAACTACTTGCTGTTCTCCTTATAAATGTTTACAGGTCTCAACTGATATAAAACATCGAGCCTTTTATAAGCTGCTGCTCAAAGCAGACACTGATGTTATCTTATAAATTTGGATGTGGAGGGAACTCCCCGAAATGTGTACTTAAATTAAATGCTTTGGAATGAAGTTAATCTGCTGAACCCAAATTATTTCACATTCCTTTTGACAGTAACACATCAGGGGAAGCCCAGCTGCATGTGGACGTGCCTGACTCCATCACCACCTGGATCACGGAGGCTGTGGGTCTGTCTGAAGAGAAGGGTTTGGGCATTGCCAGACAGACAGAGCTGAAGACATTCAAGCCTTTCTTCATCGATTTCACCCTGCCCTACCACGTCATCCGGGGGGAACAGACCAAAATCCCGCTGACTGTCTACAACTACCTGACTGTGTGTGTAGAGGTAATAGCCCCCTCCTTTTGCTGAACAACTCAGTTCTGGTTTATCAGCAGAACCTCATAGTGATCCACAAGTTACATTAGATAAGGTACCAGCCTAATGTAGAGGTAAGCTCAGCAGAGGGGGGGCCTTGAAAAGATAAATATTGCTTTTCAATACAAATAAAAGTCATTGTTTTATTTACTTTCAGCTTGAAACACATGTAGTGGTCTGGAGTATCTTGCAGCACTTCAGAAGTACAAATATTGAAAAATATAGGGAAAAAATATAGACAATTAGGAAGCTCATTGTGAATCACAGAAGAAATTCCTTCGTGATTGGAAAGCTGCCAGAAGTAGTTGTTTTGGTTTTTTTTCCCAAGAAATCCTGTCTCCCGAGATGTTTTCTTCTCAAACTCATTGTCTCCCTCCCCTCAGTAGTATCTCTCAGAAATACTTGTAGAATTGCTGAGCTGAAAGTACTGCTCTCAGTCAAGTACATGACTAGAAAGCTTGAAGAACAAATAAATCTGTATGCTGTGATTTTTGTGGAGCATTTTGTGGCTTTCAGAATTCTTACAAGTGGCTTTGCAGCTGAAATTTGTAATGAATTCCAAAATTTTCACAGGTCCATGTGAAGATTTCTGTCCCAAAAGGTATAAAGTTTGTTGGACATCCTGGGAAGCACCATCTGACAAGAAAGAAGTGCGTTGCCCCTGGGGAAGCCAAACCCACCTCTGTTGTTCTCTCCTTCAATGAGCTGGGACTGAGCAGCATCACTGGTAGTATAGAACTAAAAACAACTTGTTGCTTGAAAGAGTTTTACAAGTGTTTCTTTTTATTTCTTGTTTCTCCACTACCCCAAAGGGGAATTTTTTATTCCACTTGCTGCCAACTTGGCTTTTCAACCTCGTTTATTGTAGAAACACATTCTATACCTATAATGCACAGAAGAACCTGTTACAAACCTCAGGAGATTCCCTGATTATCAGTTTTCCTGTTGTGATATTTGCTCATGTGAGGTTGGACCTGATAGATTTCCCTGAAGAGAATTTTTAAATTTCCCTGGGAATTTTTAAATAAGAGAATAACAACAGATTTTGTACATCTTTCAACAAATAATCCCAGTACAAATTGGCCAACACTGAAAATTAGAGAAGAGTTTCTCTGTTGCCCCATGACTGGCCAAATATTGCCTGTTTTTAGATGTGATCATTCAAATATGGCATAAGGGTAATAGGAGAGAGCTGTATTTCTAAAACACTTGATGTACTGGTAATTAGCTGTATCTAATTCATTCAGATCTTCTCTTAAGCTCGTGGAGATCTTCCTGTCTCAAAATACCTCCTGCTTTTCCCTTCTATTTCTTAGCAAAAGCTTTTGCTTATGGTGGGACTAATTGCTGTGAGGATGGCATGCAGAGCTTAAAGAATGACAAACACTCAGAGGACACTTTCCTGGACAAAAGAACCCCAATGGGAGTGGATTATGTTCGTAGTAGTGTGATTATTGAGGTAAGAAAATAGGAATTTGCAATAATTCAGATAAAAATGGGCAAATTGTGACATTTTTTAGGTAACCAAACATGGATAGGTTTATCAGAATCCTCAAATTGATTTGTGGTTTGTTTCCATGGTTGGAAATAATGTAGTGATACTTGTACAGAAAGAGCCTGTGTGGTTCTGAGTTTACCTGGTGAATCTTCAATACTGTTCAGGAGAAAAAGGAATGGAAATTTTATTGGATAAACTTACCCTGTTAATCTAAAATGTGCTGTGCTGTGAGGTTCTCTGCTGGTGGTTGGCACATGGTGTCATCTCTTTCCTATAAAGGACATAAACAACTGTACAGCAGCAGAATATCATTTCTGTGTTTTCTAAGTAAAACTGAGATCTGTTCCTACTCATCTAAGCCCTGTGGGTTTATGTGTGGATTTCTGTCTTTCTATAGCCAGAGGGACTGTCCAGAGAATACACCTACAGTGTGTTCTTCTGCCCAAATGGTAAGTTCATGATTTGAATGAGAGATTCAGTTTGTTTGATTCAGTTTTAAATAGAAACATTTGGCTTCATCTCCTTTAAAAAAAAAAAATTAAAATTTTTGTGTCTGTTTCTCTGTGATTGATGAGTTATGGTGTGTAGGAAGAATTTCTGAATAAAGAGTCTTTCTAACCGGGCTGGCTAATTATGAATTTGTTCTAACTGCCCAAATGATTTCTGGAAATGGCCATTAAATTCCTTTACTTTATGAAACAGTTTGAGTATTCAGCACTGTGGACAGTAACTGGGACTGTACTATATTTTCGGTTGGTCTTTTAAAATTCAGTTCTGGAATCAGTATGTCCTTTCTGCCAGAGATTTGGGTAGCTCAGAATTGGCCCCAGTAGCTAAACAGAGCTGCTTTTGACTACTAGATTTGAACTGAAAAATCACTTGCAGACTTCATGAAAACTTCAGCTGAGCAGTTTGAAGTATCTTCTTTATTGGAAGGATGTAAAAATAAAAGATGAGAAGAAACATCCATGTTTACTTTCATAGTTTGTTTTAAGAGAAACTGGAAAAAAACATTACTTTGGAAAGGTGCGTTTGTTTAAATTTAGTAATCAGCAGTGGGTTATTTTTGAAGTCTGTAAGCTCAGCTCTAATTCTTACAACATTCCATTATTTTTCTGGCTAGAGAAAATCCACATATCTACACCTAACAAATATGAGTACCAGTACATGCAGAAACCTGCCCAGATGACCCACTTTGATATTGCTGTGAAAGCCCACAATGATGCTCACCTGGCCTTGTCCTCTGGTCCCCGCGACATGGCAGAGATGACAGAGATTGTTATTGGTGGACATCAAAACAGCAAAACATGGATTTCCGTAAGCAAAATGGGTGAGCCCGTGGCCAGCAGGGACACACCTGGGATCCTCTCCTGGGATGAATTCCGCAGCTTCTGGATCAGCTGGAAAAACGGAATTATCCAGGTACTGAATTCTTGTAAGGGTCTCAAAGTCTCTTCTTAAACAGAGTCTGAGCACACAAATGGCAGGTTTTCCTTAGGTTGGTGTAAAAGGTAAAAGATTCTCTCCTGTTGTCTTTTCTGTTTTAATTCTTTAATCAGAACAAATCTGCTCAGAACAAATCAGTTTGGTGTGTCCTCAGGACCTCAGTCTTCAACATTTTTAGTCCTTGAAGGTCAAGCCTGTGGAATTCTCATTAAACTTCCTTGGATTGTTTTGTGGGTGGGAAAGAGAAAGGTATTGATCCATGTACAATGTTCTCTGATGCACACATGAGTTAGGGGGTCCAAGGACACCTGGCAGAGTGACTCCAAATGTATGTATGGGCTCTTGGAACTGCCTGGTTTTCTGTCCCTTTCAGGTTGGCCACGGTATTCGGATGCTAAATGAGTCTATTATTGTGGAGTGGACAGTCCCCAAACAGCTTGAGGTGAAGTACGTTGGCTTTTCCACAGGCTGGGGGTCAATGGGAGAGTTTAAAATTTGGAGAAAAGAAGAGACTGATGAAAATCACAATGAAGCATTTACTCTTGGAGTTCCCCACAACATAATTCCAGGATCAGAAAGAGCTACGGCTTCAATCATAGGTATCAATTCTGAGGAGGTATCACTGGGTATCAAATGTGAAGAGATACTCCAGCTGTTACTTGCTTCTGACCAGTATTTGAGTAATGCACACCTGATAAGATAGACATAGGCATTTACACTGATAAGATAGTCATAGGCATTTACACAGGTTTATGCCGCTTAATTCTAGGACAAATGATTTTTGGGGGGTTTTTTGTCACTTTTTTGAAACCTGTTTGAGTTGACAGTGATTTAAAGTTGATACTGAGAGCTTTGCAGAGGTACTGTCTGTTAGAGTTCACAGTATTTATTTCATAATCATCATAATCACAAGTCGTGCCGTGTTCTAAACTCGCCTTAATTTGGGAAGTCATGGACAATCCAACTCTGAAATGTGGAATTTCTTTAATGCAACAAAAGATTGAAGGGCTAAGATTTAACATATGAAGGACTTCCCACTTATGATACAGTTTATTTAACCGGTGATATTGGTGTAGTCAGGCGGGGTTTAATCATAAGACACCAAAAGTCAAGTCTAACTGCCTAATACTGAACATATCACCTCTTTCTCAAACAGGAGATGTGATGGGTCCTACTTTGAACAACTTGGACAACCTTCTGCGATTACCCTTTGGCTGTGGGGAGCAGAACATGATCCATTTTGCTCCCAATGTTTTTGTCCTGAAATATCTGCAGAAAACCAAACAACTCAGTCATGAGGTGGAGATCGAAGCTACTGATTACCTTGTTCAAGGTAACTCATTACATTCACAATTTATAAATGGAGAAAAGTTAGAAGAGAGTTTTACTTGTATCCTGTCATGCTTTCTAATCAAGAGTAGCCCAAGTGATGAGGATTCATCATTTCTTGTAGGATAATCTCACAGATTAACAGATTTTAATGGCAAGACATTTTCCCTTGATACATAACCTGTGTTTCCCTTCAATAACTCTTAGTTTGGATGTTTATTGATTTATCTTTTTTATTTTTTTTCCTTAGATAGCTGATTTCTATGTTTAAACATCTTAGAAAGCCAAGGAAAACTAATTTTCTTAAAAATCCATACATTTTTTTTCCTTATTCGTGAATTGTCTTTCCATAACTTTAGTCAGGACATGGCTCTTCTCTGGACTTTCTTTCTTTAACACTATTTTCTTAGTAACATTGTACCCAAAATCAGAAGTTAGTATGCAAAATAGTTATCCTAGAGGCATATAATGAAGGATTTTATCTGTCCTTTCAGTGTCCTGTCCTACCTCACTAAGCAGCTCAAAGCAATCTATCTTTTTCTTTGCACTATTTTTCTCAGCATTTGTTTAAGAAGAGCCACGTGCAAAATAGTTTTATAACAAAGTGCAATTTTCAGTAAGAATTCAGAGATCATTAAAAACAAGAATGACCCAAAGGGACAAAGCTCTCTCTTATGTATGAGTCAGACGATAGTCATGTGATGAAATCAGAGGGGACAGGATTAGGTGGTTCTCTTCTGAAAATATAAATATAAAATGGAATATGCCAGATATTTCTTGTATTCAGCAGCTAAAGCCCAGTGCTTCTTCCTTTGCCTGGCTCCACTCATTCTACTTGTAAGGTTTTGTGCTTGCTGAGAGCAATGAGGCAAAGGGAATTTGTTAATAGTCCAAGTCAGTGTTTCCTTTGCAACATCTTTTGCTTTTGTTTCCTTTTAAGAATCTGCAAACCTTCCAAGTTTTTGGCTCTAAGCTCTGCTTACTAATTAACCCTGACAGAAGAAATTCTCAAGAGTTTTAAACTCTTCTGTGTTTATTGGAGCCCTGCCAAGTGCAAGGTTTAGATGGAGAAAGTCTGTTTGCTCACTCCAGAAGGCTTTTGTGACTTACCAAGCCAGAAAACTTCTTCGCTTAGTCATCCATGGTGGAAAGTGCTGATACCCAACAATTCCTGTGTGTTTCCTAAACTTTAGAAGTGGCCTGAGCTAAACCAGTCAGCATTTTTTTCTACTTCCCCACAACACAGTTCTACAAAAGCAGGTGAACAGGGGAAAACTGGGAAGGTGAACCTCTCCAGTGAGTTCCAACATCCACGGAGTGTTTGAAAGGGAAGATTTCAGAAGAGCTAGCAAGACATCAAGTCTGCCACTCCCTACCTTGGAAGCAAAGAAGAATAAGTGTAAGAGCAATGAAGCACAACTGAATTCAAAATGAACATTCCAAGAGACAATGATAAGAGAGGTATGAAGACTCAATGTGTCCATTTACACACTGGAAAGGGACACTTAGGAACTATTTAAGCAGGAAGGGCTCAGTAGTAAATTGAACCTGAGGCCTGCAGAGAAGAAAAGGAATCTAATTTAATGTCACACCTATTGTTTGGAGGAAGAAAAAAAAAAAACCAATTATTTAGGTTTTCTGCCATGTGTTTGTAGCTGTGCCGCAATCCTCGGGCAAAGATGTGGTTAATACAAGAGCATCAATAATCTCTAGGGCTTTGTTCCTCCCATTCAAACCATTCCACCTGCTTTCCCTGTGAGCACTGGAAGCCTATAGAGCAACTGAAAAGTACAGAAGTCATGGGCAGTCCTTACTCAGGGATTGAGGAGCTGCCTGTGTCTGGAGAGGTCAACAAGGAAGCTTCACCTCTGGAAATGAAAAACTAGCCCATTCTCATGAAAATGTCATGTGGTGTGGAATAAAACATCTACTGATGTGTTGGAGAAATTAGCAAGCAGTAAATGTCTTTTGACACCATCTTCTTGCAGGTTTGACATGTTTCCTTATCAGAAATACCCACTCTAAGGGGTTTGATTCCAATGGGTGTTTAAGAGCTTTCTCCAAGTGTGTGTTCTGTGTTCCCCAACTCATATATTCCTGTGTTCCTAGAGTGCTTTATTAGGAAGAGCAGTTCATGGTTATAGACAAACAGATTTGAGAAGCAAATTATTTTCCTGGTAGGAAGAGCACTTTGACTATCTTTCTTAATTTTCTGTCTCAGAAGACATTTCAGGAGAGAGTTCTTATCTTCAACTTGTTAATAATGTTGCCTAAAACAAGCCTTAAGACAGTCCTGGTAGCTTGGAAATCTTCAAGGTCATCAAGATCACAGCTGTTATTGTTATGTTACAGTTACCTTAAGTTGTCCCAAGCAACAGCTTTGGAGAAAAGTCTGAATCCAGCTGTGCTGTTGAAGAAAAACCATTTTCGTCTGTATTGTGCATTCAGTAGAGCAGAAGGAGAGTGGCTGTGGACTTAAGGAAAAAATCTTTCTTTTGATACTGCATTTTTTTCAGAGGAGTATCACATTTCTAACATTTCAAGTGTCCAAAAGGCAGGAGCTGCAGTGTCCCAGATGTTATCCTGACCGGATTTCTGGATAAGCTGTATGGACACAGAGCTGGCTCTCACTCACAGCAGAACAAGAGGCTGCCTGGGGCAGCAGAATCCCTTACATGAGTGCCAGATGCTCTGAGTCTTCATTCACTTGAAATTCTTGTTTTTCTCTATGTGAGGATTTTGGACTCCCCCAATTCTTTTGTGACTTCCAGGCTACCAGCGCCAACTGACCTACAAGAGACAAGATGGCTCATACAGTGCTTTTGGGGAGAGAGATTCATCAGGGAGTATGTGGTGAGTTGCTATTTAAAACAGAGTTAGAAAAGTGTTAAGTGTTTTCTAAATGGGAAAAACACACAGTTGGCTGGGAAAGAAGAGGAATTTTCCAGCTTCTATCGTGGTATTGCGCACAGTGGAGAATAGAAATAAAACAGGAAAATAGAAATAAATACTCGGTGAGTACAGAATTACTGCTTCAGTGCTGCTGAATGTTCTTACTACCCTAACAGGTGTGTTATAGTTATTTCAGGACTCAGGAGCAGATAAGATAGTCAGATCTACTGATATGCTGTCTTGGTTTAAGCCCAGCTGGAAATTAAGCACCACAGAGCCACTCGTTCAAACACCTTCTCTTTCCCCCCATCCTGGTGGAATGGGAAGGAGAATCAAAGTAAAACTTGTAGGTTGAGATAAGAACAAATTAGTAATCAGAAATAAGGTAAAAATACAGTAATAATGGTAAATTATAATAATATTGACAGTAATAAGGCAAAACACCAAGTGGTGCACAATACAATTGCTCACCACTCACTGATCGATGCCAGACCCTCCCTCCCAAACCCAGATGGCCCCCTCTTTCAGGTAATTCCCCCCAGTTTATACACGGGACATAAAGTTCAGGCACAGAAGCCCTATTTAAGGTTCCTATTTGGAAGTGGAGTAGCAACTATGGAGTATTTAAGCACCAAATTCCATCAGGGAATGGAGCTTCACCATTTACCATGTACAGAGAAATGGGCTGTCTCTAGAAGTGGCTGAGGCTTCTACCAGGGTAGGGAAAAAACACCCTACCAAAACCAACTCAAAACCCCCAAAGAATTCTTATCCCGTGTGCTTTATATCCCCTCATGGATGAAATGGGGTGGATTTATGCTCTGAGAATAAGAGCGGGACCTTCAGAGTCAAACAACAGGAGAGCCAGAAATTAAGGAACTAAGGAATCAGCTCATCTCATGATGTGCTCCTGGGGACACCATGGCCTGGGAGGTTTCTGTTACATCACCTCAGTGTTGCTGACTCTGGCTCAGCTATAGTGGATCCTTGTCTTCATTCATTTGCCTGTGCTGTCACCTGGCTTCTCTGTCTGCTTCGTATTTTGGTTTTAACTGATTTACTTCACAAACTCATTGGAGGGGAACCACCACTGCTGCTGCCTCACTGTTTCTGAGATAGTGAACTTTTATCTCAGCTCCGGCATCTCCCAGTCCCTCAATGTCCAATATGGTGACATGGAATTACTTAACACTTGAAAACTCCCCTGCTAGGCCATGTTTGCTACCCTCCCATTCCTCAGGGGCTTGTAAATGGGATGACTCAATCTCCCAGAGCTGGCCAGTGCTCACACTTTTTGTCAGAGGTTTAGAATTCCAAAAACACTTCTGGTGCTTTCTTAAATCTTTATTCTCCATAAAGTCTAACACAGCCTCAGACTTCAGCAATGGATCTGGATTTCTTATAAGAAATATATTGATTTTTAATTTAAAAATATTGATTCTTGACTTAAAAACTTTAGTAATTTAGGTGGAAGATGAGCACTTATAAAAAAAGAACTATATTTCAGGGTGTGCCACAACTACAACAAATATATCTTTGAGTTCTACTTTTCAAGTTAGTTGACCCCTAACCCTGTTCTTATCAAGAAGTTTGGGCAGTGTTCAGGTGCTTTTACAAATGAACTTTCTAACAACAGTATTGAATGTTTCCCAACATGATTTTTTTTAATTTGTGCTTTCTAAGAATGTTGGTTTTCCCTTACTGATAGTTTATTCTAAATTCGTTTTCTCAGTAAAGATGATACATTCCTATTTACAGGCTCACGGCTTTTGTCCTCAAGTCCTTTGCTCAGTCTCGTGGGTTTATTTTCATTGACCCAAAAGAACTGACAGCTGCCAAAGACTGGATCATCCAGCACCAGAAAGAAGATGGTTCTTTTCCTGCTATGGGCAGGATACTAAATAAAGACATTCAGGTAAAAACCATACAGGATCCAAATCATGCAACAAGAACATTTTTGAAGTTATTATCAAAGCATGAAGTGATGCAGTTTCCTTATGCTCAATATGAAATTTGCACTTGAATGGCTGGAAGAAGCAGGAGAATTTCAGTTTAAACAAATCTGTCAGAATGTGCCTGTGTGGTGTCCCCAGAGGAGGGAAAGCAAGATGTCCAGTGTTACAAAACACCTGAGTCCTGTGTGCACTGAGTGTGTCCTCAGGCCACTGCCAGGGACAGTCTTGGGTCCAACCAATGTTGGATTGGGTTCCTAAATTTCCTACTCTTTATGTGCCAACCAAAAGAGATTCTGTGATGCCTCAGCTTCTCTAGTTCTAACATGTTCTCTGTCTTGCTTCAAGACTCTTTTTATCCAGTGTCCTCTTCTCTAATTTTCATCCAGTGGTTTGTGTTGTTTGCCCTTCCAGGGTGGAATCCATGGGAAGATCTCCCTGACAGCTTATGTGGTTGCATCTCTTCTGGAAACAGGTGTCACCTCTGAGGTAACAAAAACTCAGTTAAAACAGCTCTCAGTTTTTCATGTTCTATGAAATTCTCTCTTTTTTTTTAAACTTCACTTTACTGCTGTTTGCTCTCAAAGGTTCTATGATCAGTTGAGTGACAGCATCCAGGTAACAGAGGGTGCTGCAAAGCCTTGAGATTATTCTAAAGTTAAGGAATCTGGTCTGAATTTATTCAAGGTGATCTCCCACCCCCCTACCATCAGCTCATGATTATTCTACCAGAGCAAAACACTTCCCTGCAGCCCCATCCCTCAACCTCTCCCAGAAATTCCTGCAAAAAGTGTTTTCTGCCTTGTAACTTCAAGGTGTGATTTCAGCCTTTGCAGATCCTGGTTGCTTGCCTAGAAAGGCTCAGAAAACCTGGCTTAGTGCTAACAGCAATTTAACTTGGGGATACAGCAAACTCCTGTGGTCTGGCTTGGCTGCTGTGGCCAAAAAGCTACTGCTGTTGGATTACAGTGCCTTTGGAGAGCTGCTCTCCTGCAATATGTGGGATTGAGGGCTTTGCGGAAAAGTCCTTTTCTTCCTTATAGTGAGACAGAACAGGAGCACTACAGAAAAGAGAACAGCTATGTCAGAATGTGCAATTCCACTGCATGATTTTTGAATTAGGAAAAAAACCCCCCCAATTTCCAGTACAACTGGTGTTTCATCAATTCCTTCTTAAAACTCACGGTAAAACAGTGCTCCTGTCCTCTGTATTTTTGCCTGCATGCAGTTTCACTAGGATGGAGATGCTCAGATGAGATCATAGTTAAACATTCCCACTATTTAGGACTGGGAACATGTCTCCTTGAGCAGGCCATGGATCCAGCTCTTCCCTTGCTCTTCAGCAGCCAAGGGAAAGGGGTGGGGTGGGTGAAGGGTGTGGACAGGTAGAACTGCCTGGAAGATGAAAGGAGGAGGATGCTGGAGCATCTCTTGGTGATTTGCACTCAGACAAAAGGATTGTCCATTGAGGCACAACCCTGGGAGTTTGGGGAGATGTTGAAACAGCCAGTGCAAACAGAACTATCCCTTCAGGAACTCAGATAACCTCAGCACTTCTGATGTGGAGGCTGAAGAGAAATCATCCTGCTGTTGCAAGCAGATGCCCCCTAACCCCTTGTTCTTGTTGGAGTGGAAGGCTTTCAACCTTATTAAAAATTCAGAAAATCCTCCAATGCTCCCAGAGGAACTTCCTCCTGCCCTCCAGTGCCCCCCTCTGAGCAGTGATGTGATGCTCTCCCTGGGTTGCAGTGTGGCAAGACAGCCCCAGCATTTTTGCTTACTGGAAGTGCATTTTCTGTGGATCTAATGGTTTTCCATGGAGGAGATTTGCAAGTGTTACTAATGATCTTTGCTAGAAAATGAGGAAGGGGAAGGTTAGTGCTACAGGGAAATCAAAGGAAACCAAATTACATCAAGTCCAATTAAATTGTTTCTATAAATTATCAGAGCCACGTTCCTACACGGTGAGGTCATTGAGGGAGTTAATAAAACATGTTTGTTGGCTGCAGGGACCCCTGGGAACCTTGGCCTTTATTATCCTCTGGCGTCTGCCAGACGCTCCGGAGTGTCAGGAACACAAGCAAACCTACAGTGGAGAACTTGCTTCTGCTCTGTTCATCTGCCTTGCAGGGGCATGGAATTTCTTCAGCTTCTGCAGAGAGCAAAATGCATCTTTCCTAGTTCGTTGT
This sequence comes from Pipra filicauda, assembly GCF_003945595.2. NCBI lineage: Eukaryota > Metazoa > Chordata > Aves > Passeriformes > Pipridae > Pipra > Pipra filicauda. The sequence continues at coordinate 723,146 of NW_024104414.1, forward strand.
TGGATTTTTAGTGGTTTTTTTTGGCTTGTTTTTGGTTTGTTTGTGTTTTGTTTTTGTTTTTTTTTTTAAAGGATGTGATATAGTGAGTGATAAAGTGATTCTAACTTCTGAGATGTAGAGGCTGGTAACGTGTCTGGGCTCTTTTCCCCGAAATACAGGAAGAAAGAACAGCTGTTGACAAAGCAAAGCACTTCTTAGAGTCCAACCTGTACTCAGCAAAAGACCCCTACACCACTGCCCTGACTGCCTATGCCCTGACCCTGCTGCACAGCCCCTCTGCAGCAGTGATGCTGCGCAGGATGAACAGCATGGCCATCACCCAAGGTACTGAGCTCCTGGACCACCCCAAGCTCTCAGTCCTCCTGCAGGAACAAGCAAATACAGAGTGAATAAGGTTCTTCCTCCAGAGGGTGGTGGGGCACTGAACAGGCTCCCCAGGGCAGCGGGCACAGCACCAAGGCTGACAGAGCTCAAGGAGTGTTTGGATGATACTCTCAGGCACAGGGTGTGACTCTTGGGGATGGACTTGTGCAGGGCCAGGAGTTGGACTGGATGATCCATGTGAGTCCCTTCCAACTCAGCATATTCCGTGAGTGCTGTGTTTGAGTTACTGGAGAGGATGGAGCCTGTGAGAGGTTTCCTCACAGCACAGTTTCACTTTGTAACTGGGGAGGGCTGAGACCTCAGTCCCACTGATGCTGAGGGAAGACAAGTGTAACAGAGGCTCTGCAGTGCCTTTCCTGTCCGTGAGTGTTTGCCCTGTAACACCTCACATTCCCTGATGGTGTATTGGTGTATTTTAATGCAAAATCCAAGAATTATCTAATTTGTCATGTTGAGTCATTTTTGCAATTCAAAGGGAGCCTCTTGCCCAGGGACTGCTCATCTGACAGGAGGGACAGTGCAGTTCAGGGCAGGGACAGAGTCAATTCTAAAGGGGAATTTGACTGTTCCCACACACAGAGGCTCAGCTGAACTCCTGGTCTGATAACACACATATCCCACCGTCCTCTCTTTCCAGATGGCTTTACACACTGGAGCCTCACAGGAACTCTTGTTGCTGATGAAGATACTTTCATGGGATTTAATGATGGACTCTCTCAATCAGGTACTTGTAGTGCAAAGACAGAGACAAAAGAAAGGGCTGCATCACCAGCCCAATGGCTGCATGAATTTTATTGAATTGTTTTTATAAGAGAGGGTATTCTGAAATTGTCAGTCAGTCAGGGCAGGGGCCAGAGGAAAGGAGAGCTCACAAAAAGCAGGTAATGTTATGCTGAAAGAACAAATGAGACAGAGCAGGATGTGGCCCAGAGAAGGATGGGCTTTTCAGCCCCAGCTATCTTGCCAGGTTTCACTCCAGTTTTATAAAGACAGAAGAGTGAGAGTCATATGGGATTCCATCAGGAAGGAATCATTTGAAATGGAAACCTGAAGGAAGTCAAATACATTTAATTTCAGAGCTATTTATCTTTGTGTTTTCAAATGGGCCTAAGGATTGTTCACCAGTCCACTGACGCTTCAGCTGTTTTTCCAGACTTCAGCTGTCAAAGCCACAGCAACTGTTGAATCATGCTGTAATTTTCAAATCACTTAAAGCCACTGACAGTGGATATGATGTAGGTGCAACAGCGTTCAGGAAGGATGTAGCCGGATATGGAATGAAAATCTCAGGACGGGAATACAGTAGGGGCGGCAGCAAAGTAGAACTGGAGTGGGAGATAAATTCCTTATGGGATACAATCAAGTAGACAGAAGGTAATCTGTTATGTGAAGGCAAGAGCTTGTGTTGGAAGCAAAGATATCTTTGAAAGGTGATGTATCTTGGGTGCAGACATATTTTCCTGTGTTTGCTTCTACAGACTCTTAAAATTATGGTTTTCATTTTTCATTTAATGAATATTCATAGAACTATCTGTAGATCTGCCTAGATTTTCACTTCTAGATGGTATTTTGATATTTTATTTTTTTTTTAATCCCCCTCCCTTTCAGTTGTTTCTGCAGAGGTGGAAATGACATCCTATGCCCTTCTGACCTACACACTCCTGGGAGATGTGGCCTCTGCGCTCCCTGTGGTAAAATGGCTTTCACAGCAAAGGAATGCCCTGGGAGGATTCTCATCTACTCAGGTGGGCTGCCTCTGGAAAAAGATAGCTTTGATTCATTATCAATTGATTCAGGAACGCGGAGTTTTCATCTAGAGTCCAGACGGAAATTGTTTGTATTCTGGTAAGAGGAAAAACTTTGCCAGATTGATAATTTGAAAGGAACCCAGACTCGTCCTTTTCCTCACAGATGCCTATGACAGGAAAAGTGAGCAAACCCCTGACATCTGAATTAAGGAAGATTCTGCTACCAGAAGCTGGTGACTGTAGAGCACAGTTGTTTGGAAGTTTACTCCTGTGTTCTTCACTATCCTAATCTCTCCTGCTTCTGATCCCCAGGACACCTGTGTGGCCCTGCAGGCTCTGGCTGAATATGCCATCCTTTCTTATGTTGGAGGAGTCAACCTGACCATTTCCTTGGCTTCTACTAATCTAGACTACCAGGAGACATTTGAGCTCAACAAGATGAATAAAAAAGTCCTCCAGACTGCAGTGGTAGGTGGTTTTGTGTTTGTGTGGCCAAATTTTTAAAGCAATCCATGTGAGCTGAGTTCTGACTGAGGACTTGGATCCGGAATGGTAAAAGCACAAGTTAAACACTGAGATCTGAGGACTTTCTGCGGTTTTATGGCTGGGTTCTAGTATGAAGGAGGCAACACTCAAAATTAAAGGCATTTTTCACCCCTGAGGCTTATTTTGTGCGGCTGCTTTTTTCTGTCATTGTAAATGCAGGTGGCTGAAAGTCACCTCACTTCTGCAGTCTCCTTTGTAACCATAAAGATATTTGTACAGGATAAAGCTGAATTGACATTAATTTCCATTCTGAGTGCCATGTCTTATCTATGTCTTAACTGTGGATTCTCCCCAGATCCCCAGTATTCCCACAGGGCTGTTTGTGAGTGCCAAAGGTGAAGGCTGCTGTCTGATGCAGGTAAGGCTGCCATGGGGCTGGAGAAAGGATGTGAGCAGATGATCTCTAAACTCAGTCTGCTTGCTACTTGTAACCCCATTTTGCTATGAGAAAGGAGTTACACTTGGAATTTCTCTCAAAGTAATGATGTAATGTGGTGTTGCTTTAATTTATAGAAGTAAATGTGGTGGTGCTAGGGTGGATCTGGTCTGGTTCAGCTTTACCTCTATATAACTATGTGGTAAAACCTCTACTGCCTCTCTTCCTCCCATTTCCTCTCTCTGAAGAAATCTGGTGTTTATTCTGGTCTTCAGGGAGTATTTGTAGATGGTATGAAACATTGGGGTCTAATAAACTGATTTGTTTTGCTTTTCCCCCTTTCTGCTGCAGATTGACGTCACTTACAATGTACCTGATCCTGTTGCCAAACCAGCTTTCCAGCTCCTGGTTAACCTCAAGGAGCCAAAGTCAGAGCAGCATCTCCAGGCTCCCAACCCCCTGAACTCTGGCTCTCCAGATGAGAATCGCTCTGAAGCCTTGCACAGGGAGAGGGCTCTAGGGGATGATGATGACCCAGCATCAGACCAGGACCATCGGGAGTACAAAGTCATACTGGAGACATGCACTAGGTAGGAAAGGCCAACCCTGTTCCTCACCAGAACATTTAGTTTCCTGATCAGCATCACCAAACTCTTCCTTGCTGCACTGTCTGTGTCTCAAACAGGGTAAGAGAACTTTCAGCTACCGTTGTGGGCTGTAGGACAGAGTCATCCCATGATCATTCTTGAACGTTGCCTGCTGGCTTTGAGCATTTTAGTGCCAAGTGTATGTCAAACGTAGAGAAGTAAGAAGAAATTTACAAAAGTGGCAACGCCTTGGGTTTTTATCACTAAGTTTCATTATTCCCTCTCCAAAACCTGAAGATGACAAATGGAATGTTTGAATGCTTGTATCAACAGGAAAAGAAAAAGTTCTGGATTATTTTCTAGGTCTTCAGTAACAGGCTTCCTTTAGCAGCCTCAAAGAGCGAGGTAAATTCAACTGGTTAACTAATATCTTAATTGTGTCAATAGTTTTATAAATATTATTGACATGACTTTGTTATTTGAGTTCCTTACTCTTCAGTTTTGGATACCAAAAACCCAACAGGAGATGCTTATTGCCATGGTATGAATTTGGAACCTGGTAAAGGCAAAATGCATGCAGAAATTTGTTAATAAGCTTTCAAAAGCTCATTCCTTGTTTCCTTGTTCCCTATAAAGAAATTTAAAATAATTTTTGAAGATGGCATGAGCCAGAAGTTCCATTTCTAGTTCTCAAAGCACTTTGCAAAGACATTAGTAGTTCTGTCTCGTTTTATAGTTTGGGAAACTCAAGTTATTATGAGAAAACAGGTTGGCTATAGACAAACAGCAGCAAGAATAGTTTCTGACCTGAATTCAACCCACTTACATATTTTGCTTAATCATATTAGTACTGCTGCAGGTGTCAGGGATTGCTGATCTCTCTATAAAATATTTGGATATTTAAGGAGGTTGTTGGAAATTTGGCCCAGACCACAACCAAAGTAAATAAGGAGGGCTTACAGCAGGAGAAACCATTCCCAAGAAATTAGTAACTAATCTGCATATGTGTGACTGGGAGTGTGGCAGGTAGTGGGGGTGCTGCTTCCCTGAAACAGCAGAAAACAAGTGAAGGGTTTGGATGTGATTCATGAAAATGGAAAACTCTGGCTCCCATATCAGTTTATCTCCTTCCTTCCTGCAGAGACCACATAGTGACTGCAGTCCTGGACACAGTTGCTTCAGGCAAAGCTGGGATCTTGTTTTCCCTGTCACAGACTTGCCCCTTGCCCCTCTCGCTGTGTTGTGGCAAAGACTTTGCCTCCCAATGCCCCAAGCCTGGGAAATCTTTGGCCGGGAATTTTTGGTGTAGTTGAATTTTTCCTCCCTCCACTGAGAACAACCAGTGACGAGCAACTCAGTCTCACCATCCAAAAGTTTGCCAGAGCCAGACTGGCTGTAATAACACAATATCACTGTCCCAACCCCTTCTCCCCCTGCCCGAACTTTGAGCTTGTTTTAGGGAAGGGTCAGGCTTATAAAGTCTTGTCGTATCAGTGCCTTGAAGATGCTGAGGAGGCTGCCCTGCATCGATGCAACCCCTCTGCTGATATTTCTGAAACTCCTGCCCTGGGAATTGCTGGAGCAAAGGCAGAAATTTGAGAGGAAGCCCGGTGCAAGGAGATGGATTGCTTGGAAAGAAAACAAAAGCAAACGAAATCTTCCTTTCCTCCCCTTCTCCCAGTAATGATGCTCTCAACTCCATCATCATCTTATTCAGGCACATGAAGAGAGTAGTGTCATCTAAGGCTGACAACTGAGATATTTTGAGCTGAGGGTGTTCTCAGGGTGTAATGAATTGTTGTCATGCTCAGTGAAGTCATTTGGGTGCTTTTGAGGAGTTAAGGAGAACACAGGAATGTGATATATAACAGAGAAAGGGGAAAATGCAGGCAAAGGGACACTGTGATTTATTAGGGAGTATGGAGCGTGGAGTTAGGTCATGGAGTTAGGTCGGAATTAAGAAGGGTTAATGTCTGTGGGAGCCTGTCAGGCCTGGAGTTCCTCACCCAGAGCCAGCTGGCTCTGTCCCCAGGCCACCTCATGCTACTGCAGGCGTAGAGCTGGGCTGCGGTGTTCCAGCCTCAGCCAGTTCACCCACCCACCCCCGAGCTGGGGGGGTCTCCAGAGAGAGGGGCCTCCAGCTTAGAGCTGGCAGATTTGGTCCTGGAAGCTGTGAACTGTGTTTTCTCAGTGCTGGGCATGAGCTAATGAGCCCTCCTGGGTCCACGCTTACGGTGGTGCAGCTGAACAGCAAACAGGTGAAGTGCCAAGGGGGAAGAGCTCAGAACTGGCTGGGAATGCAGAGAAAAGGAGTGTTGTTCTGGGATTAGCAGGAGCTGGGTTAGGATGTCGACTCTTCTGCCTTGCTGCAAAAATTGAGATTTTGCAATGGTCCAAATAGACTTTCTCTCCACCCCTTCCCGTGTGGGGTTTTTTAATGAACGCTTCAACAGTAAGGACTCTGAATTTCAGTGGGTTTTTGGAGTTTTCATTAATAGTATAGAAGATAATACGGGCAATGAATTCTTTAACATCAGTAACTACAAAGTGAGTTTGCTGACTCGTTAGCAAAGATACTTTTCTCAGTGTCAATTAGATGCTGGAGGGAAATGGCCTTTATGAAACTCCAGGGTTGAATGACTCTGCCTGGTGTTGGGAAGTAACATTCCTCTTCCACCACAGTCTATGTATATCTGCTTAAAAAAGAACAAAAGTTTCTTTTACTTCAAGGGTTGTTTTCCTTTTACCAAGTGCATTTTCTCAATGATTGATTGAAAAAGAAAGCAAGCAGCCCCACGGGTGAGATTTTGCTGCTTTTCTGCTTTCATTTCCCTGGACATCTCCTACATCTCTGCCCCGATGAGTTGGGCATAATTTTGTTGAATAAAAGCAGAAAAGAGGATTCTGTAAAACCAAGTAGTCTGTGCCTTTCCATAAGCACTTCAGAGAAAAGTAGATCCTTTTAATAATTCTTTTTCTTCTGAAGTTCATTTCGTTTGTTCTCCATCCTGAGTTGTCCATGTATCATTTGTTTTCTCGGCTGCTGAGTTGGTTTTTATTCCTGTTTTTGTTCCCATGGGAAGATGGCTGCACTCTGGATCCTCAAACATGGCTGTCTTGGAAGTGCCCTTGTTCTCAGGTTTTCGGGCAGATATTGAGAGCCTGGAGCAGGTAAGATGCTGGAATGGGAATGCAAAGCATGACCTTGAGCTGGGATATGAGTGGGAGGGATTCCCTTTTGGGGGCAAAAGCCATTTAATGTCAGAGCACCGCTGAAAAGATGGAATTAAAATGAGGGGAAGGCACGAGATTTCACTTGTCAAACCTTATTTCTCTGAAATGAGTAACCAGATGTTCTGAGCAGGATGAACAAATGCACCACCAGGGCCAGGGAAGGTTCTCCCTGAGCCAGTGCACAGTAATTAACGGAGATCCCTTGGAAAAGCTGAAGTGCAAATGTGCTCTAACAGGAGCTGTTTATGGCTGCTTAGTGAGCTGTGTTATCTCCAACATCTGGATCCCATTTCTTTGGAGGCTCTATGTCTTGGAATTTTTTGCCTTTTTTTTTTTCTCTCCTCTCTGCAAGAATCATGTTTCCTGCAGCCAAGCTGAGGTGGACAGAATGTGCCTTGTGCCCAGCCAGCCCTTTAGGGCAGATGAACTGTAATCTTGAGCTTTGCTTTAGATTCGTGGAAGCACTGCATTCCTTGCATTTTGTGGAACGTTACGTTCACTGCTGAGGTTTTTATGCAGCAAAGAGTTTTTAAGGATTATTTAACCAAAGAGGTGTCAAATCTTTGCATCCTTGAGAACTGGTAAAGAGCTAAAAAACGTTTTGCTTCCAAAAGATCTCTTCTGTTAATAAGTTTTTCTTCATTATACTGGGGGGGGGAGGGATTTGGGGAAGTAATTTTAAAGTAGAACCATGGTAAAGAATGGGCAGTTTTATTTGACATCCTAATTCAAGAAAAAGTGCCCATGGCTTTGTATTCTCTAGGATTTTGCTTGATCTGGCTAATTTATATTATTATATTATAGATTACATATTATATATATTACTTCTATTATATTTCTATTTTCTTGTGGAAAATGAGGCAGATATGTGCCTCTGGAGTGGCTGACAATCCATGTCAGAAGCTGCTGTCATACGGTCTCCTGGGCTGTCACTGAGGCCACAGAAACTTGTGTATTAATCCCTGAGAAGGAATTGCATCCTTTCGGTGTTAGGGACCTGTGCTGGAATATTTCTGTGTTAATCAGATATGAAATTATTCCTGTAAAGAGAAATATCGAAGTTATTTGTATCAGTTCACAAGCTGCATGTTGAGAATTCTGTTTTCAAATGTATGCATGTAAAACACACCAATTTTTATCTGCCTGATGACCTTCTGGGCCTGATATTCTCTCTCACCTGCAACAAACAGTGCAACAAACTGAATATGATTATTCAGGTGAGTCAAGGCCACAGGTAGGAGTCTCCAGTATCTCCGTGGTAAGAGAAAGGAGGACAATCAGGTGAAGGGACCTGCAGTGGGTTTGGTTCCTGTTTTCTCTGCTCCTACTGAAGGTGCTGGAGTCATTTGTACTGCTGTCAGATAAGTTCTCTTTATGTAAGTAATGGTGGAAAAAACATGGGTAACAACCTGGCTTAAGGCAGAGAGCTCAAAATGGCACAGGAGGAGAACAACAGGATGTCTTTATGGTCTTAAACCTCTGGAATGTCTTATCAGTGGAGGGAAGGAGTTGAAAGAAAGAACATAAAGGGATTTTCATTGCAGAAGAACAGGAAAATTGTTAGGTTAAGGAACAAATCCCTCTACTCATTACAAAAATAGGAGTTCCCATCCTCCAGGCTGTACTGGGCAAGTGTCTACTTCTCTGGGGTCATCAGGGTACTGAGTTAAAGGTTTCTAAGCTGAGGACCTGAGAAGGTCTCACATGTTTATTACTGTGCAGGTTCTGTCCCTTTGGTCCCTAAACACTTTTTCCTTTGCCAGGGCAGCTGTGCTCTGCTCTGAGGTTGTTTACAAGGCTGGGCCAGACACAGGTGTCCCAGAGAAAGACTTGGAAACCAAATGTGCTTATTGTGTTTGTAATTACTACTGAAAGGCTGCTACGTGCAGCCCCTCCTGTGCTGTGTCTCCTGGTTTGCACTAACCTGTGTCCAGGGAATGCTGCACATGTTCTCAGTTGCAGAAACACTGGAGATAATTGTAAATATGTGATTAACATTAGGAAGCCGGATTCTGATTCCCTGATGAACTGGCTCTATAATGTTTCAAAACACTTCTGTTTGGGGTAGAAGCCCAGAATGGTTTGGGTTGGAAGAGACCTTAAAGCTCATCCAGTTCCACTCCCTGCCATGGACAGGGACACCTTCCACTAGCCCAGGGTGCTCCAAGCCTCGTCCAACCTGGCCTTGGACAATTCCAGGGATGGGGCAGCCACAGCTTCTCTGGGCAACCTGCGCCAGGGCCTCCCCACCTTCACAGGGAAGAAGCACCATGAACACTTTGTTCTGTCCCAGTCCCAAGCCTGACCTGGGTAGAAGCACACAGAGGGTTAAAACAAGCTACCTGCTGCTGCACATGAATTATTTTGCCAAAGCTGATCTCTCCAGCACATGAGGCTTTCTCCAGCACTAAGCACATCAGTTGGTTGTGCTTTTCCTTGTGGCATCTTGCCTGAATCTCATGTTTCTGCCTCTATGGGTAGAAAGGCAACAGTACCAGTGTAGCCCCAACTGTTCAGGTCTCTGGGCATGGAATAATGGGTGGTTTGTTTTCCTTTCTCTTCCTGTCTTAAGGGGAAATGAGCTGATTCTCCTTCTTAACTGGTAAGACTGAGTTCCTGCAGCAGAGAGCTGATCAGTCCTTGCAAACACCAGCAGGATGTCAGGGGCTTCGTGCAGTGCATTCTGCTTCAGGGCTTGTGGGACACAAGAAAGCTGGTTCAAAACACAATTTTGAAACTTCGTTGGGCAAAGAACTATGTAGTTGGTGCCTCATTTTGGAGAGAAGATTGAATTCTTGGGAACCAGTACTGGGCAGTCTATTCCCATAACCAGATCAGAACTGCTTCCTTTGGGGCAGTAGGAGATTTTGCTAAATTCAGAAGAATATTGCACCTTTGAAGGGGAATGTTCCCCTTGAAGAGCTGAATTCCACCTTTCCTATTGCAGAAACACTTTTGCATCTCTAAAAATGAAATGTGGTGACAGAGCTCAAGCAGATCTATAGGTAGGGAGCAAAGATGAGACATAACCCCACCTGCACAAACACATCTGCTCTGGAGCCAAGCTGGGAGACCTGAGGGTGTTCACCTGGAGAAGAGAAGGCTCCAGAGAGATCTTAGAGTCCCTTCCAGTGTGTAAAGAGAGAGAGAGAGCTCTCTTCAGGCTGGGAGAGCTGGAGAGGGACTTTGGACAAGGGATGGAGAGACAGGACAAGGGGAATGGCTTCCCACTGCCAGAGGGCAGGGTTAGATGGGAGATTGGGAAGGAATTCTTGGCTGTGAGGGTGGGGAGGCCCTGGCACAGGTTGCCCAGAGAAGCTGTGGCTGCCCCATCCCTGGAAGTGTCCAAGACCAGGTTGGATGGAGCTTGGAGCACCCTGGGCTAGTGGAAGGTGTCCCTGTCCATGGCAGGGGGTGGGACTGGATGAGTTTTAAGGTCCCTTCCAACCCAAACTATCCTGTTATTCTGTGATTGTTTCATGGCTATCAAATGTGGGCCCAAAATAAAATTCATCCACTGTATTAGTTTCATGCTGTATTTTGGACACCACCTTCAGCAGAGGCAAGTCCTATCATTCCCTGTGCTGCGTTTCCCTGCCATCCCAGCCATTCCCTGTCCTGGCTGGGAGGGCCTGGGCTGTAAATCACATTTCCCTGTGCGTGTTTGCCCTCCCAAGGGAGCAGTGTGGGAGCAGCAGCCCCACGTGCAGCCCCAGGGCAACACTGGTTAATGAAGGCTCTGTGCACACCCAGGGCAGCCCCGGGCTGTGCAGCCACAAATCCTCCTAATAATGCTGGGTGTCGACAGGGTCAGGAGGTCACCCTAGGCTGGTGTATATCAAACCTTACCAGAAAAAATGCGACTAGCTGAGCTGAGCAGTTCCCAGTGGCGCCAATCCTTCTGAGCCCTCATAAAAGGACTGTCTGCAGCCATCCACTGCTGAGTAATAACAGCCACTACCAGGCCCCTAAAATTATAAGGACAAATTAAATTGGCCCTTTCCATATTGTGTGGGACTTAAACATATGTTCCTTTGCTTGTTATAGTAATAGCAGGAAGCTTGGGAGCAGGGTTTTACAACTGGGAGCACTCTGCTGAGGGAAGGCACAGTTAAAGCTGATGGTTGCAGGTTTGGGCAGATTTCAGTGGAAATGCTTTTTGCTTCATGTAATTCTAAATAATAATAATAATAATAATAATAATAATAATAATAATGATGATGATGCTTTGTTCCCCTCTCCACAGAGTTTTTAGTCTAAGGTCTCAAAATAACTTAGGAACACTAAAAGAAATACAAGGGAATATTATCCCTATGTTACAAATGGGATTGTCTGACAGAGGTTAAAGTAATGGGACCGAGAATGAAAATATCTGCTCTGACCCTTACTCAGTTCCCCAAGCTGGGATTAAAACACATGAGTCCTTTTCCACAGACCCTCATCATCCCCAGTTTCTGGATAAGATGTTTTCTACATGGCAGACATGTTCTGAATAGAGTTTATTGCAATAGTAATGACTGATCAGGCAGGACAGTCTAATATTGAGCAGTTTATCAATTATCTAATACTAATATTGAGATATTAGTATTCCAAATGCAGAAACCACAGGAATGAATTCTGGAAAATTTTAAATAAAGCTTTGTAGATATGGGAAGTACTCTTAGATCATGTTCTGATATTCCTTGGATATGCAGATCATCCCAATAAATAAAAAACAGAAGAGGTGAGTCTGGAGGCCTGGCTGGTACAACGCAAATCCCAAATCCCTGGGCCTTGGAGGGGCAGAAGATGAGGAGCAGAGAGAGGCCTGGCCTGACCCCATTTGTCAAAAGGGAGGGGTGCCTGGGGCTCTTTCAAATGGCTGCTCTTTTCAAATGTGAGGATTAATTTTACTGGCAGAAGAATGTTTTGGATTTTTCAGCTGGTTGGGAGAAGGGAACCTTTAATACCCAGCGCGATTCCCTGGTGATCTGAAGGAGAGACTTTATTGAGTGTTTTGGGATCTCCGAGGTCTTGCTGGAGCCTTAGTACTGAAAACAATCTGGGAGCTACTCAGGAAGGGGGATAAATTCACCAGGGACCAGGAAGAGCCCTCAGCGTTGCGCACCTTGCAAGCAATTCCTCATCAGGTCACAGGGAAGGACACAGATGGCTTTTCCTCAGCTGTGTGACAGCAACTTCAGTCCTCTTTCCATTTCCCTTCTCTTATGGAAACATCCTTTGCCTGCAGAAGAAATCCCTGGGGTTTAATGTCTGATAAGTTTTCTAAGCAGTCTGAAATCTTTCTTATTCTCTTGTTTCTGCCTCATTTCTGTAAAATGAGATGAAACTGAACCTGTTATTTTTTTTTCCCCAGTTATTGATGAACAAGCAAATTGGATTAAAAAGATATGAAGTGGATGGAAGAAAAGTCCTATTTTATTTTGATGAGGTAATGACTTTGTTTCTTATAAAAAATGACTGAAAGGCAAATAACCAGTGGATAAGGCACAGGTACAGCGTGTTGGTGTTGATGGTCCCTCACAGGTGAGGGTCACCTTTAACTGGCCATTTGCTTGAACCTCATTTGATGCGTGTGAGTTGGAAATCAAAGCATAATGGAAACAGGTGATTACCTTCAGCCCATAGAGCATTTCTAGGCATATATCACTTAGTTTTTGCCTCAAAATAATCTCACTTTCAGGTACAGCTAGCATTGCTAAAGGCAGTTTAATCACACCACAGACCTGAGAGTGGAAGATGAGAGCTCTCTTGGCTTGGTCAGCAGCAGGAAATTGTTAGTTGGTCAACCAGCAGCCTGCTGACAGGAGTGGTGATGGGTGACCAGCTGGAGTGTCAGGTTTGCCATTGTTGTGTGGCAAATATGTGTTTTAAAGGTCGTGTTTTAATTCATCCTGTTTGGCTTGTATTCATTATCTCTGTACTAAGAATTGGAGGGGCCTTCATGCTCAGCATGCTACATTAGAGCACATGCTGTGTTTATTTGTCTCTCTCTTCACTTAAAGTGCAGGTTTTGAATCTTTTACATCATTTCACACAGATTCCCAGCCAGTGCATGACCTGTGTCAAGTTCCAGGCTTTCAGAGAGCACATAGTTGGGAAAACAGCTCCTGTTCCTATCAAAGTGTACGATTACTATGAGCCAGGTATGTGCCTGTTTTCCTCTGATTCCTGCCAGCAGTAGAGCTCCAGGCAGGAGGCTCAGCTGTGATTTCTCCTTCTTCCTGACCTGCAGCTTTTGAAGCCACTCGTTTCTACAATGTGAGTGAGAATAGTCCCTTGGCTCGGGAGCTCTGTGATGGCCCAACCTGCAACGAGGTGGAAAGCTCAGCCAGCCAGTGGGTTGGTAAGTTAGACCAAAGCCACACAGATCTTCTGGAAAATGGAACCCAGAGGCATGCAGAACTCAAAATTATGTTTAGAAAAATGTTCTGGTTTGCTATCTGTGTTAGTGGAAGTTTTACAAAGGTTTGTGGGATTCAGCTGTTAAACTGATGGCACCCAAACAGAGCAATGGTGCTCTTCATGCACCAAAGTGACTATGATTTGCTTCAGAGGCAAGCTGTAATGTCTAGTTCTGGAAGAACCTGCACAAGGAGATGTGTCAGTAAACAAAAAGGTAAAAACTCTTTACCATGCAATTTGGTTTTCTTTCTCTAAAATACCTTGTGATATTGTTCCACAATTAACTGTAGGAAGATCGAACAATTTCATGCATCAGTGAAAGGAATAACTCCACAAAAAACTCTCTGTTCTTCTCTGTGCTCTGTGGTACACAAAATAGTTGCTTTATCCCAAGTCTGGAAGCTGTTGCAATATGTGGTTCTTTCAGAAAGGCTTTTTGTAAATTTGTGGTAGAAGTCTTAGGGAATTCAAGATGAAAACTTACATCAATGAGATATTTCCATTCCATCTTCCCCTTTCCCTGTGCTATGCAAAACTACTGCTTTGGCTGGTTTTGTTTGCCTCCCAGGCTTTGTTCACTCTGGGCCTTGCAACAACATTTTTGGCTGCTTGGAGGACGAGTACTTTGAGCAGTGCCTGTGCTCGCGGGACTGTGGCTACGACGGGGAGCCCGTGTGTGGCTCAGACGGACAGATCTACCCCAACCACTGCCAGATGGAAGTGGCATCCTGCAGGAATAACACCAGGATAGAGCAGATGCCCATGTCTCAATGTTCTGCCTGTAGGTTTCATTCAACTCCCCTTTCGTGATCCCGTTGCTGCAAATCCTTATCTAAGCGAGTGATAATTCCATATCTGTGGCAGGAAAAGGAGGAGAATCTAAATCTCCTCTGTATTATTTTGCTACAGAGGATTAAGTTAGCAGAGCAGCTGCTTTTCAGCTTGAAATAACTGGCTTTCCCTTCTCATATTTTACCAACCAGAATGAATTTAAGAGAAAATTACTGATACTGTTTGATCTGAAATAAAATTCTAGATAAAAATTGAATCCATGAAATGTAATGTTCTATGGAGATTCTGCATGGGCTTTCAAGGTGTGTAGCAGCTCAGGAAACTCACTATGCCACCTCTGGAAATGCAAACATTTTCTATAGATGCATTAAGAAATTTTATGACCATTGAGTTTATTTTTCTTTTTATTTGCAGCCAACAATTTGCCAGAAGAAAGGGAGACACATTCCCACACAGCTGAGCAGCCCAGTGTTCCACAGACTCCAGCAGGTAATACCTTTGCATTTATCCAAGGCCCTTTTCTTTAGCAAGGTCAAAGCTTGTCCTATTCCTGTCTATATATATATATATATATATATGGCTCTCAAACACACTGTAAGTAAAGATGCTGCATTTCTTCATCTTATATAAAAGACAGAATATTCAGAAATCAGGAAATAAATAAAGAGGTCAAGGAAACCATGGATGAGAACTATTCAACAACAGACAGCTCTTCTAGTCCTTTTTCCTTCAGAAAATCTTGCAGGATACCTGCTCAGTTCAGCACATGCAGGATTTAGGTGATCGTTCATCGGAGTAGCAGGTGACTCTCCTATTTTCTCAGCCTTGCGGTGTTTGAACAACACACGCTCTGTGATCTTTTCTTCCACTATTAATCTGGAAAGATCACATTTAAAACCAGGCTGGTGCAATATGTTCCAACAAACAACTGGACAGGACCTGACAACAGCCCAAACCATTGCAAGAACCAGGATCCAGGTGGATTAACTTTGCCCCTTAAGTTCTGTGCAAAAGTGGAGCTGGCAGCCTTGATTCTCTCTGAGATGCTGTTTGAAATAAAGGGCCTTAGTGAGCAAAACTGTTAAGGTCAGTAGATAGAGTAGCCAGGAATTTGGCTGCTCATTTTATTTGGTGCTTATGTTCATACACTTTTTCCAAGACTTATGTCGAACTTGCTCATGGCTTACAATAAATCTCATCAAGAAGCAGTGGAGGGTCGATAGAATAGCTTGTTTCATGCCGTTTCTAGTAAATAAACTGGACTAGATTTTTCCTGGCTGCTTTCCGCTCATTAATTTTCCCCTGGCTTCTAACTCTCCTGACAAATCAGTAAAACAAGTTTAATTCTTCAAGAGAAGTCTCCGTGCCTTCTCATGTCCTCCTTGTACACAAAGCTCAGAGTACACATGCCCAATGTGAGTCTCCAGCCTGTTCTTTCCCTTCTGAGCAGCAGCTGATAATTTTGCTTATTAAGTGTAAAAACATAGTGAATATTCCATTATTACTGTTTCTATAGGTCATTCAGTCTTAGTGTTTAATGTCTGTCCTGCTTTCCCTCCCTTTTTTTCTGGACTAATTGTGAATATATATGAGATTGCAGGCTGTTGGGGATAACTGAGATGAGGGTTTGTTGCCTTTTATTCCATGCACATACCATGAACTCAGCACGGAAACTCTGCAATCTGAACCCTTTAAAGCAGCATTCCCAAACTGCTCTGTGGGGCGCTGCTGGAATGCAAGGCCATACTAAGTGTTTTGCTGCTGCTCTACAAAATGAGGCTGCAATTACATTATTTTCAAGTAAAAATGTGGTAGTAAAAATATGGTTACCTGGGGAAAAAAATTGTGGAACTTGTGGTAGTCCACGATCTAAAAATGTTCAGAACACAGAAATGTTCAGAACACAAAAATGTTCAGAAAGCACAGACCTCCTGACATTTTCTAGAAGTTTTATCTTGCAGTTCTCTCCTCTGGACAATGGGCAGCCACCCACCCCAGAGTCACAGCCCATTTGGTGTGGCATATGTGCTGTGAGAGTACCCTGCCAGTGTCTCAGATTATTTTCTGAAATAATCTGCATTAAAGTGTCTGTCAAAAGAAAATACCCCTCTGGTTTCTGTTCTGAATGGACAGAAGCAGCATTGGCTCAGGAGGATATTTAAGAGCAAAAGGGGAAATTCTGATTTCTGTGTGTGTGGCGTTGTCATACAGATTTTAGATGAACAAACCTGAGTGGCATGAGGCTGCTTGTCAAAGCGCAAGCACTTGGAGCTGGCTTTGTCCTGGAATCTGGGAGTTTTGAGTCTCCTGGCAGGCAGACCCTGGAGCTGTGAGCAGCCATGGCAGAGTGAGCATTCAGAAATAAACCTGAGTAAATCCTGCATCAGGAAAAGGGCCCAGCATGTGATTTTCATTAATCCCCTGGGCTCCTCTCAGGTCAAGCACACAGGACATGAATCATAGTGTAACAGATGAATGAATCCCTCCCCACACATGGCTCTCATGGGCTCACTGCTCCGGCAGCACTGGAGCATGAGATTGGTTTAAGTCAGCTCATGTGCTCTGGGCTTCCAGGGAGAGCTCTGATGAGCCATGCCTAAATCTGCAATTTCCTAGAAGGATACAAAACTCCAGGAAGCCAAATCAAGCTTAGGGCAGATTGGTGAAAAACTGCCTGAGTGTGTTAATCTTCAGGAAATACCATGTTCTTGGAGAAGCGTGTGGTGTTTGTATTGTCTGGAATCCTCCTGGCTTTGCCATGAGACTTCTGCAGCTCATCTTGGGCTGATGGATGTTTTCACTGGAGCTCTTGTCCATGTTACCCAGCAGTGGGAATAACGAGCCAGCTGCCACCCAGCAATCAGTGGGAACTGAGTGGGAAATGTGTTGGGGCTCCCTCTGGCACTCACGGACTCAGTGCAGTTCCAAACACACCAGTGGGTTTGGTAGAATAAACCCCAGCTTTGGAGTTAAGCAGTATAGATGGTCCTGAAAAATCTTGTAGCACCCAGCTCTTGTCAGAGTATCTGAAAATGCCTTTCCAAAGTCTGCAGTGAGGGAGAAATGGGCTGAGGTTTCATCTTAAAACTGCAGCCTTTTTTTGTACATATGGGTGGATCCTCTTTACATCTGTAGATTCTCTTGACTGAGAGGGACGTGTGCACGGTGACAGGACTCAGCTGAAACTACTCTTGTCTGAATACCCTTCTTTAGCTGTTCTTTCTCACAGGTGAATTACTGAGTCTCTAAAGAATGAAGCAGGATTTTGATGAGTAGCATGGACCCACCTCTGGCTCTCAGCGCTGAAGCTGTGCTGGTGTTCCTTCACAATCTGTTGCAGTCCTATTTGTTTGGACTGAAAGCCCTTGGAGCAGGAGCTGTCTTACGAACAAGAGTATCAGAATCTCAGTGCCTTTCTGGCTGTGGCTTTCCTGAGATCACTGTCACACTTGTCTACAAAGATTTGAGTGGATTTTAGAGCCTCAAGGATCCTCATTAACTCTGAGATCACCTCTCTTATGAGGTGGTGCTTTGATTGCTTTCATAGATCATTAGCTCTGTTCTGAAACTTCCTAAACCTTCCCTGCCAAAAGCACTAAATATAGAGCCAATGTACAGCCAGTGATGTTGGAGGACAATATGTTGACATCACACTGATGTGGTTCTGCATGGATTTGTTAGAAAAGCAATAACCAAGTGTGGGCAGCAGTACTGGGGATATCAGGGAGCCCACTCAGGCTCAGGTCTCTGACCCCCTGCCCTCTCCCCACATGTTATTTGCACAGCTCTGCTCCAGCAGTTTGAAGGGCCAGTAGCTGGGAGAAAATTCTAGATGGAATTATGATACTTTTATTTGGTGCTGGTGTTACTTTTCAAAAAATTAAACACGATCAACTGGACCAGCTCCTACCAGGAACACCAGTGTGAGCTCTGCTTCCAGGTGGAGTCATCCCCAGCTCTCCTTACTGGCCAGTGTTATCCCTGGGGTTACACTGCTCTTTCAGGATTGGTTGAACTGGCAAGGGGCCACTTTTCCCTTCACCCCATCGCTGCTCAGCAAACATTGGCTTCGGCACAAACATTTGGGGATGGGGGGAGTGGTTTGTGTGCAGCAGGAAACGCTGGCCTTTCCTCTTTGCTTTGACTCCAGGGCTGAATTCCTGGGAAGAGTGAGGCCTGTAATGTTAATTCCATCCCTGCTGGACAGCAATCATCCATTCATACAACCATCTCATGATCTGGCAGGTTCCCATATGGAGAAGGCCAGGAAGGAGTGAACACAGAGACTGACTCTGATGTTGCTTTGGGCCGAGCCTGTTGCTGGGAGGATGTGGGAGGCAACAGGGAAGATCCTTCAGATATTTTATTCCTAGAGAACAAACATTTCCAAAGGCCTTGATGAGTATTCTCCTAAAATAAAGCCAACTTTGTGGGGGTGGGGGACTTTTCCTCCCTGCAGTAACTCTGCTCCAGTGGTTGCTTTGCTTTGGTTTGGATTAGAGTACACAGACAGCAAACAGGAAGGATGGGCAGCTGAGGCAGCTGGCTCAAGGAACAGTTTAGAAAACATGGACCTGCTAATGTTCCTATAAGTTTTGTCTTGCAGTTCTGCCCTCTGGACAGTGGGCAGCCACCCACCTCAGAGGCACAGCCCATTTTGTGTGGGATCTGTGCTGTGAGAGTGCCCTGCCAGTGTCTCAGGATGGACTGATAATGCATTTGTCTTACTGTGTACAGCCCTCAGGGTGACTGGTCCAAACTTCAGCACCTTGGTGAATTCCATACTAGAAAAGGAGACTTTCCCCTCCCTTTTTTTCCTCCTTTCCCCCTCTTTTCCCCTTATTTCCCCCCTTTTTCCTCCTCTCCCCCCCTTTATCCCCTCCTTCCCTCCCTTTTCTTCCTTTCCCCCCTTTTCCTCATTCCCCCCTTTTTTTCTCCTTCCCCCTTCTTTTTTTCTCCTTCCCCCTTCTTTTTTTCTCCTTCCCCCTTCTTATTTTCCTCCTTCCCCTCTTTTCCCTTTTTTTCTTTCCCCTTTTCCCACTTTTACCCCCTTTTTTTTCCACTGCCCAGGTCTTATGGTCTTACACCGGGAAGCTGAAAAATCCAGTTTTGTAGCAGCTCTTCTCCTGGGCTGTGAGTTCAAGCAAACCTGTGCAGGTCCAGTGACACGTGGCCTCACCCCTTCCTTCTCCTGTCATTCTCCTTCTCTGTGATGCAAAATGTGATGCAGAAACGCAGTTCCTTTGGCTAAACTTGGACTCTGGTTCCCTCCACAGCTGAGGAAGGGCCCCCTCTCCACACAGACCTGTCCTACTACTCCTATGAGTACGACCCTGACCCCTTTGCTGCAGAACCCGATGTGTTTGAGGTGGAGGCAGAGCTGACAACAGGGCGCACCTTCAGGGAAGGGGATGGGATCCAGGGAGAGGTGACCATGGCAGAATGGTGAGCCCAGGGTGAGTCATAAATCTTCTTTGAGACTCAACCTATCATGTCCTGGGTCAGATGTGTTTACTTCTTCAAAAGGGGCATTTTTACACTTCCCTCTTTAGCAAGGAATCCCTGGGAATGGGATCTTGAAAGGCTTTGTGGCTCCATCCCCAGCGGAACAATCTCTGAAGCTTTTCCCTGCCCATCTCCGGCGATGTCTCCCCAAGACACATAACTTGTCTTCACTGTGTTCTCTTTTCAACAGAAATCTATAATTTAAACCAAGAGAAGAGGCTCAGAATCAACTCCTGTATGAGTTTGTTCCTCCAGACGACCTGCTGCAGAACACAAACTGAATGATGAAATGATGACTACTTCCTGATGCCCTCAGAACTGTTGGCTTTGCTGCCCCACGGGGTGGATCTGGAGCTCTAAGGGGGACACTCAACATGATTTTTCTGTTGATTTTCCTGCCTTTTGTGCATTCTCCTTGGAGCCCTTCCAATGATGGGAGACCAATATGCTGTGCCCTTTAGGTGAGAAAAATAGGGGCTGGAATTCAAACCTATAGAGCATTTCCAAGTGTTTTCTCTGCTATCAGGATATACTGCAAGTGCCATTTCCTAGATACATTTAGAAGCTAAGTCCAGGCCTTGTGCTTAGCTGAACTGCTGTTTGAGGAAAGATGGCTGAGAAGTTTTTGCTCAAATTATAATAATAAAAATCAGTGTGTTTTGCTAATTATGACATAGCAAGAGGCTAATTATCTTCCCCAGCCCGTAAGTCTGCTGCACCCACAAGAGAGACACTTCCCTGTGGCTCCATGCTCAGAGAAGCTGTTGGGAGGTACATTTTACCAGAGAAAACTGGAATCCACTGCCAGGGCTGAAAGGCTTTGTGCCTACCTTATGTCTGCAGGCCTCAGGTGGGAGTTTTCCAGCTCCCGCAGTGACAAGGATTAGGTGGGGAAACCCTCTTTGTGTTGCACTATGTGCTGATAGGGGCTGCTTGCAGCCTTCTCAGCCCTTTCCTCCTCGAACCTTGGCATGAAAATGAAGCTGACCGAGGCACAGCCCTTTTAAATGTTTGCCTGACTTCACTAATCCCTTTTATTCTGCTCCCACTGGGATCCAGCACAATGGTTGTTCTGCTCATGGTACTCTCTGCCCAGCCCAGGATCTGCTGGCCAGTACCAATCCCCGGGGTCACAAGCTGGACTCCCTTAGTCTGACCTGCCCCAAGCAACGTGGCAAAACTAAAAACAAAAGCTTTGTGTTTCCAAAAGTGTAGGAGGCCAAGATTTTTTAGTTTCCCTTCCTGCCTGGAGCAGCATTGTTCTCCTTGGAGGAGTTACATGCAATTGCCTTTTGCAAAATAGTGTTAATATTTTATCTTACCACTTCTATTGTTACCAGGACCCAGAGCAGGGTGGAAACTGCTTTTGAGGGTGTTTATTGGTGAATGGAAACAGAAAAAAGCCCAGCTCCATTCATTTTTAGGGCTTGTTTACGCAGGAACCATGACAAGAATATATCCCAGTATAGACATTCCATTCCAGAATAAAGGCAAGTTTATTCCAGAAAAATGTCCACATGGGGACAGACCAGGAGGTATCCCAGAGGTTGGGCATGTGTAGTTTCCAGTCTTTTTTGTCTGGGACCAGACATTTGCAGAATGTAGTTGACATGATAAAGGTCTGGGTCTTGAAGTTCCCAGAAATTTCAGAGCTGCTTTGTTTGCAAGTTTTTTCATGGCTGCTCCGAGCTCTCCTCACGGGATCTTGGCATGGCTGCTGCTCTGGGTGCCCACTGCTGCCCTGCTGAGGGGTTTGCCACATGTCCTGGGTATGCAGGGGGGGGAGATCTGTCCTCCCTGAGTCTGCACAGCACAGTGGAAGCACTGGTGGCTGCATTCCTGCCTGGCAGGTAAATAAAGACCTTCAAACTAAATTCCATCTCCTGTAAGCAGCTGGCCTGGCTAGACACTGGTTATTGTGTACACACATAGGGCTGAGTCAATATTTATCCCCTGGGTAAATAACAGACCTACTGTGAGCTGCAACAGGATTTTTTTTTTTCCCTTTTCTAAATCTGAAAGCTGCACAATACAAACCCTGCTCTTTGCTGGTTCAGGCTTCAGCTGTTTGGTGCTGTGAGTGCGGGAGAATGAGACAGTCACCCTGATAATGTCTGTGATTGACTTCCCCTAAAAGTGGGGCCTATGCTCGGGATTCTTCAGTCTCCTGTCCTCAGTCACTTTCTGGCTGGACTTTCCTGCTCTCATCCATTGTGCATCTTTGTATATCCATTGAGAGATATTTGAAATAATTTTCCATTGCTTGGTCCTCTCATAGGTCCTTGGGCAGTCAGACATCCCCCTTGGGGATGAGGAGGTGAAGGTGGGGAGTTTCAGCCAAGTATTAAACCTGACTTTCTTCACTTTCCTCAGGCTGTGGTACATGACATGTCCTAATTCCAGATTCAGACACCTCCTTGTTTCTGCCAGGTAAATAATTTCAGCTGGTGGTGCCAGCCCATCAATCATAGCCCTGTCTGAGGGATCTGTGTGTGCCTGTGCACTCACCTGCTAAAGGCAGAGGAGTCTTGCTTCTGTTTTGCAATTCAAAGTAAAGCCAGAGAGACCTGGGCCCTCAGAAGGCAAAGGCAGAGCAGCCTTAGAGCCAGACAGAGCAGTTCAGTGTGTGGGAGGTGATGGGACAGGATTTCTGGATCCTGCCTTCATCTCCAGTGCTTCTCCTCACCTTTGGCACTTTCAGGGCAAGCACATCTGCTCTTGGCAGCCTCTGCCTCCCCTGCCACACCAAACCAGTTCCTTTCTGTACTGAAAAAAAAAGTCATTTTATTTAAGGAATTGCATAAAGGAACCTGCACTTACACCATTGTGGTTGCCTTTCCCCTCTTCACAGGAGTAAAGGAACAGGTCTCTGCTCTCTTCTTCTCCACCCTAGTTCATGGTCCCTCTGTCCAGAGCTTTCCCCTGTCCCACATTTGCTGTACATGTTTCTTGTCATCATCATTAATTCTTATCTAGGAAAAAATAATTCTAGATTATTTTTTCTCCATTCTTCAACATCTTACTTGGAATACAGACACTCTTTAGGCCTGGGGCCCCGAGAACCACTGGACGCAGCACAGCTGTATCAGACTCCAAGCTGTTCACAGGCTTTGGTCCAGTTCTCCCTCTGGAGCTAATAAGTCACACTCCTGTCCCTGAGAGCACAAGGACATCCCAGCACTGAGAACTCAGGCCCCCGCTTTGTGCACATCAGCCAGTCATAGTTTGGAGTGAAGGATTGATTTTGTTTCTTTTTTTCACCAAGGAAAAGACCAACGGGGTCCTGGAAAGCCAAAGCCAGCAAGGCCAGCAGGTTGTTTCTGCCTCAAAAACAAATTTGCCTCCCTCTGTCAGAGAGATGTTTCTCCTTTCCTTTCCCTGATGGTCCCTCACTGCAAAAGGAGAAAAGTGCCAGTGGGTTTGTAAGACACAGAAAAAGCTTCTTCCATTGAGTTACTGAATAGCTGCAGCAGTGCTAGTTATCAGTGATTGATGCTTCCAGTCCTTTCAAGGAGATTAATATTTATATATTTGTAATTGTACATTATGCAGAGTAATCATTACCATGGTATTTATTTTAAAGCAATGGTTCCCTTGTTCTTTCTTGTCCTAGTGTTTTGGTCTTGCCTCTTTTCCTCCTTCCTAATAAGCCTCAGTAGAAAACAAATACCAGAAGAATGTTCAGCTTGCTTGGAGAACATCATTAACATACCAGCACTTGCTTTGCTGACTGTTGCCATTTAATGCACAATAACCTGGTTTTCATTATTGTGAAGAGAGCAACTATTTAGAAAAACCTCAGCTTGGGTTGGGTTTGTGGTTTTTTCAATACCTGCTGTTTCTGAGTCCCCACAGCCCTGGATGCCCCAGGGCTCCTGGTCAGCACCTGGTGCATCCCCTGCACCCGGAGACTGGCTCTAGTCTTTCACCTGCCCTTTGCCCCTCCCCCCGCCCCCAGGTACATGCAAGCAGTTCTCTGACCATTTTTGTTTTGTTCACACAAATCTTAGCAAGTCTGAGTCCAGAAAAGTGTTTGTTTTAGATTCTGATAAATATTTTATTAAAAACTTATTTTAAGACAATCTTGTCTGCCTCTTTTTATTCACGCTGTCAAGTCTGTACCAGGAAAACCAAAAAATTCAGGGACTTTAAGGAGGGTTATTGTTCATTTTCTACCTTGCTTCTTACTGGGCCTATGCCCCAGTTGTGTCTGAGAGATGAGCCTGTTGCAGTTTGATAAATATGGTGAACTTGAACAGATTCCAATAAGCAACAAGCCTGAGCATCTCTTTCAGCTTTTGGTTGTGGGTGACATTACACAAAAGAAGTATGGAGTCCTAGAGCAAGAGTTTGCTCAATTCCTACTTTAATATTGCCCTTCAAGAGACATAATTTTTTTAAAAAATCCATTAATACAATCTTTGCCCCAAAGAAATTATGGATGTCAAGGGTCATTTGCAAAAACAGGGATGAGTGAATGGGATTTCTGCACTTGTTACCAACAATGAGCTGACATTACTGTGGGGTTGCTTATGAATCAAGCCAAGAATGTCTTTCCTAGAAAAGCCAGTGCTCTACATTCTCTTGACTGTTTCAGTCCAGGAGAGTATCTTTTGAAACTTTTGAATCTTTTGAAATATAGAAATTTGGTTTTGCAATGCCTGGTCTTTTTCAGTTTTAGGTGAAGGGAATATGTGTTTAAGGAGCAGGAGCAGAGCTAGAAGGCAGAGAGCAATCAGCTGGCAGGGTCAGAAGAAGCAGCCCCGGGTGTATCAGCAAGAATATCCCTGGTGATACCTGATCAGGTGAGAAGCTTCAGTGTCCCAGTAGTTGATGTATGAGTTCAGCACTAAGCATCTCACACCACAAAGAATCCCACAGACCAGGTTTATTCACTCTTTGCTGTGCAGACAGGAAAAAGGACTTGGCTCCTGGAAGAAACTTGTGGAATTCCAGTGTTGTCTTCATCTTTATCCCCACTGTGTGTTGGGAGTGCCCTGGGAGCAGGAGCTGGTTTGGGGGCTTTACACCAGGGAGTGTTTGGAACGGGGGAGTGTTTCCTTGGAGAACTTGGAGGTCTTCAGAAAAGTGCTGTTTTGCTTGCTGCTCCTGAAGAACCTTTTCCTGACCTTATCCCTGAAGTCTTCTGACACATAGTAGTAGACAAAGGGGTCAGCACAGCTATTGCACGTGCTGATGGCCAGGCTCACCATGTAGCTGATGTAGAGCTTCCCGTACAGCCTGGAGCAGTAGCTGGAGTAGTGACCCAAGAGCAGAACGTTGCTGGGAGTGTAGAAGGCCACGAGGGTGAACACCACGAGCGCCGTGAGCTTCATGGGGTAGGAGTAGCGCTTCCCCCCGTGCAGGAGGACGCGCAGCACGGAGCAGTAGCTGAACAGCACCACCAGCAGCGGCAGCAGGAAGGCGCAGGCGATCAGGCACACGAAGTAGTAGAAATAATACCCGTCATCCTCATGCCTGGGCAGGACGTCGTGACAGAGGGTGAGGTCTGCCCCGAGCAGGGGGTAGGACTGCTGCTGCAGGGCCAGGGGCAGGGTGAGCACAGCCGAGCAGAACCAGACAGTGACACAGGTCCAGGCGGCGAAGGCAGGGGTGCGGAAGGCACGGGAAGAGAAGGGATGGACCACAGCCAGGTAGCGGTCCACGCTGATGCAGGTGAGCAGCAGCACCGAGCAGTACATGTTCCCGTAGAACAGAGCCGTGGTGAGCCGGCACAGCCCTTCCCCGAAGGGCCAGTCATTCCCCAGGAAATAGTAGGAAATCTTGAAGGGCAGCACCAACACGAGCAGCAGGTCTGCAGCAGCCAGGTTCATCAGGAACACGGTGGAGGTGAGCCTCTCTGCCCTGGTGGCCAGGACGCACAGGGCTAGCCCGTTGGAGGGCAGCCCCACCAGGAACACGAGGGTGTAGAGGGCAGGGATGAGGCGCACAGTGAGGGCACTGCCCAGCTGGGAGCGTGTGGCCTCGGGGATCAGCAGGTATGTGATGTTGTTCACGGTGGCCTTGTCCCCAGGGATGGCTCGGGGACACGGGGTGGTCTCTAGCGTCTTGTCCTGGTCGTTGGTGCTGTTCTGAGAGTAATCTGAGAGACAAGGCAGCCTGTAATTCACTCATCCCCAGTGCTCACCCCAAAGGCTGCTCTTTGCCATTTCTGTGGGACCTCTGGAACTGGCAGTACTCTGGAAAGACTGGTGTGTGGTGGGCAGAAAAACTTGGCTGACAGACAGAGTCACCTCAGCAACCTTTCGGAGAATGGACCCAATTCCTTTGCCATGTGGTTTCCCACAGCTCACAAGTGACTGTGGTGCTGTACAACCATCAGCAGGCCTGGGAGACCAGAGAGCAACTCCTCTGTCTGGCTTTCACAAGAATCTGAAAGTCTGGAGCCATTCCAGTGTAAAGTCATTACTGTGGGAGTCTAAATTTGGCTTTCAAGTGCTCTGTTTTACTGCTCTGTTTTTTCTTTCTAGTTTCTTCCACCCCAGCTTCCTTCTCTGCCATATCACCTCTGTCACCTCCTGTCACCTCCTGCTTCAGCTAGAGCCTGCACAAAGCTCAATCAGAGTGTGCTGCCATGTAAACTCATTAAAAAATGAGTTTTCAGGGATCTTATAAAGGTACCAAACACCCAGTACTTCAACAAACAGCAATTTTTCACCCAGAGACACACACTCACCATCGTAGTCCTGAGAGGCCACACGGAGTCCCCAGAAGGCACAGCACAGTAGGAGCCTGTGAGACATCCACCCATTCCCAAGGTTCCCCATCCTGGTGCAGGATCCAGTGCCCCACTGCAGTGTCAGGGCTCTATGGGAATTGCAGCACCAGCGACCCTGCTTACGCATTTCCTTTGGTTAGTCCTTAACTCACGGAAGCAAGAGGCAGATCCCAGAATGATGAGGCTTTGGGGGCTGTCAGAGCCTGCGCTGCCCAAGCAGACACAAGCCCAGTGTCAGAGGGGCACTGGGAGGGGCATAAGAATCTAGATCCGAAGTGTACCAGGGCTGTACTTCATCATCAGAGCTCGATGATGCCTCGAGTGACTCACTTGGGTCTCCTTCCTGCTCCGGGATATTCTTGGAAAGCATCCTTCCCCCACAGAGGCCCAAGTGGCTCTGGGGGAGATCCAGATCTTTTCCCACGTCCTAGTTCAGTGTTCTCTAGTCTCACAAACAGGAAGATATCAGAGCTGAGGATCAGACAGACCTCCCCAGCTCCCAGGGATTATATGGGGGTCTTGCAGACTCGTGGTCTGGCAGTTGAAGGTTTTTAGTGTCAGCCTTGCAGCCTCCAGACCAGGCTCAGCCCTTCAGAGGTCTGCTCCTTTATTTCTACTCCTGCTCCCTGACTAAACAGGGGATGAAGCTCCTGCACCTTCTCAATTTTACTGCAGAGGGTGATTAAAAGTCTTCTGGGTTGGAGCTATTTGTACTTGAAAGAACCAGCAGGAGCACCATGCCATACCAAAGGCAAGTGGCAAAGTGAGGGAGACACTTGTGCTTCCTCTGATAAACCTGAACAGGGAGAGCAGCTCCATCCAGCAGGAAAGGGGCCTGAGAAGGGCTCAGGAAATCCCTGCAGTTGGGTAGATAATGGTGCGTTCCAGTCACTCTTGCCCCAGAAAAGCATGTTTCCCAAAGCTGTGTAGTTCCACCCCGGAGTACTGAGCTCTCTCCCTGGGTTTGGAGCTCGGAGCAGCATATGGAGCTGCCACAGACCTGCTGGTTGTACCCAGAGGACAACTCAGATAATGCTGGAAGAGGCTCTGGCAGATGTTACCTGAGCCTTTAAGATCCTTTGCTACCCGGTCCCCCTTCTCTAACCCCTTGAGCAAGTCTCTTCTGTGCTCTGCCCTGCACAGCAGCACTGGGAAGCTCCCAAATCCTCTCTCATCTCCTTTGTTGGAGCCCAGTGTGGTCAGCAAGCAGAAGGGCCAACGGGACAGTGTCTCATGGATGGAGAGGGTGCTGGTTTTTAGGTTCTTGCTCTTCAGTCCTTGCCTGGCTCTGCAAAGGAGGAAGGAAAGGAGCTGGAGCCCAGCAGTAGGAACTGTAAATTTGGCAACCTGAGGAGCAGCTCGTTTCTTTCTCCTCAGCTTATGAATGGCCTCTTCTTTAAAGGTTGCAAATCTGAGCCTGGCTGATGTTTGATGAGATTCTTCTATTCCAAGGAGAAAATGATCCTATTTCCTTTGCTTTCACCATATTCCCACATCCTTGTGCCGAGTGTGTCGAGAGGTGGAGTTCCACTGGCAGGGAGAGGGAAGATACAATGTTAGATGTTTTGCTTTTGTGATTCTCTCAGGATTTATGAACAACCATTACAGAATGACTCATGTGGCCACATATTTTCCATGCCTCAACCAGGATCCTTTCCATGCTCTGTATGCAAAAAATTATCCATAATCAGGTTCAGATAGTGTGCAAATCACAGCCCTGCTTCCTATAGTCAGGTCTCTGGAGTGGAGCACAGAGAGGTTACTCATCACTGCATCCTTCATTTTTCAGATGCTGTGTGATCTTTAGTGACTGCCTTAGATGCAGAACAGCTTGCTTGAAACTTCCAGTGCCAGAGGTTTGTCACGGCTTGTTAACATCTCTTTAAGTCGTGTGATCCTTGCCCTGCGGGGTAACAATTTGGTTTTCAAGTAATTCATTGTGCAATAGATCATCTCCTGGGAGCTGGCTCTTTTTTATTCCACGGCTCTGAACCCAAAAGATGTAATGCTGGAATACAGGTTGGGGACTTGAAAGCTCAGAGGGAGGGCAGGAACACCACCTGGTCTGTCTCATTTATCTTTAAGGCTTGGAAGAGCAAACTTTGGTAGGGAAATGATGGGACTCTGTTCCAGCAGCTCCAGTGGGTTCCTGAGCTAAAGGCAGCAGGTGAGAGGACAGAAATCTCAGGGCAGGGAGTACCTACCCCAGGCTGAGCTTGGGTTTGAGATGGAGACATGAGAGGCAACAGCTCTGACTTGACACCAGCAACACAAGGCATTTCCGCCCTCACATTTTCCATGGATGTGGAGCCGGCCCTGCCAGTCCCACCACTTGTGCAGCATCTGAGCCCTCAGAGCCACAGGGCACAGAAACACCCACTGACTGCTGGAATAGAAATGCTGGTCCCCTGGCCCGGGCTCCCCCGGCCCGGGCTCCCCCATCCCAGAGATGTCTCTGCAGGCTCTGGCAAGTACAAGATGCCTTCACTCCCTGGACACTCTTCCTGACTTTTCTAGCACACCAGTTCCCCTCCTTCTCACTCTGTCAGGTCTCTGCCATCACCCTGAGACTCTCCATGGCTCCAGGGAATCTCCCTGCCTCTCTCTTCTGCTTGTCCCAGCTTTCCTGTTCCACTGGGATCCCACCCAATCTTTTCCCTTGGTTATTCCACACATTCTCCTCACCACTTGTCAGCTTTACACTGCTGTAAGTTTTGAGGAGACTAAGTTTTTTCAGAACTACTCTTCTGCTTGCTCACAGTTTTCACTTCACAGTGTACATATGAAGACATTTTTCCAGGATTATTTGAAGCTTATTAACATCAGTGCAACCCACTGGATGTTCTGGAATTGCTTCCTGTGGTTCTTTCTCAGCAAGATAATGACACTGGTGTAGGAGCTGACACACTCACCATCATCATCCCTTGTCAACACCAGGTCTCAGATGAGTCTCTTTGGATTCATTCTTTAGCACAGGTCTGGTTTAGAATTGCTAGAGTTTAATTTGGTCTTTAAATTGGTAGACCATACCCTTAGTTTCATTAAGGTTGAGTTAGTTCTAATCCAGAGGAATGGCTAAAGCTCAAGGAAAAACTCAACTCATGTTTTCACACACAGTTCTAGACTCTCTCACTGATTCACAGCCCCGACTCTCTTGTGCGTCACTGATATGGAAATGTTAAAAAAGTCCTGAAATATTAAATATTGAACTCAGGTACTCCCTTTAGCAATTCTGAAATCAATTGCAAAACCCATTTATTCTTATCCCATCCTGCAACCCTATTTTTAAGCTGTTTGTCAGTGCCAAATCTGTCCTTGCTGAGACCTCCAACTGCTCTTGGATGATGTCACATCCGACCACCCCTACCCTCAAGCACAGGGAATGTCCTCTTTGTGAGAAGGCCAAGATCTCTGTGAGAGCACTTGTGTAAAGTGGGCTATGTCCTCTGAGACCCCACCACCATCCTTTTAATCAAATTATTCTGTGCAATTTATGCGTCAGAGGGTTGTTATTGGGAGAACAACAGTTTGTCTCCCTGTGAGGCTGCACAGAAAGCAGAGCTGCCTTTTGTTATGGCAACAGAAGTGTTGGGGATGATGTAAAGGAAACTCCTATCGGCTCTGGGTCACATAGGCTTAATTTGCAAAAATCTACTCATTCATTTGTTGTGCAGAGCTCACAGGGAACATAGTTAAACATCTAATTACCCAGGAATTTGGGGAGGTTGAAGGAAAGGCAGGTAGAGGGTTATTTTCACAGTTGCAGTTCTGTTGCCTTAACCTGTAGCAGATGTTCTTATGGGTTTCAGAACTGGGATCAGACACTTTTTCTGATGGTTTGTTGTGTTGAGTGTGTGAGTTCCTGGGGGCCAGGCCTGGGCCAGTTTTGTGACTCAGCTCTGTGACAAAGGTGTTGCTGTAAATAAACCAAGCTGCAAGATGCTGCTGTCTGGCAGGACACAAATAACCTGAGCGGGAAGGGACTCACAAGGATCATCCAGTCCAACCCCTGTCCCTGCCCAGGACACTCCAACAATCCCACCCTGTCCCTCAGAACATTGTCCAAATGTTCCTTGAGCTCTGGCAGCCTCGGGGCCATGACCATTGCCCTGGAGAGCCTGTTCAGAGTCTGACCACCCTCTGGGAAAAGAACCTTTCCCTAATATCCGTCCCAAGCCCCCTGACACAGCTCCATGCTGTTCCAATCTTTTCTTTTGAAACCTCTCTCTGCGTGGAGCAACTGTGCCACCCCATGGACTCCCCACTCCCCTCCAGCCGTAGGCCTGGGTTCCAAGAGAGATTCTGGCAGCACAGATGTGGGATCTTGTGTGGGAGCTCCACTGGAGGCTACTTGCAGGAAACATATTTCCCTTTCTCCTTAGCAAGTGCTCTGCTCACACCCTCACTGAACACTGGCTGCCCCGCTGGAAACAAACTGACACACAGACACATCAGCACATCCTACACTCTGCTCGGGAACTGCTGGAAGAGAAGTTCATCCACCTTTTCAATTGCATTTTTCTACCATTTAAAATCCAGCTTCAGGTACAAGACAATCAATTCTAGGGATTGTCAGAAAGTTTAAATTAACAGGAAAGAAATTTAAACCAGCGAGAGCTGCAAACTTTTAAAATCATTTTATTTTACTTGAATGTGCAAATAAATATAAAAAAAACTACATTCAAGGAGCTGGCAGAGCAATTACAAGCCCAAAAGCAAAGATCCTTCAAACAAATGGAAGAACAAACTCTTGACTCAAGGTCGTGCAGATACACAGCGGTCGAGTTGAAACCCCCAGACACGAACAAGCCCCTCTCAAATCCCGCCTGTTATTCCCTTCCCATCCTTGCTACTCTCGGCTTTGAGACAATATCACTGCAAAGGGCAAAAGTCTTGCTTAAATTAAGGTTTACAAAATAAGGATGCTTAAAAATACCTGAAGTACACTTAAAATGGGGTGATGGATCAGGACAGTGCACAGGGGTGTTTCCCACCTCAGTACACCTGGAATCAAATGCATTTTAAGCCACAAGTTTCAACCTATTTTCCAGTAAAGTAGTTTTTCTGTATCATAAAACCATAAAATTTGGCACAGTTGTCATCTCCACTGGGAGTCAGCAGAGAGGTGAGGACTGAGGTGTGTTTCGGTGAGCTGAATGGAGGCCAATGGGGGACGCTGTCCTTTGCACTGGGTTTGTCCCCCGGTTCCCCCCAACCCCTTGGTGTCTCTCATCCCTTCCTGCAACAAGAGCAGGGGAGGAACTTTCAGATTCTTTCAGTAACCAAAATTTAACAGAGACTCAGACCAGGAAAACAGGAGTTCTTGATGAAAAGTCTCTGCTGGCAATGGTTGTGCAAGTGGTCACGAATGCCAGAGGCTGGCCTCTCTGCTTCCCTCCCACAGATTATTTTGCAAAACAGACAAAGACTCAGGACAGTTTTCTATTAAACATACCCCAAAGGCCAATTTTTCTACTCTCAAGCGAAACAATTGCGAAACCAAATGTTGTACAGTGGAAATAACAAATCCTCCAGGCTGCTCCTTAGGTCTGGCAGAAATAATAACCTAAAAATCAAAGCCACAAAAAGTATCAGGGTGGGGGGTTTTATTGCCCCAAAAGCCAGAAAAGAGTTGGAAGAAAAGATGAAAGGAGGCTGGATATGCCTCAAGACATTATGTTTGTAATACACTCCATGGACAGTGTGCTTGCCCTTGGCCCCTGGAAAACAGGAGTGAAGTCCCAAGGACAGACACAACTACACTTCCTCAGTTTCACACTAGATGAATTAGATGATTGATGTAGTGTTTTTTGTACAGGTCAGGGGAGGGTTTGTTAGGTTTCATGGCAAAAAAGCTTCGATAGCAGTACAGTGGAAAAGCTCATCTACGATGGCTGCAGCTGGATCTCACACCGCCTAGGACAGATTTCCATGTGTCCTTGCAAATCCAGCGGCTGTGCTGAGCCAGCAGAAACAGGAGAGTTCTCAGGACACAGCTCAGCTCCAGCACACGCCGCGCTCCGGGAGCTCCATCTGCCGATGGAAGGATGCGGTACAACCCAGCGAACCCCGTGCATGCACAAGGGGAGGGGACCGCCGGGAATGCTCTGGAGCTGCCGATCAACATGCAAAACACAAACCAAAAAACAGGCCAGACCTCGCAATGGATATTCCTCCCTCCTGCTGAAGAAGGTAGAGGCTACAGCAGGTCCTCAGTTCCCAAGGCAACGCCAGCCGGTGGGTCCTTGTGCCGCGAATCGCTCCCTTGCCCGGTGCTGCAGCTCAGTTTCCTCCCCTTAGTTCATGCTCCAGAATTCTTGGTTAATGAGGGACAGTCAGAGCGTTCAGAGTGCTGGTCACCCTTGTCTCAGTTTTGGCATTTTTCTCACCAGAGCAACAGTAACAAGAATCATCCCTTGCCTTGTTCACGTGAATAACGGAGCCGCCTGGAGCAAGGCTGCTGAGCTGTGCCAGGTGCTCTCAGCCACCCTGGCACTCCCAGGTTACATTGAAGAGTTCTGCAGGCTCCAAGATGGCATAAATTCAGGAAGATGGGGAATATTAAACCCTTCAAAGTGGAAGCAGCTGCCAGCATCTGCTCAAACACCAGCTGAGCTCCATCTCTCCAACAAAGCCACTAGTGGTAGTTCACCCCCTCACTGAGCCTTCCAGGACGGGCTGGTCAGCAGTGGCCTAAAGCCAGGAAAATACTCAAAAGTGTGTGGCAATGCCAAGAGCCCCCTTCCCATAAAGTTTTTAAGAGTCTCTTCATGATGGCTGGAGGATTCCACTGAAAGGAGACAAGTCTATGCCATATGGAAAATACATCATAATCCAAAGTAAAATGCTGTTTGGATAAATATCATTAAGACATACATTGCATTCCCATCACTATTCTCAGAGTAAATGTGCTTCACCAGCAATGCTCTGACTTTTATGGTGCCAGGGACAAGCATGTGCTCAGGGTGAAGCGGGACGGCGGCTGTACTGGACTCTGTATCTGTTCACTGGCACCCCATGGACGTTCACTGTCTCACACGTGGTTTTGCAGGGCACCATCTCCTCGTCCTCGTCTCCCATTAGCCAGTCTTGAACCACATCCACGGCCTCCATGGACACGTTCTCCTCCAGCCACCGGTTGTGCCACTCCTCAAACTGCTGGTGGTGCTTCAGCAGCACCACGGGCTGGACCTGAAAGCAGGACAGTAGAGGTCACTGAGAGGTTTCTGGGGGAGAAGTCAAAGCTCTCGCCTCTCCACACAACTGAGATGTGCATGATTTGGACACAACACAAACAGGGAAACAGGAAACCGCATACCCGTGTTCAATCCCTATTTCTTAATGTTTGCCACTCCCCCTCAAAATTTGCATGGTAAAGGAAAGGCTGCTGAACTAATCCAAAATACAGAGCATTTACCAGCTCTCTTCCATGTCTCATCCGACACAGAGCAGTAACTTCCGGGTGTAGTTTGCAGGAATTTAGCCACAAGACTTCTTATTGGTACCTGTCTTTTTGGCTCTCATCCTCAACCTGCTACTGCCCGAGCTGCAGAGACAGTAAAAGGAGATGCACCTGTTTGGCTCGGCAGAGAGCTCCCCTCCTGTACATGTAATCCTCTGAGTTCATGATGAACATCATCTTGTGGGTGTTGAGTTTGAAGCGACAGTCCACGTTACAGGCGCTTTCCACCCCGATGAGCCTCTTCCAGGAGCTCTTCACCTCGCTGCGCAGGGCCCTCACCTGCTTGCACTGCCACTTGCGAAACTTCTTCAGGTTTCTGGGACAAAACAAGGATGACAAAGCATGTGTCACACCTGGCCATCCCTTCCCCTAAGCTGGCAGAGCTCACAGCACAAGTATGAAGCTTGTATTTCCACATTTAGCTTGTCAGGCTCTCTCCAGGATCTTCCTCCAATCTGTCCAATTTGTGTTTGCTGTGACAAATATTTAGTGAAATGGGAACAAAGTAGACCTCACATTCCTCCCAGAAAGGACTGCTGAGGCAGGTCCACTCCATTCTAAACACAGCTGCATGAACAAACCTTGGTGCCGTGGTCATAAATTTCTTCCTCAGCATCCTCATGCAGTGCACTGGACTGCATCAATCCCTCTGGACCTCAGAGGTGAGGGCATTTCCCTGGGATTGCTGTATGGCACATTCCCCACATCCACTGCCACACAGGCAGAGAGGAAGTCACACCAGCTGTTGCAGGTGTGACTGAGCAGCTGAGCAGCTCACCTTTGCAGAAAGACCGGTTTCAGGAGGAAGCCATCGTTCTGGTTGTTGGGAGCTCCTTCCACCCCAACGTACTGCTCCATGTAGTTGGCCAGGTGCTACACAAGGGAGACCAGTTCCAGTCAGATTTCACTTCATCAGGACAAACATCACTGCAAAGAACCTGCTTATTTCCAAGCTGTTTATTCTGAGGCTGATTTATGATGAAACTCTTTTGCTATCATCAGACCATTTCTCTCCATGACCACAACCCCACATGTCATCATCCCACCTCCCAGGTAAACTTGTCCTCCTGGCAAAGTCTCACATTTTGGAACAAGAAATCAGGAAAGCACTCTTAGACATCTGCTTTGTCTGTGGTACACAGACTCCATGATCTCTGTGGTATTACCTGGACCTCCACAGGATCCTCTGTCTGGGTTTCTTCTGTATCCAGCAGCTCAATGGTCATGATCACCTGTCCTTTCCGCTGAAGAAACATGACCTGTAATGAAGTTACAGGCAGAAGATATTGGCCACATGGGTTCACAGTAAAATGCTATATATTCACAAGTCATTTGGACAACAAATATGAGCTAGGAGAGAAGCAGTGGGGCTTCTCAGTGAGCCAGTCTGTCCCCTCACTGTCTACGCTCTGGTTTTGGTACCTTCTCTCCACGTTGTTCTCTCTCCCCATCGTGGGGAGCTTCCAAACCCACTTCTCTCAGGTAAAGTGCCACAAGTCACTTTACGAAGTTCCCTGGCAGCAAGTCCTTACCTTGAAACAGTTCTCATCTGCCATGCACCGTTCAGCCTTCCACTGATAGCTGGTCTCCTTTGCTGCCCGCACACACCTGGATGATAAGTTACCTCCAGCAGCTCCTCGCTTCCTCTCATTCAAGTAGAGCTCAACTACCTTCAAGCAGATGTCATCGCTCACGAGATGGTGAAGCTTCCATTAAAAAAGGGGGATTTCAGTCAGCAAGCCTGGGGCAAGAGTCAACTCTAGTGTGTTATGAAAGGAGCATCAAAGTCAGCACAGCATCACACCTCAGCTGAAACAGCCAAGTTTAACTCCAGAGACTTCCCACATTTCTCTGTCTTTTTCATGATTTTGTAATAAAAGGAACAGAGAAGAATGAGGGGTTGTTGTGCCTTACCTGTAACACAACTACAACTGGAAGACACATTTGACTAAGAAGGATTGAACTGTTTTTGTTTTGCCTTAGATATATTTTGGGAATGGCAGAATTTTGAAATTACTGGAACTCAAAAAATGTTTGGATCACAGAATCACAGAATATGCTGAGTTGGAAGGGACACACAAGGATCATCAAATCCAACCCTTAGCCCTGCACAGGACTATCCCCAAGAGTCACACCACGTGCCTGAGAGCACGTGCCAAACTCTTCTTGAGCTCTGTCAGGCTTGGTGCTGTGACCACTGCCCTGGGGAGCCTGTTCCAGGAAAAGGCCAGGAAGAGTAAATCCTCTAAGGTGGGAAAGCTGAAGTCTCTCACTAAACTTCTGCTGGGGCGTTTCCCTATCATATATAACTTTTTAATAATTAATTTTCTCTAAGTTTAGTGACACTGCAAGAAAGCTGTCTGTACAGAAGGGTGATGTGCAGCCCCACAGACACCATGGGTCCCTCACCTGGCGGACAATGTTCTGCACCAGCTTGTCCATAGTGAAGCCGATGTAGGCGTGGATGGTGAACATCTCCCTCAGCGTGTCCTCGTACTGAGTTGGGTCAATGTTCCCATCCAGCAGACTCCTCACCATATCCAGGAAGGCAGGGTAGTACTCCTCCAGTTCCACCTCACCTGGGCAGGGGAAAGTGCAGTTATTTAATGCATGGAAGAGGCAGAGTGAAGTTAAGAGATCCAAGGGATAGCACTGCTCAAGAACCATGATGTTCAGTGTGAGAACATCCTCACAGACAGGTAGTTCTCTGTGCCCTGACAGGCTGGAAGAGTTTCTCTCATGCATTTCCAGGACTGCCTTGTGCAATAACTATTTCTTTGTGGGACCATTTACATTTTAAATCAATGTATCAGATTAATATGAGACACTTGAGAACACCTCAGCACAGTGAAGTCTCTGTGGACTACACATGAGAGCTCTCAAAAGGTAAATGGCACTGGCTGCCCTGTTAAATGAGCTGTGTCCACAAACCCCAAATATAGCAGGGGTTTGCACCTCTACACCCCTCACAGACCTGCCTGCTGGTCCCAGTTACTCAGATATACACAACTGGAGCACTGGCAACCAGAGCATTAAGAGTGGATTATGTCCTGGATTATTCTTACTCGGTTGCTTCAGCCTTAGCTCCATGGCTGGATCATTGGTCTTCTCTTTTCTTCCCTCACAGAGGAGTTTCTCTCTCTCTTTCTCAGTCCTATATTCCAGAAGCTGCTTCTGAGCTTGACGATAAATCTTTAGGAGCCTCGAGCACAGAGTCTGGTGAAGGCGGAGGAAGAAATACCAATTATTGTTGACAAAGAAGAGGCTGTAAACATCATCCAGAGTGTTGTGGGGCTCAGCAGCTGTAACATCACAGAAGGTTGCTTTGGTCTCCAAAGGACTGCTTGGAGGCCCAGGCACATGTTTTTTCCGTAGCTCAGGAGCATCCAGGTTCTGCCCCTGGTGGTTTTCTCTGTCCTCGTCTGTTGATTCTTCAGAAATGTTGTGCTCGGGGGGCTGGGAGAAGAACAGCTCAGGAATGAAGTGATGCACAATCTGCCTGATGGTTGCCTGATCCTCCTTTTGGATGGTAGGCTGCCTCTTTACATAATAGCTGATCAGAGCTGCTGCATCTTCCAAAATCTGCTTATCTTCGTAGATAAAGATAAGATGAGGCTCGTTTGTGGATGAACTTCTCCCCTCTGAATGCTGCTCCTGATGCTGTAATCAAGAGACAAATAGATAAAGATCCTTCCAATCCATGCTCAAGAGCCATTCCTGCCAGAAGAAATAAGCCAGTATTAACACTGAGCTTGGGACAGTTGTTTTTGACTGAGAACTCTCAGAGCACAACCACTTTCACATGGTCCCAGGTGCTATATACAGGTCTAGGTCACACTATAAGTGAAGGACACAGAGGGTGGGTTATTTAGTGTCATACACACCTCATCATAGACACTCTCAATTTCATTCAGCAAGCTCTTGGAGCGCAAGGCTTTGGTGTCATTCTGTTTGAAGTTGACAGCCTGATGGTCCAGGGATTTCAAATAGGCCTTCTCATACTGCTCCCTCCAAATCTTGTTGAAGCCCTGCTGGGCCTCCCTCCATTCCTCCTCTTTTGCTTTCAATCTGCAAAATGTACAGTGTACTTCAGTTCACAAAGACAACTGTGATGCACCAAAAAGTTTTCAATATTCCTGGAAGCCAGAAATCAATTCAAAAAAGCATCACCAGTGATGGTGAGTTATGCTTTGAAACAACACTTACAGAAAACAGTTCACAGAATCACAAGAGCATTGAGGAAAAGACCTCTGGGATCATCAAGTCCAACCTGTGACTAATCCCCACCTTGTCACCCAGCCCAGAGCACTGAGTGCCACGTTCAGGTGTTTCCTGAACACCTCCAGGGATGGTGACTCCACCACCTCCCTGGGCAGCTCTTACCATGTTTAACAACCCTTTCTGCGAAGAAATTCCTCCTGATGTCCAACCAGAACTTCCAGTGGCACAGCTTGAGGTTATGTCCTCTCATCCTGTCATTAGTCGTTTAAAAATGCTTTTAAAATTCTTTAAAGATACACAGGAGAACTGGAATTACCTCTTAAGAACAACAGGAACTGCAGTAACTGGGTTTTTCTTGAGACTCTCGATGATCTCTGGTGCTTTGTCCCCATAGATGCGATATATGGCCCGGCGCTGGATCACCTCCGATGTCCCTCCCAGGCAATCATCCAGGCGGAATTTCTCCTGATCCTCTTGGGTCAGCCGTGACAGTTTCTTCTGCACACTCTCCAGCACGCGAATTGTGGCTAAATTGGTCTCCAGGACAACATCCAACTGTTGAGAGTTCACAAAACAACACAGTGTCAGAACAGGCAGAGCAGGAACAGGCTGAACAGCAGCCAGGGTTTGTGGCAGCCATTCCAGCCCCACCGGGTGGAGCCAGGAAGCATCAGCAAGGTTGGTACTGGAAAACAGACCTCTGCCAGTTCTCCCAAAGGTAACATGCAATTTAAAACTGGACTCATGCCTAGGAAGAGCTCTTAGACTCCAAGCAAGTGGAACACACCAAACTCGAGCTCAAACCAACGAACATCAACAGAACTTTCAGGAACTGGGCACCAATTAATTCAGTGAAATCCTCATGGCTGGAGGTTTTGCTTTCTGAGGAGGCAGAAGGGGAGCTCAGCAGCAGAAGTACCTCGAATCGCTCATCCTCACAGCGGTGCAGCTGCTCCTCATATGGAGTCTTCTTGGAGCTGACAAAAGTGGAGTCTTCAGACCAGGATGGAAATGAAACCCAGGTATCATTTAATACCTGCAACAGTGCAAAGACATGACATGGAGCAATTGTGAGCCCAGAGCTGTTCTCATGGGTTCTGAAACTTCTCTCTTTTCACACACTTCTTCCCTGAGTTTCTGCAGGACATTCCACACCTAATTCCCAAGGCACTGACCGCTCCCAGATTAGAGGTCTCTGTGGAACTGTGCCAGGGCCCTGCTCAGAAAACTTGAAGGTACCTTCTCTATCACCTCACACACACAGAGATCACCCTGCAGTCACCAACAACTGTAAGTAAAGGAGATAGTTGGGAGGAGTGGGAGCATCCACACTGAAGATTTGTGTTCTCA
This sequence comes from Pipra filicauda, assembly GCF_003945595.2. NCBI lineage: Eukaryota > Metazoa > Chordata > Aves > Passeriformes > Pipridae > Pipra > Pipra filicauda. The sequence continues at coordinate 762,495 of NW_024104414.1, forward strand.
GTGGGAATGGTGCCTCAGGCACTGTCTCAGTGCTTTCCCAGGAGAAAAAATGTTTCCAAAGGCCATACTGACTCTCTGCTGGAAAATTAATTCCAGGATATTTAATATTCTTTTCTGTCTAAAAGAATAAATTTGTGTCTGCACACAGACTGAAAAGTATTAAAGATGTGATCTGAGATGGGTTTAGATAAAATCAGTAAAATGTGGATATTATTTAAATAAATTAGCTGAATAATTGACATGAGACTAAAGCTGGTGACTCAGCACTGAAGAGGGGACTCCACACACAGAAGCTGCAGCACTTTATTTATGTGAGTGCAATGTGTGTTCAGGGGTTGAACAGGCTGATCCCAAAGTACCTCCTTGCAAATGGCTGTCCTTCCACTGCACTTTGGCTGCTGGTAGGTTTTTGGGAGAGCCCTGTAACTGGATCCAATGCGCTTGCAGGATGCATAATCGATTTCCCGGCTCATTCCATCTCCGGATCGGTCACTCAGTGGAGAAGCAAAGGAAAGCTCTTTCACACCAAGGAAGGACTTGAACTGTGCAAAGAGCTCTGGGAATTTCCTTCAAAAACACAAGTATATTGTTATTTCACTCTGACAGTTTCAGGGTGCTTAATGTGTGTCACAAAACAGAGGGAGAAATATCTAAACAAACTCAGCACTGCAGTGAGAGATCTTTCACCAACATTTTAGCACTGTCATCTTTCTCTCTGAACTACTTTAGGGTCTTTTTTAACTTAAAGCAGGAAAATAATTTCCCTTCACTACTGCCTGAGGAGAAACTGATCCTTGCCACATGACTCTCCCTCTTCTGTTGGAAGCCAAACAGCTTGGGAGGCTCACAGCAGAGCTAGAACTATTTATCCTTTTCACAGCTCTGTTCTCAGATTTCATGTTTATACCTTTATTACATTTTGAGATAGTAAACAGAGAGTGTGAACAGATAGAGGAAAATATCTTCCTCAAAATGCTCTTTAAGAGCTGTGTAGATATGTTTAAAGGTTCAAATTTTATTACTCCTCTTCTTGGATTCTTCAACGGAGGAGATACTTCTGAAGTTAAATTGAAAACTTCAGTAACAAAATTCCAAATGTGTCCAAAAAGTAACAAGTAGGACCTACAAAGTATGACACAGCAGAGATAGTTGGTAACTTACCCTAAAAACGGTGTAACAAGCTGAAGCAACTCAGAGCCAGAGACCAACTCCTGGTTGAAGAGAGCGATGCAACGGAGGAAATTTTCATAGACCTCCTGACTCTTGAGCACCCTGCGAACCTACAACAGTTTGGAAAGAAAGGATCACATCACTTGAATGCCACTTGCATTTAGTTCATGTCTAAGTCATCTGAACCATGGATGCAGCGATCAACTTGTCTGCTCTGCAACATAAAACCGGAATACGCACAAACATGTCCAATTTCAAACAATAATCTAATTACTACAGATGGTACCATGAGGAAATATCACTGAAAAATAGAGAAAAACACATCTGTAAGGGACAAGCATGCAGGAAAAGGTTAATTAACATGTTCCATTTATCTTCCAAACATACCCGTTCTCACTCTTCTTGATCTATCTTTCCCTACCACTTGAAAAGTCAGCAAATTGCTAAGTGCGGACACACAAACTGCATAGAAAACCAGCCAATTAATAACCACATAAAAGGATGAAGATGAGACCACAGAATGTGAGAACAAAACCTGACCTTGTCAAAGAAGGAAAACTCCTGCAGTGTTCCATATTTCCCCACTGTTGCCACTGACAGATCTTTGGTACCCCGCAGCTTCATTTTCTTCTGTTAAAAGAACAAGCAGTTATATTTAACATGCTGTGGCTCAAATGCCAGCAAATTCCCCTTTAGTGACATAGAACAGCTCCCTGCAGAGACTGAGACCCCGTATTTCCCCGGCGGTGATCTGGAATTGTTACGTCAAGCCCTTACAGCAATCTCTGTCAAATGTCTCCCAGCTAAGGAGAAACAACAAGAAAAAGGAATCACTTGAGAGAGAATTCCAAAGAAAGATTTTTTTTTTTAGAAGCAACAAATTTTCCCTTTCCAGAGTCAATACTTAGTACAGAAAGTCTTGATATTTAGCATCCAACATGCTGCCAACACACATTTAAGCATACTTTAAAAAGTCCCTTTTTCTACAGCAATTATTATTTTAAAAATAACTTTGAAATTTTGTATCTCATCTCTAACACTCACAAACCTGAAAGACACTACTCATTACACTTTTATCTAAGAAATTTTCCAAACACAACAAGTAATATGAGATTATTCTAAGATACCTTTGCTGGGCCAGAAACAGGACGCAGCAGCAATGGTCTGGATCGCTTTTTGCTGTGCTCCAGATTCTTCTCATGCTCAGTCTTCTGGACACTGTTCACTTCACATGGTCCATTTCCTGTGAACTGCAGTAAATAAATAATGACTTCAAGGTTCTATCCCAACTGGCATAAATAAAGAATCCTAACAGGACACAGAGAGTGTGGTTAAGCAAAGTTCATTACTGGCTGTATGATTTTCCATAATGTTTTGCACATTCTACATACAGAGAGTATTCAATATTCTGCCTTGCCCTCAGCACACACATACCAAAGACCTTTTTGCCTCTGGGAGGAACTGTCCAAACTCAGAGAGCAGATCCTCCTGTCCCCGGAACAGATTGGCCACTTCAGTAAACACCTCCTCCTCGGACATGCCTCGAAAGGGTCGGCCCTTGGTGTTCAGCTGCTCTTTCTGAAAACATACACACAGATGTTAAATAGAGTCAAAAAGTGCCTCACTCTGCCAGAAAACTCGTCCTGTGCCAAAAATCTTCAAGTTGCTACACAACTTGAAATGACCACCTGCCAGCCCCAGGTTCTTACAGCGTCTCCTTTCACACACAGTATCACTAAATCCACTGAGGGTTAGTAAACACAGATCTGGACACAGCCCATTTACACCTCAGTCCCTGCAAAGTGCCACAATTTTCACATTTTTGCCATTTCCTGTGAATATCTATGAGATAGTTGCTGGATAATGACCAGTTCCTGGGAACTCTGTAGCCTGTTCAACAGGCAGAGATGAAATTTGACAACAACTACTCCAACACCTACAGTGCAAACCCACTGTCCCTCCCCTGGAACACTTTTTACCTGGTAAGTGTGAAGAATTTCTAGAAAGGATCTGTAAATTTCTGGATGGTCAAGGAAGCGTGTTTTGATCTTATTCACATAACTGATGGCATTGTTGAACTCTACAGAATCAGATTCCAGGGGAATTTGGGATTTATCTTCTTTGTATGGAAGCTGTTGCCTGAACTCCTCTGAGCAGTCACTGTGATTGTGTGAGTTCTCCTGGGAGTAGTGCAACAACATCCCACTGCCAGGGAATGCACCGGGAACAGGCTCTGGGGGCACCTGGAGACAGACAAGACACCCAAGAGAGACTTGTCAGAAAAGGAACACAAGTGCAAGTTCAACAACAACCCAGCATCACTGTTGCCAAGTTGTTTAACTAAAACATATTACCACCTGAAGAAGAAAACGAAAAGAATTCATTAGCCAATCATTTCCCTATCTAGTTTATTAACTCCATCAGTGAATATGTGAATGTCTGTGAGGCAGTTGTTGGACAAAGACTAGTCCTTGGAAACTCTGTGGCCTGTACAACAGGCAGAGATTAAATTTGACAACAACTGCTCCCAATAGCTACAGTGCAAGCCTACTGTCCCTTTAAAAGGAGGCAAAAAAATACCTCACTCTAGAAAATTCATCCTCAGCAAGGTGCACACAACTTGCAATGACCATCAGCCCAGGTTCTTACAGAACCTCCTTTCACATCTCCTTTCATTTTGAATAAATGATTCATTAGCCAATCAATTTCCCTACCCAGTTTAACTCCATCACCTAAAAAAATCCCCTAAATTCTACCTGGTGTAGGAACCACTGACTTGTGACTGTGATGGTGTTCTTGGCCTCACCTGAGATGCTGCACCAACACCACCCAGTGCAGCTCCTGCTCCCACTGGTTATTGCACAGGAACTGCCCCTTTTAAGAATATTAAACTTAAGGCTCTTACAGATGGTAATTTCTAAGCAACAGAGAGATCTAAGGGAACTGAGATCTGAAGGATAGCTCCTGCTACTAATTGGAGTTAAAGCACAAGTTTATCAGCAGAATTCACTTTATGGCTCTATTTCAGCCTCCATAACCACACAACAGGAACACAAAACAAGCAGAGGCAACATCCATCTGTATCCCAGCAATTTTGTTTCACTGCAGGATGTTACCAACTGCAGGTCTAGGTGGACTCCGGGATCTTAAAGGTCTTTCCCACCTGAACAATTTGATGATTTTACGACTCTGTGTATTTTTGCCTACTGCCTAAACAAGTTTCTCAGTGGAAGAATGGAAATGCAATTCTTCCAGGATCCCTTCTTGAAATGTGCCACTGCCCACACCACATAATGAGAACCTGTATAACTATGTAAGGCCAATTACAACTTCAGTTTTCAAATCTGAAGTATTTGGACTTGAAGTGGTGTTTCAGGCAGGATCATCATTCCCTTGTAAGCTAAACAGTGGCTTGAGAATAAACTGGGAGTTGGGACCGAGTGATCTTTAAGGTCCCTTCCAACCCAAAATATTCTATGATTCTTTGAATAAATATTTAAATTTATATTAGAACCATTACCATAGGTTTGACAACCATCTAAAAACTTCAGCAATGTGCACTACACATAAATCTCCACAGTCTAAATTTCCAGGCAGGAGATACGTCCAGCAACACACAGAACAGAGTTTATTTAGAGACTATGACCTACCTGACTATTCAAAGGTGACTGTATACTCAACTTCCCATTCTTTGGAATTTCTATCCTGTAGCCCAGAGGGAGAAATGCATTGAATCCTACAATGAGGTCAGGGTGCTCATGGAAAAGCTGAGAAACACGACGGATGACTCCAGGTGTGTCAATGCTAAAATTGAGAAGGGTCTGTTACTTGTATAAGAATGAGAAACACATCTTAAACCTGGAAAATGCCAGAGGAAGTGAAGCATCTGGCTCCTCAGGGATGCAATTTTTAAGAAGTTTGGGAAATTCAGATCTAGATATTAGCCCAAGCAGAGGGAATGACCAGCCTCACATTGGGAATGTTATTCAGAGAGGAGAGAGGTGAGTGTGCAGGTTGCTGAAGGGGCAAGACACCCATGCCCTCCAGGGCTGGCAGGTCAGAGGTTCTGTGTTCAAGCAGCTTCACTTATTTTCAAGATCTGCATTTCAGAGTGAGAAATAAAAATAGATTTGCCTTTTCCTGTGGATTTCATCTCTGGGAAGTGATGGGATGAGCAGAGGCCCTCCCCCTCCACGTGACTGCACCACTGGGGGACAGGGCAGTGGGGCAGAGGAGCAATGATGGTGTGAAGGCTGGGGGACCCTGCACAGGCAGAGGCTGCACAGCCATAAAGGCTGAGGTCTGAGACCTGAGGGAATGGCTGGAGTTGCATCAGAGGGGTTTGGGATGGATCTCAGGTGGATCCTTTGGGAAAAGGATCTCAGGTGGTGGGACACTGAACAGGCTCCCCAGGGCAGTGGGCATGGCCCCAAGGCTGCCAGAGCTCAAGGAACGTTTGGACAACACTCTGAGGGACAGAGTAGATTGTTGGGGTGTACGGGCAGGGCCAGGAGTTGGACTGGATGGTCCTTGTGGGCCCCTTCCAACTCAGGATATTCCACAGTTCCATGAAAGGTTGAGAAGCTCCCCAGAGCACCCTGGGCTTTACCTCTGGCTCTTGAACTCCTTCATGATCTCCAGGAAGCCGTTGTATGTGGCAGGGTCGCTGCCAAACCGGATCTTCACCTGGTCCAGGTAGGAAAGCGCATCCTCCACCTGCAGGGTGAGAACAGGGGTGAGGAACAGTCCCCGGGGCCCCCCATGGCCCTGGAATTGGGGAGGGGGCTTCTCAAGGCACTGCGGTAGGTGGGACCTGCCCCCGGGGGAGCCCCCACGGCCCCGGGGAATGGGAGGGGCACAAGGTAGGAGGTGAGGGGGTTCCGAGGAGGGCTCCCGGTTGGCACCCAGTGGCTTCCTAGCACTGGGGGGGATGGTAAGGCACGGAGTGGGGGACACGGCACCGGGGAGCCGGGAACAGGTCCCGAGGGAGAATAATCGCGGTACCAGAAGGGCGGGGCAGGGGGCACGGCACAGGGGAGGGAGAACAGGCCCGGGGGGGCCGTGTGGTACCGGCGGAGGGGGACGCGGCCCCAGGGGACTCCATGGAACCAGGGGAGGACAGCGGGGGGAGGACATGCCCAGGGGACCCCCCACGCTACCTGCGTTGGGGGGTACAAGCCCCGGGGGGGCGAGTGCAGCACCGCGGCCAGGGCCGGGCCGGTCAGGGCGGGGCGGGCGAAAGCGGCGGGGACCGGCCCTTCGCGGGATAGGGTGGGGAGGGGAAGGGGGGTGGGCAAGGGTCATTCGCGCCCGGCGGGGCGGCCCTGCACTCACGTGCACCGGCAGCTTCTCGTGCGGCGCGGCCCGGCCGCCGCCACCGCCCCATCGCGGGGCGCTGCCCCCGCCGGCCCCGCGGCCGCCGCCACCGCCCCCCGCCGCCATGTTGGATCGGGCGGCCGAACGCGGCCCCCGCCGCCGGCGCTGCGTCAGCGCGCACGGACACGGGCACGCCCACGGCGGGCCACGGCCCCCCCACAGGCCACGCCCCCGGCAGGACCCGCCCTCCAATCGGTTCCACCCCCGCTGGGCCGCGCCCTCGGTCAGGCCATTTCCTCCCGGCCGTTCTACCGTCGTGGTGGGAATGGCGTTTGAGGAGATAGGGGGTTCTGAGGGCATACGGGGGAGCCAGGATGGAGGAGCCGCGGGTCGGGAGGAGCCCGGGGGTCTAAGGCGACCGGGGAAGATGGGCAGCAGCGGGAGGAAGGCGCTGCGGGTCTGAGGGAGCCCGGGGGGCTAAAGGGGACACAGGGAGCCGGGATGGAGGACCTGCGGGTCTGAGGGGACGGGGGAGCTGGGGCAGGTGGGATGGAAGAGCCCGGGCGTCTAAGGGAGCGCTGGGGGCTGAGGAGACCGGGTGAGCCGGGATGGAGGAGTTGTGGGTCTGAGGGGGCTGGGGGAGCTGGGATGGAGGAGCCCGGGGGGCTGAGGGAGCCCAGGAGGACTGGAGGTGCCGCCGGGGCTGGAGCAGGCGGGCGGAGCGGGATGGAGGGGCTGGGGCTGGAACCGCGGGGCTGGAGGAGCCCGGCGGCGCTGAGGGAGCTGGGGAGGCGGGACTGGAGGCGCCGGGGGGGGGGGAGGGGGGGGGGAAGCTGGAGGATCTCGGAGGGGCTGAGGAAGGCCGGCGTTGGAGGAGCCCGGGGGAGGCTGGGGTAGTCCTGTGGGGCTGGAGGGGCCGGGGCTGGGGGAGCTGGTCTGGGGAAGCCCGGAGGGCTTAAAGGAGCCAGGGGTGGAGCAGCCCCGAGGATCCGGGACTGGGGGAGGCCATCGGTGGTTCGCACTGAGCTCCAGGGTTGCTCTGGGGTAGCTGGATAAAATGTGGGGTTAGGGTCGTTTGGCGGCTTTTTTTGTGGGTTTTTGTTTGTTTTGGTGATTTTGTTTTTTTCCTTATTTGCCTTTCTCACGGGTTATGGCTATGGTAGGTGATAGCAGCAGAAACACCTTCCAGGAGAGACGTGAGCTGAAAATGAATGGTTTGCATTAGATTGTTATGCTGGTAAGTACAGGTTGAAGTAAAGATGCTTTAGAGCATTCACTGGTTATTCAATGCTTAATAATAAAGGTAATAAATAAAAATTTTTACAAGAGCAATCCTGGAAGAAGCATGAGAGGTATCACAAAATACAGCTCCTGGCTGATGAAGCACCCTGTAACTGTGCAGGAAAGAGAGCATGGTGTGACTGTACAAAAGCCCTTTATTCCAACTACTGGAAGGAGTAGCTCAGACATATCCTTGGAGTACTGTCAGGTGAAAGAGTAACAGCATTGATCCAACCTCCTCCACCACTTTCTTTTTTTCATAGTAGATTCTCCTGAGGTGGCCCAATTTCTGTCTTCTACTGGTATTATTAACTTGAGAAGTCTCCTTCTCTTCCCTAATTTGTGGCTCATGCTGGTGAAATGAGCAAAATCAGCTGTAGATAAACAACTCCTGTGACTTCTGTTTTCTGTCAGAGTGAGGTTAACAGCACTCAGTCACTGACAGCATCAACACCTTGATGGTTGTCATAGGTTTACTTGTTCTAAAAAAACAGGCAGGAAATTTTTCTTTCCCCTGCATTGCTGTAAGGGGGGGATGTTGAAAGGGGGAGGGTAGTTTTTGCCTTGGGTGATTGACCCACACAAAAGAACTAACCAGCAGATCCACATTCCAAGCTGATGGCCCTCCGAAGACTGGGGAGGGGTGATGAGGTTTTTTTCCCTCTCCTCGGAAATGGGAGGCACTTCACTTTTGCTCTGACTGTAGGGAGGGTGTGTGTTGGAGGGGTCCGAGGTTCACTTTGGTTTTGGCCTGGTCATCTGGCTTGTTTTCTGGCCCCGGTGTGCCTCCGTTTTCCTGCGCCCTGTTCTGTCCCAGCTCAGATCTGCTCGGATTTCATCGGAGAGGCTTGACCCACTTGCAGAGGAACCTTTTTGGGAGGAGGTTGCCCTTTCCCTCCTCCGTTCCCGTGTTGGCAGCGGCGTGTGTCCATCGAGGAAAAGGGGGAAATCCCGGCCACGGCCAGCCGCAAACAGCGTGAGTTTCGGGGGGAAAGCCCCCTTTTCCCCTTCCCCTTCTCGGTGTGGGGGGGGAAGACCTCCATTTTCGGCTTCTCCCACGGACCCGGGGCCCCGCGTGGCGACCGCCATGCCCAACAGCGCCCCCTGCTAGCCAACACCGAGCACTGCAGGCTCTGCTCCTCCAGTGATTCAACAGCGCCCCCTGCTGACCGTTGCTAGAATTGTGTCAAAAGGTGGAAAAGTACCGACCTGTTTCCTTTTGAGGGGGATTTTTGGGTACAGGATTATTGGTTTGATCGGTTTTTGTATTCTTTTGTTGTTCTGCCAATACACATATATCCTTTAATAAAGGGCTGTTATTTTTCCTTTCTCCATGCTTCCTCAATTAGAGCCTCTTAATTTCGGATTTACGGTTGCTTAGAGGGAGGAGTTTGGTCTTCCTCATAACATCCTCCTTAGCAAAACACTTCAGTCTCATTAAACTGAGACAAGAGGATAGTCCATGACATCACAAAGGGGCCCATAGCACGCAGGTTGGACTGCACTCTGACCTCGTGGGGTGTTGGTTCTTTGGTTTCCAGGGCTCATTCTGGAATGGAGAGGATAGGCCATGACATCACAACGAGGCCCATGGCACACGGGTGTGGCTGCTCTCTGCGGGTGTGGGTTGTTGGTTCTTTGTTTTCCAGGGGCCATTACAGAATGGAGAGGATAGTCCGTGACGTCACAAAGGGGCTCATACCACAGAGGTAAGGTTGCAATGTGGGAGAGTGGGATGTGTGTTCTTTGTATTCCAGGGGCCTTTAGGAGCTGGAGAGGATAGGCCGTGACATCACAAAGAAGCCCATGGCACACAGGTGAGGCTGCATTCTGACAGTGTGGGGCACTGTTTTTTGGGTTGACAGGGGCTATTCTGGAATGAGAGGATAGGCCGTGACATCACAAAGGGGCCCATGGCACACAGGTAAGAGTGCAATGTGGAGGAGTGTTATATGTGTTCTTTGGTTTCCTGGGGCCGTTCCAGAATGGAGAGGATAGGCCGTGAAATCACACAGGGGCCCAGGGCACACAGGTGGGGCTGCACTGTGATATTGTGAGGCGTTGGTTCTTTGGTTTCCAGGGGCCATTCCCTAATGGATAGGATAGACTATTACATCAGAAAGGAGCCTAAGGCACACAGGTGGGGCTACCATGTGTTAGTGTGGGGCATTGATTCTTTGGTTTCCTGGGGCCTTGCAGAATGGAGAGGATAAGCTGTGACATCACAAAGGGGTGCCAGTTACATGGGTTGGGCTGCTCTGTGGGGTGTGAGGTGCTGCCTGTTTGGTTGCCAGGGACATTCTGGAATGATGGCAGTAGGCCGTGACATCAAAAAGGGGCCCATGATACACGGATGGAGCTGCACTGTGCCACTGTGGGGTGTTTGTTCTTTGGTTGCAAGGGGCAATTCCGGAATGGAAAGTGTAGTTTGTGACATCACAGTGAGGCCCATGGTACACAGGTGGGGCTGTACTGTGGGGGAATGCAGTGTTCTTCTTTGGTTGCCAGTGTCAATAGTCAAATGAAGATGCTAGGCCGTGACATCACAAAGGTGCCCATGGCACATGGGTGGGGCTGTACTCTGGGGGTTTGTGGTGCTGGTTCTTTGGCTGAAAAGGGCCATTCCAGAATGGGGAGGATAGGTCGTGACATCACAAAGGGGCCCATGGCACATGGGAGAGACTGCACTGTGACATTTTGTGGCTCTGCTCCACTGGGAATACAGCCAGCCACTGCAAAAAAATCACAAAGGCAAAGGCACATACTGAGGGATAACCTCAGAGTGCAACATTCTGACCAAAGGTCCCCTCTCAGGTTCCTTTGTACTGACCTCTTACTGCAGGGACCTCCTTCCCATTCTGCTGACGCTTGTAGGGTTGTGTACCACCAGTAAAAAAAAACAAATGATAAGGGATGTGCTTAGATTCACCAATGATACAGCCCGCCAGAATTAACATCTGCTTCAGACTGGCAGGAAAATGCTCACCTTGCTCGTCTGCCCTCCAGTGCCAATAGCCCGCCCCACCGCTTGCATCCCACCTCGAAAGAGAGAACAAAAAGACGCTCACAAGAATGACCTTTGAAGAGCAGTGCCTGTCAGAACAATCTTATGTGGGTGATATTCTCCGCTCTGACCTGCAAACCCTAGTGCTGGGGTCGAAACTAAGACTCTCTGCTTCCCTCTCCTAAGGGATTTGTTTTTAGACATCTCTTTCCCTTACGCTCATTTCAAAAGCCCTCCTGGCAATTCCCAAGCCTGTACCTGGCTCTCATCCCCTCTCTGGCTCAGAGCCCTCGACTTATCTTTCAGAGAGCTGGGCCTGTCAATTCGTCTTCCAAAAGCATGGCCCTTCGGCTGGCTCAGAGGTTCCTGCAGTCGCACCAGGCCCTGCCCAAGACCCTCCTATCAGGGTCTGGGCCCTGGAGGCAGGGGGAGAACCCCCCTGCGGCTTGGCCATTGTTCCCCAGCCCTTGTCTGGCCCAGCCTCCTCCCCCCTGCACACTCCCCACTGCCACAGGCTGCACTGGGGCAGCATTTCCTTCTTGGGCCCTTTAGAGCTGCCCCCATGGGGACACTTCCATCTTCTGGGCCAAGCACCAGAGCCAATCCCAGCCAGTCCCATCGTCCCCAGTCCGACTTCCTGACTCCTGGTGGCCCCTGGAAGCCAAGAGCCAAAGGTCGACACCCACAGAGTGCAGCCCCACCCATCTGCACTGGGGCCCCAGGGGTTCCCTTTACCAAACAGCCCCTGCGAACCCTTGTCAGAGAGAAAATTGGGTGACTCCTGGATGCTTTTAATAAAGAGGTCTAAACATTTCTTGAATAATGGAGGGGGGTGACTTTTTTTTTCTTGACATTTCCAGTTCTCCATTTGGGGGCAGGATGTCCTCTGGGCTAATGTTTTGTTCCCTTTGCAGTGAGTGCAGCCTCAGAGGGCTGAGCCCTCTCTGGCTGGGCTTGGCCTCTCCTGGAGAGACTCAGGCCTGGCTGGGCTACCCCAGGCAGACCTTGCAGGAAGAAGAGCTCAGGCCACCTGGGTCTGGTGTCCCTGGGGCTCAGCCTGTGCCCGATTGCTGTGCAGGGGCTGAGCCCCACCTCTGCCTCGGGGCCTTGGCCAAAGGGCTGGCAAGGAAGAGGCCCAGGAGCCTTGGGGCCTGCCCAGCTTTCCTCCTCCCTGGGGGCTCTCAGTCCTCCCCTGACACCGTGTGGGCCCAAGGCCTTGCTGGCTTCGGGCTCACGGCCCGCCGGCACCATCCCAGCAGCCTGACCCCCCTCCTTCCCCTCTCTCCAGCCTCTCCTGCCTTTTCTGGCAAGGGGCCATCCAAGGAAAACCCCGGTTCTCAGCAATGGCACCCGTGGCACGGATGCAAGGTTCGAGTCTGCCAGGCAAGAGCAGGAGCACAGAGAGCCTGAGGAGCCAGGAGATGCCCTGGCTGGGCATCGTGCTGCTGTGGGACGAGCTGACACCTCTGCACAGTCTCTGCCCGTCCCTGCCAGCCGACTTCTGCACAGGCTCTGGGTACGGGGATGGAGCGCTGACAGTTTTCAACCACCGTGCTGTTCCAAAAAGGCTGTGATGTCACAAGGCCCTTGCCTGGCAGCCAGAAGATGAGCAAGGCAAGGCAAGGATGGAGCCTCTGAGCCACCGGCACGCTGTCCCCAAAGGCTGGGATGGCACAGAAGCCCAGAATCCACAAAGTTGGCAGAGACTTGTGAGATCAACTGGTGTCCAGCCTACGCCCCATCCCCAGCACGTCAAGCAGACCACGGCACTCAGTGCCATGTCTAGTCTTTCTTTAAACACCTCCAGGGATGGTGACTCCACCACCTCCCTGGGCAGCCCATTTCAATACCTAATCCCTGTTTCTGTCCAAAAAGTCCTGCTCCTGTCCCTGACAAACATCCCCTGACAGGCAGGTCCTCATGTCCTCTTGTCCTATGGCCTGTTGCCTCGGAGAAGGGGCTGACCCCCACCTGGCTCCAGCCTCCTGTCAGGAAGTTGTGGACAGGGAAAGGGCCAGCCCCGAGCCTCCTATTCTCCAGGTTGGAGAAGCCCAGCTCCCTCAGCTGCTCCTCACAGGACATGCACTCTAGACCCTTGCCCAGCTCCATTGCCCTGCTCTCCACCCACTCCAGCCCCTCAATGTTCTTCCTGAACTGAGGGGCCCAGAGCTGGACACAGCACTCCAGGTGTGGCCTCACTAGTTGTAGCGCGGCGGTACTTTACATGGTAAAGAAGGAAGCACGCTCCTTGTGAGGTGGTGAACAAAGAATTTATTTCAAATTCGGTGCTGGTTTTATCCCTTAAACCCATGTGACTTCTTTGACCAATAAGGTTGTCTATGTCGGCACATGCTCCCTCGGGCACTCTTGCCTTGGTACATCCCCTGTACCTTAAACACGCTCCCTACGTCACCCCCCTCTTAATTCTTAAGAAGTCACCAAAACAGTGCAAAAACAATAGTGCAAACAATTGGAAACCACCAAAGCTTGCAATGACCCAGCACATCGCTTGCTTGGCCTCTTATACCTCTATGGTAAACCTTATAAAACCTTCTTATATTCCTAAAGGGTAGTGCAACTTGGAGAAATAACTTTATTAACCTAAAGGTCTTAGCCCAACCATGTATAAACTTCTAACCTTTATTAATCTGAGGGTTTTTAAATAACCGGGGAGTTCAACTTTTTTAAGAAATAGGATAAGCTTAACAAAACTAAATTTTCTTAAAGTGACCTTGTGGTGGGGATAATGTTATTTTGTGAGGTGTTTTGTGTTTTAATATTTGTCCAGTCAAACAACTCTCTTTATTCATTCACTCTTCTCAGTCATCGGTGGCCGCCACTCATTCATCTCACACACATTCACAGATTTTTTACAGACTGCTTTTTACCACATTGGTCATCCCTTAATGTAAACCTGAAACCTGAAACGTAAACATAACTCTTTTACAACTTCTGTGTTACTCTGGTTCTTGCTGCTGGATTGTGTACCTAAATAGGGTTTTACACACCTGGAAGGAATCCATTTAAGTTCCTTTTTTGTAGCCACACAGTCATAGCCTCCCCCCAAGTCACAAAATCTAGGGATCTCGTCCACTGTCCCAAAATCAAGTTTCTTACCATGACTGGTGGTTCGGGAGAGGCACAAGCCTGAGGTCTATGTTGCCTTTCATACTTACTCTTTTCAGTGCTGTCACAATTTAAAAAATTGATAACATATGTGGCTTTTTACAGATGTTTTTGCGGGCTACAGAGATTCTCCCCCTTTTTTGTTGTTCATTGAACATGTGTTTCAGTGTGTGATGTGCTCTTGCAATAATTGCCTGCCTTATGGGCTAGTGTGGAATGCTTGTGACGTGAGAATTTTCCTATTTGATAGGAAGTGGAGCTGATTTATTATTAGTATTAATCTGCTTTGGGATACTAAAGGTTGCTAAGCAACTGAGTCAGTGTGTTTTACACTTTTGGTGTTTTGTTCAGTGGATGCTGTGGCAGTTATGTTTTGTGGATGTGTATCTCAGTTTCTGTCAGTCATTGGCCCTGGCATGTTAGCATGTGATTTTGTGTGTATTATATAGAAATCAAACCTTCTATGAATCACAAGAAACCAAACAGAATGCATTTCAAACAACAGGTGAGGGTTAACAATATCTCGAAGAAACTAACTCTCAAAATGGGGGATTAACCTTATAGTATAACAGGAATTAGTTACAACATTAAAAAGTTGTTCAGAAAATTTCCCCAAGGCAATATGAATGGCAGCCAGTTTCAGAACCTGTACAGAAGTTTGGTTCATGGTCTGTAGTTCTCATTCCCACTGTTCTGTGGCAGGATTTACTCAAGTCATTGCAGCCCTTTTTGTTTTTCCCAGATGCATCTGTGAAGGCTCTGAGGCCTTTCACTGGTTTGTGTTTGCATCTGGTTGTGGCCTTTAAAGGTAAACTACTAATTTCTGCCCACAATCTGTGTTTAGGGAGATGGATTGAAATATTACTATCAAAGCTTGCCAAGGCAGCTTGGAATCCTGCGTCCTCAGCCAGCATCCAATCTAAATTGTCCTTCGTAGCTGGGATGTAGACGATGGTAGGATTCCTTCCGTCCAGTTCCTGCAGTCGTCCTCTGCCTTTAATGACAAGCTTAGCAAACATTTCGTTAATGGTCTACACAGTTTTAGGTGGTGTGTGGGGCAGAAAGAGCCACTCCAGAATTAGCAGCGGGTCTTTCTCAGTTTGATCCCACTGAAACAAGACTGCAAATGTCTGGTACCTGTTGGGAACTAAGGCTAGGCAGATTTGCAGTTCAGGATTTCTCCTTCTGCCCTGCGTATTCTCTATCGCCTTGGCACAAATGTCTAACGCCTGTTTTGCCTCTGCTGTCAGAGACCTGTTAGACGCTAGGCTGGAGTCCCTCCTTAGCAGCACAAATAGAGGGTGTAGTTCCTCTGTGGTTATGCCTAAAATAGGCCTTAACCAATTTATGGCCCCCAGGAGTTTTTGCAACTCATGTAAAGTTAAAGTGTCTTTTACCTCGAGCTGCAGTGGCTGTGGGGAAATCTCTTGCTGTGTGATCCTCCATCCAAGATAAGTCCAGGGTTGTGATGGTTGGATCCTTTCTGAAACAATCTGAAATCCTGCATCTTGGACAGTTTTGGTTAGAGCAGCAATAACAAATGGCAGTTCATTTCTTGTGGCTGTGTTGTCTACATGATGGTGTATGATAATTGTCTGATTTTTCGTCGGGCTGTTTTGCATCCTCTGAGGAAGGACAGCCCAGCAGTGCTGGTGGTCTTGCATGGGCTGTGCGTTGTTCAAGGCCATGATGGAAAATGTAAACCTTGGCACATTCTCAGGGTGCAGAAGGATGGTAAAGAAATAGTTCTTTAAATCAATTATCATTAGAGGCCAACTTGCTGGAAGCCTTGTAGGTAAAGGCAGTCCATGCTGCAATGCTTCCGTATGCTTTGTGACTGCGTTTTCTGCTCTTAACATTTGCAGTGTTTTCCACTTCTCACCTTTCTTGGGGGTGCAGAATACAGGGGTATTTTTGGGGCTGGTTGTTGGCACATTGTGGCTTGCCTTAAGCTGCTTCCTCTCTTGCTCGGGAAGGCGGGTGGCAGAGAGGAGGATAGCAAGCAGCACAGCAGCAAGCAGTACGATGCTTATGGCATAGCTTTTGCCTTGCTTATGGCACCCTTGGTATAAGTCACCTCATTCCCTGCTGCTTAGGTAGTTGTGGGATGTTGCTGCTAAGGGTCTCCAAGGGCAGTCTCTCTGACAGTGGTTGCTGTCACCACATGTAACACAACTAGCTCTGTGTCTGGCCTCATCTTTTACTCCTAACTGGGCTTTTAGGGTTATAGCAAAAGGGCTAGAATGGTGTTTCACAGAGCTAACTCTTTGGTAGGGTGGAACTAACTCAGCAATGCTGTAGCCTTCCCTTTCAAGAGGGGTTTGCAAAGCTTCTCCACAGCTTGAGCTTGCCTTTTCAAAAGCCAATTGCTTATACAGCATCTCTCTGGCTTTATTGTATTCCACTTGTTTGTTTAAAACAGATTGCAGCCGATCTAAACATCTTGAATTTGGTTCAGAATAGTTTTGTAATGCTTTTGTAGAGGGCAGGTTGCTATTTTGGTCTGTAGTGTGAAGGTTTTTCATAGCTTTCAGGGCTTGTTTGGCTATTACACCGTATATCTCTCTATGGTATTTAGATTGTGTATCTATTGAACTATAATTTCCATCTCCGGTTAACTGATGTGCTGTTACACCTGCCTGTGGGTCACTGGCATAAGCAGAGCAATTCTCCCTAAAATCGGCCAGCCACACGTTGTCCTCCAGTCGTGTGGCATGCTTATCAACCGATCCTTCCCCGTTTGCTACCTTGCTCCCTCCCGGCAGAACCATCCCGGATTCCTCCTCCTCATCCCCCCATTGTTCCCCTGTTCCCCCAGGGAACAGTGAACCTGGTTCCCTGTGGGGGAGTGGTGGTGGGCGGTGGAGGCGGCGAGGGGGCGGGGTTACCTCCCCCATTGTGCCTATGGGTGGGGCAAGGCGGCGCTGGGGCCGGGAGAGACGGGTCAGTTTCTGGTCTATGTGGCGGGCAAGATGGTGGCACCCATGCCTGGGCATGTGGTCGGCGATCATCCGCAGTGCAGGGTGGCAAATATGCTGGGTTACCCCCCCCATCGCTCTTAGGGGGCCCTCTGCACTGGTCCCATGGGCTGGGACCTCGCATCACAGGCCTCGTCCCCTCCCGCCGACCTGCGTCCCCTTGGCTCCCGGTCCCTGACTCGATACTTAAGTCAGGAACAGCTCCTCTCCCTCCCCCCGCCGGACTTTGTGTGTTTGAGCTTTTATGCGTAAAAGTCAGGCTGTTGCCAGCAGTGTGAGCGGGGGTGTGTGTGTTGGCGTTGGATGCGTGTGTTGTCCGTTCGTGTGCTCTGCTTAGTGCAGACATTATGACTTGCCAGGCTGGAAAAGCATTGTTAGCTTGGGGGTCTCCCCCCTGAGCTGTCAGTTTTATAAGGTTTCCTATTTTGTCCCATATTTCTATGTGAAGGGCTTCAACTAATGGCAGTTCAGGTACAGCTGCCTTAATAAGGCATATCAGTTCTGTTAGTTCGGCCCTTGTGGCTTGTATATGATATGGTTTTAGCAGGATAGCCAGTGCATCTGTGTCCTGTGATATCTCAGTGGAGAGAAAATTTCTCATTTTACCTTTCAGTCTCAGCGCTGTAGACGTGCGCTGCTGGAAAGTCTTTGTCTATTTGCTGGCTTCTCCCAGTTCTCAGTCGACTGGGTCTGCGTGGGTGGCGGAGGCACTGTTTGGCGGCGGTGGCGGCAGGGCTCGTCGGCACGGGCTGTGGTGGCTGTGGGCTGCGGCGGCGCTCAGCGGTAGGCGATCGGCTGGTGAGCACGGGCGCGGGCGCGTCTGCAAGCAGTGTCTTCAAGTGGCGTCTTCAAGCAGTGTCCGCAAGCAGCAGGAAGTCGCGGCGCGGCGCATGTTCAGTTCAGCTTCAGTTTGTCCCGCGTGGTTTTGAACATGGTGCGGGGGGAGGCGCGGCGGGGTCGCGGCGCGGCTTCGGCTGGTTCCGCGTGGCTTTTGAGCGTGGTGTGGGGCTGGCAGGAAGCAGCAGGCTGCGGCAGTGAGCTGCAGCAGTTTCTGCTAGGCAGAAAACTGATGCGGGCTTCGCGGGGTCTGGCGGTTACGCTGAGGATGTTAGAAGGCAGAAGCGGTGGAGCCGCTGCTATGCACACGGCCTAGCCGTGGCAAGCGGCAGGTAGCGGGGCTTCCCCGGCGGTTTTAAGGTGCTCTGCCGCCCGGGTCTCCAAGCTGCCGACACGGCACTGCTTAGGGAAAAGTCCTTGCCGCGTAGGATGTTGGCGCTGCCTCTCAGCATGACTCACCAGTGTATGTTGGACCCCGCTTCGCTCTCTCCGACTGCGTCGATCTGTTGGTTTTTTCTTTTCTTCTTTCTTCTTTCTTCTGTTTCCTGTGCACTATCTCTAATATTTTTGGAGCTCACTAAACTAGGATTGCGTTTCTCAGACACTCTGAGACAACGACTTAAAGACGTCTGCGTTTTTTTCGGTGAAAATTCCCGTCTTGAGATAATTGAGACAATATCGGAATTACGGAGTTTCTCGCCTGATTCAGGATATGCTAAACTGACTTAATGTAAGTTCAGAGTCCCTGTTCGGGCGCCATATGTAGCGTGGCGGTACTTTACATGGTAAAGAAGGAAGCACGCTCCTTGTGAGGTGGTGAACAAAGAGAATTTATTTCAAATTCGGCGCTGGTTTTATCCCTTAATCCCATGTGACTTCTTTGACCAGTAAGGTTGTCTATGTCGACGCATGCTCCCTCGGGCACTCTTGCCTTGGTACATCTCCTGTACCTTAAACACGCTCCCTACAACTAGTGCCCAGTCCAGCAGAAGAATCACTGTCCTGCTCCTGCTGCCACACTATTTCTGATACAGGCCAGCCTGCCGTTGGCCTTCTTGCCCACCCGGGCACCCGCTGGCTCAGCTTCAGCCTCTGTCCACCAGCACCCCCAGAGCCTTTCCCACGGGGACCCTTTGCAGCTACTCTTCCCCCGGCCTGGAGCTGCAGGGGATTATTGTGGCCAGAGGCACCAAAGGCACTCTTGAGCCTCATGCCCATGGTGTCAGTCCAGAGGTCCAGCCTGTCCAGGTCCTTCTGCACAACCTTCCTACCCTCCAGCACATCGACGCTGCAAGCCAACTTGCTGTCATCTGCCAATTTGCTCATGGAAGACTCAATCCCCTCATGCAGATCCCCACCAAAATTATGAAACAGGACTGGGTCTGTTACCGAACAAGTTCTATTTCTTGACAAAGGAGCCCAAGCAGGACTGGAGAGAAATTGTTGGCAGGAGATTGAATCGGAGCAATAGACAATGGATGATAGACAAGTTCTGAGCCATGTCCGTTTGTTAGAAAAATTAAAAGTTTAAAGCCTGACATACTTTTGTGATATTTTTTCAGGGGGATTTGTAGGTGATTTTGGGGGGTTCTAGAAGGGATCCTCGGACTGTTAATTGAGGGTTCTGGCGGGTTTTTGGTATGTTTAGGGGGTCCGAGGTGGGATTTGGGGGCTCTCTGGGAGGGTTTGGGGAGGTCCCTCCCCCCCCGACTCCCTTTTCCCCCCCAGGCCGGCAAACCCCATGGGCTGCTCCTAGAATCTTTAAGCCCCTCCCTCTTTGTGCCCCATCTCCCTGCACTCTCCAGAATTTCAGGGGGTCTCTGCACCACCCCCTCCTCCCAGGATGTAATTTCGGGGTCTGGGTCCTGCCTCGGGGGGCTCCTCCGGGGCCTGGTGGAGGAGGGGGAGCGTTGGGGGGGGCCCTGGAGAAGGGGGGGCCCCTTGGGACTCCCTCCCTGCTTAAGGCTGCCTGGGCGTGGCTTAAAGGGGCAGGGCAGACCGACCACGCCCTCCTCGCTCTGATTGGACAGCGCCGGGGTCAGGTGAGGGGATAGGGCCTGAAGGGGTGGAGCCAAGGGTGTTTGGGGCGTGGCTCAGTTTGGAGGTGGGGCTTTGTTCATGGGTGGGGCTTAGTTGGTGGGGAGGGATCTGTGGGCAGGGCCTGGGGACCGATTCAAGGGGCAGGGGGGCCCATAGAGTGTCTGAATTGGGGATATGGGGGCAGGGCTCAAAGGGGAGGGTTTAAAAGAGGGTGGAGTTTTGGGAGAGGGAGGGGTTAAAGAAGCGGAGGGTCCCATAGAGGTTCTGAATGGGGAGATTTGGGGCATGGCTTAGTCTGGGAGCAGGGCTTAGTTGGTGGGGAGGGGCCTGGGGGTGGGGTTTGGGGAGGGATTAAAGGGGTGGTGGGATCCCATAGAGGGTCTGAATGAGGAGATTCTGGGGAGATGAGGGTGGGGCCAAATGGGGTGGAGGGGTCCCATGGAGGGTTGGGAGCGTGGTTTAGTCTGGGGGTGGGACTTAGTTGGTGTGGGGGGTCTGTAGGAGGGACCTGGGTAGGGTTAAGGGGGTGGGGAGTTCCGTAGGTGGTCTGAATGGGGAGGTTTTTGAGAGATGGGGATGGAGCCTAAAGGTGAGGGGCAGGGTTTTAAAAGGGATGGAGTCTGGGGAAGGGTTAAAGGGGTAGGGGGTCCCAGAGAGGGTCCGGGGGGGGGTTGGGGGCATAGCTTAGTTGGGGGGTGGGGCTTAGTTGATGGGTGGGGCTTGGTGGAGAGGGCTCTGTGGAAGGGGCCTGGGAAGGGGGCAGGGTTTAAATGGGTGGGGGGGCCCATGTATTGACCTGAATGGAAGGGGGGGCTGGGGGCGAGGCTTAGGTCTGGGATTATTGGGATTTACTGGTTTGGGCTTGTGTAAGGGGGGTACTTTTGAATTAGATGATCAATGGAGCATAGAGGCGTGAGAACGGAATCTTATTAGGATGTGAAACCAGCTAGAGTATGGTACAATGTAACTTATGGCACAAACTAATTGTAAGGTCCATTGTGCTTTTTAACAAGTCAGCTTGTAAGGTCCATTGTGCTTTTTAGCAAGTCAGCTTGATATCCCCTAGTATCAGAGCTGAGTTCTTCCTTGGTTTTGCTACATATTGCAAGATAGATACATCTACCCTTGAAACACAATGGTAGAGGTCATCCATAGGGGTGAGAAAGATGATGATGGGAGGAAGATTATGTGGGCAGGGGTCGCTCGCCCCTTGCCCTACAAGTAGGGCATGCGCAGACTGTTGCCATGAGGTAATGATTAGGCGGGGTTTGGCTGCCATTCAGGCATCACCTTATACTACGTACTGGCCCTACGTAGTGTAATGTGGAACTGATAAAAATGGGGTGTCGGAGCTGCTGAGTCGAGCGATGCTCATCCTACCACCGAGACTGTGTTGCTCCGCGGGGACGCCCGCTAAGCACGGGCACCGACCAGCTGCTGCAGATCCTGACAGCCCTGGCCTGTCTGTGTGGGTAAGCACAGTTTGATAGGAAGCAACTGAGAGAACAAACTTTTTAATATCCTTTTAGTGTTCCTTTAATTCCCCTTTTATGTTCATAGTATTTTTCCTTTAGTTTCCCTCTTTACTAACCAATATCGTGTTATCCATAACATTGTGTTAAGATCCTTTTTTGGTATCCCTTTTTCACTAGTTAATACTGTATTAAATGCTGTTTGTAGTATTTGTCTTAATGCCACCCGATAAGGTAGTTATTTTGTATCCTTTTTTAGTTTTTAATTCCTCTTGCTAAGTTCCTTACTAGTATTATTATTCTCACTGTAATAAAGATATTTTGTGTGCTTGAGTATTTTTTGGCACTTGTCTTTATTCCGGACATGTATCCAAACGTACTGCTACAGCTTGGGTTGCTGGGGGTCACTGGGTGTTACTGGGATGGGGTTTGGATTTACTTGCTAAGCATTTAGACTTTGGGCTTTGGGGTTCCTGGGAGTCACTGGTTGGTGTTCCTGGTTACTGGTTTGGTGTTACTGGTTTGGGCTTTGGGGTTACTGGGAGTCACTGGTTTGGGGATTGGTCCATCCTCCTTTATATTAGTCCATACCAGGTGGTTTATGGGATGTAAGAAGGGTTGTAGATTGGTTTATGCTGGTTTCTACTGGTTTCTACCTGTTTCTACCGATCTATACTGGTCTGTACCAATCTGTACCAGTCTATACCAGTCCATACTGGTCGTTATTGATCCACGTTCCTTTATACTGGTCCACATCAGGTAGTTTATGTGATGGAAGAGGGGTTTTAGAGTGTTTTAAACTGGTTTGCACTAGTCCATAGAAGTCTATAGCAGTCTGTATCAACCTATACTGGTCCATACTGGTCCATACTCCTTTCTACTGGTCCATTCTAGGCGGCTCATGGTACATAAGAGAGGTTCTGTATTGGTTTATGCTGGTTTGTACCAGTCCATGGTAGTTTGTATCAATGTGTATCAGTCCCTGTTGGTCCCTACTGGTTCGTACCAGTCCATACTGTTCTATACTGGTTCATATCAGGTGATTTATGGGATGGAGTAGTAGTTGTAGGGTGGTTAATACTTCATTTGTATTGCTTTGTACTGATGTGCACGGGTCCATACTGGTCCTTACTCATCCATACTCCTTTATACTGATCCGTAGCAGCTGGTTTATGGGATGGAAGAGGGCTTCTATACTGGTTTGTATTGGTTTGTACGAGGCGTGTCCCAGGGGCAGGGGAACCAAGGCACATGTGCAGGGACAGACAACCCCATTGGTGCTAAGGTCACATGGTTTTAAGGGATAAAAGGGAGGGCGAGATTCAAATAAATCCTCTTTGATTCCACCCACATCAGAGAGCGGACTCATTCTTTATCATATAAAGACCGCCAACCCTACATTGGTTTATAGTGGTTTTTATTGGCTTGTACTGGTCTCTTCTGGTTCCTACAGGTTCATACCAGTCCATACTGGTCTATACTGGTGCATACCAGGTGGCTTATGGGATGGAATGGAGGCTGTAGAGTGGTTTATACCGGTTTATATTGGTTTATACCAGTCCATACCAGTCTATACCAGTATGGACTACGAGGGTCCATACTTGTCCTGACTGGTCTGTACCAGTTCATACCAGTCCATACTAGTCTATACTGGTCCATACGAGGTGGTTTATAGGACAGAATAGAGATTGTAGAGTGGTTTATACTGGTTTATATTGGTTTGTAGCAGTCTGTGTCAGTCTGTATCAGCCCACACTGGTCCTGGTTTGTCCGTACTGGTTCATGCCGGTCCATACTGGTCTATACTGGTCTGTATCAGGTGGTTTATGGGATGAAATCGAGATTGTAGAGTGGTTTATATTGGTTTGTGCCAGTTTGTACCAGTCTATATTAGTCTGTACTGGTCCATACCAGTCTGTACCAGTCCTGACTAGTCCATACTGGTCCTGACTGGCCTCACTGGCCCCAGCTCCATGCCCTGTCCGCGTTGGGGTTCCGGGGTCGCCAGGAGGTGGCGGCGCTGCAGCGGAACAGGGGCAACCAGTGGGGGGTGCTGAGGGAGCTGCAGCAGCCTGGCTCCGCCCCTTCCTGCAGCACCTGTGGTGGCCACCAGGGGCGCTGGACTTCGAGTGCCCCAACCAGCAGGTGAACTGGGCAAACTGGGGGGACTGGGGGAGTGGGGGGACTGGGAGAGACTGGGGGGGACTGGGGGGGCACTGGGAGGGATTTGGAGGGATTGGAAGGGGATTGGGGGGACTGGGAGAGAATTGGGGGGGACTGGGAGGGAAGTGAGGGGGGCATGGAGGGGAATGGGAGGAGATTGGGAGGGACTGGGAGGGGATTGGGGGGAACTGGGACTAGGGGGGCACTGGGAGAGACTGGGAGGGGATTAGGGGGAACTGGGGGAGTTTGAGGGGGACTGAGGAGGGATTGGGGGCCTGGGAGAGGATTGATGGGCACTGGGAGGGAACTGAGGGGGAAATGGGAGGAATGGAAGAGACTGGGATAGGGGAGACTGGGAGGAGGCTTGGAGGGACTGGAAGGGGATTGGGAGGGCCTGGGAGGGGATTGGGGGGATTGGAGGGAACTGGGAGGGACTGGGGGGACTGGGAAGGACTAGGTGGGAACTGGGAGGGACTGGGAGGGGATTGGGAGGGACTGGGAGGAGATTGGGCAGGGAGTGGGAGGGACTGGGATGGGACTGGGGGGACTGGGATGGACTGAGAGGGACTGGGAGGCAGTGGGGTCCCAAGCCCTTACTGGTCTTACTGGTTTAGGGCTTTGAGTTATTGGGAGCGACTGGGATTTACTGGTTGGAGTTTTGGGTTTACCGGGAGTTACTGGGAGTGGATTTAGGCTTACTGGAAGTTACTGGTTTGGGGTTTTTGGTTACAGGTTTCGAGTTATTGGGAGCCATTGGGTGTTACTGGTGTGGGGTTTGGGCTTCCTGGGAGTCACTGGTTTGGGGTTTGGTGTTACTGGTTGGCTCTTTGGTCTTACTGGGAGCTACTGGTCCTTACTGGGGGGGGGGTCACCCGTGCTGTCCCCTCCCCCCAGGCGCTGATCTGGCAGATCTTGGCCACCCTGGATGTGGCCAGTTGGGGCCAGGCCTTACTGGTGGCCAGTTTGGGGTGCGAACTGGGACTGAGCTGGGTGGAGCCCAGTAGCAAGGGCTTACTGGGAGAACTGGTGGAGGTGGTGAAGGACTACACGGACCAGGTGGCCCTAAGGAGGCGGCTCCGCTATGAGTGTGCTGTGTGCGGGTGGGGCCTGCCCCGGGCACAGGTGGGCACTGGTTTGGACTGGTTTGTACTGGTTTAGTCTGGGAGGGGCTGTGAGGGGGTTGGGAGGGAGTAGGAGGTTCTTAAAGGGTGTTAAGAGGGGATTGGGGGTACTGGGAGGGAATTGGGAGAGGATTGGAAGGGTATTGGGGGGGCATTGGGAGGGACTGGGAGGGTGTTTAGGGTTACTGGGAGTCAGTGGGAGTTACTGGGAAGGGGTTTGCTGTTGCAGGGAGGGGGTTTGGGGTGTCTAGGAGTTACTGGGATGGGGTTTAGGTTTACTGGGAGCAACTGGGAGGTGGTTTAGGGTTACTGGAGAGAGTTTAGATTTACTAGTGTGGAGTTTAATGTTGCTGGTTTGGGGTTTGATGTTAATGGGAGGGTGTCTGGAGCTACTGGGAGTGAATTTAGGGTTACCGGGAGCTACTGGTACAGGTGTGGTATTGGCTGCAATTCCACCTGTGACCACCGGGGGAGCACCATAAGCAGCTTCCCAATTGAACCTGTCACTGGGATGTTACTGGTGTGTTACTGGTCCTTACTGGTTTGTACTGGTGCAGATAAAATGGCCGCTGGGCTGCTCGTGGCCGCTGGGCTGCTCGTGCCTGTTGTGCCCAGAGTGCTTCCAGCTGCAATTCTGGGTGGGGGCCCTGTTTACTGGGAGTTACTGGGACTTACTGGTTTGGGGTTTAGGGTTACTGTGAATTACTGATTTGAGGGTTAGGGTTAGTGGGAGTTACTGGTTTGAAGGTTAGGGTTACTGGGAGTTACTGGTTCGGAGTTTAGGGTTATGAGGAGGCCATTTAACGTTACCAGTTTAGGGCTTGAGGTTACTGATTCAGGCATTAGAGTTACTGGGACTTATTGGTTTGTGGTTTGGGGTTACCTGGATGCAATTTAGGGTTACTGGAACTTGGTGGGGTGGGGTTGGGGTTGCTGGTTTAGGGTTTGTTGTTACTGGGAGTAACTGTTTTAGGATCTGGAGTTACTGGGACTTACTGTTTTGGGGTTTGGCATTACTGGGAGTTATTGAAGGCTTACTGGAGAGTTACTGGAGGATTACTGGGAACTACTGGAAGTGACTGGGAGCTCCTGGTTTTGGTGTATTACTGTCTGCAATTCCACCTGTGACCACCGGGGGCAGCACTAACAGTGTCCATAGCAATAACGGTTACTGGTGTGTTACTGGTGGGTTACTGGTCTTTACTGGTTTGTATTGGTGCAGATGCAGTGGCTGCTGGGCTGCTTGTGCCCGCTGTGCCCTGAGTGCTTCTGGCTGCTCTTCTGGGTGGGGGCCCTGCTTACTGGGAGTTACTGATTTAGGGTCTGGAGTTACTTGGACTACTGGTTTGGGGTTTGGCATTATTGGGAGTTATTAAGGGCTTACTGGAGGGTTACTGGGAGTGACTGGGAGCTACTGATTTTCATGCATTATTGGCTGCAATTCCACCTGTGACCACCAGGGGCAGCACTAGTGCTATCCATATGTAATAACGGCTACTGGTGCATCACTGATGCATTACCGGTCCTTACTGGGGTGTACTGGTGCAGATGCAGTGGCTGCCGGGCTGCTCATGCCCACTCTGCCCTGAGTGCTTCTGGCTGCACTTCATGGTGGGGGTCCAGGAGAGGGGGGTGGGGGCCCTGGGCTGCCCCAGCTGCTCCCATCCCGACCTGCGTGACGAGGCCCAGCACCTCTGGTACTGGTCCACACTGGAACTGCAGGTACTGGGAGCACTGGGGGGGGGGGAATGGAGGGGATTGGGAAGGACTGGGAGGGATTGGGAGGGACTGGGAGGGGGTTAAAGGGTGTTAAAAGGGGGTTTGGGGGCACTGCTTTATACTGGGAGGGGAGGGATTGGGAAGGAATTGGAGATGGACTGGGAGAGCATTGGGGAAGACTGGGAGGGGACTGGAGGGGATTGTGGGGCACTGGAAGGGATTGGGAGGGCATTGAGGGGGATTGGGAGGGACTGGGAGGAGGTTTGGGGTTACTGGGAGGGCATTGGGTTACTGGCACTTACTGGGAGCTACTGTCAGGAAGTTTGGGGTTACTGGGAGCTACTGGTCCTTACTGGCAGTCACTGGTTTGGGGTTTTTGGTTACTGATCTGGGGTCACAGGGAGTTACTGGTTTGGGGCTTGGGGTTGCTGGGAGGGTGTTTGGGGTTACTGGTCCTTACTGGTTTGGTTTGCAGCTCCAGAGTTGTTTGGACCCCGACACCTTTGACTTTGTGACCCAGAAACTGATGGAGCTGGACCTGCTCCAGGACCCCTAATTCCAGTGGTTCCCCCATGTACTGGGAGGGACTGGGAAGGGCTGGGAGGGGATTAGGGGGGACTGGGAGGGGAGTGGGGGGGGGGGGACTGGGAGGAGGGCTTAGGGTTACTGGAAGGGACTGGGAGGGAACTGGTGGGTAGTGGGAGGGACAAGGAGGTGCTTTAGGGTTACTGGGAGGAACTGGGAATTACTGAGGTTTCAAGTTACTGGGAGGGAATTTATGGTAACCAGGAGTTACTGGTTTGGGCTTTGGTGTTACAGGTTTGGGGTTTGGTGTTACCGGGAATTACAGATTTGGGATTTTGGGGTAAGTAGGAATTAGTTTAGGGTTACTAAGAGGACTAGGAGTTACTGGAAAGGGGGTTAGTGTTGCTGGTTGTTAGTGGTTTGGTGTTTGCTGTTACTGGTTGTTACTGGAGGGGTGTTGTGCTGTTCTTGGGGGGGTCCCAGGGGGTCTCTGAGCCCCCCTAACTCCCACCCCCCCAGTGCTCCTTCGGGTTCAGCTTCGAGGCTGAGCGGGGCCCGGCCCAGTGTCCCCAGTGCCACCAGTGCTGCTGTCCCCGGTGCCAGCACCCGGTGAGGGGGGGCTGGGTGGTCCTGTGAGGGTTTGGGGGATCCTGAGGTGAGTTTTGGGGGGATAAAAAGGGCTTTGAGAGGTCACTGGGGGTGTTTTGTGGATTCCCTGGGGAATCTCTTTTGGGGATCTCTTGGGG
The DNA here is from genome assembly GCF_003945595.2 of Pipra filicauda. Taxonomy (NCBI): domain Eukaryota; kingdom Metazoa; phylum Chordata; class Aves; order Passeriformes; family Pipridae; genus Pipra; species Pipra filicauda. The sequence continues at coordinate 789,993 of NW_024104414.1, forward strand.
ATCCCTGGAGGTCTTTAGGGGGTCATGGAGGGGGTTTGAGGGGTCTCAGGGAGGGTTGGGGGGTCTCTGGGGGTTTGGGGGAATCCTAAAGGGAATTTGGAATGTTAGGGGGGCATGGGGAAGGTTTGGGGGGGGAGGTTGAAGGGGAATTGTGGGGTTGGGTGTTTCCTTGGGGGTGTTTGGGGGATTCCTGAGGGTCTTTTGGGGTCTTGGGGGTCCCTGGGGGTTCACCTGGGGTTTCTGAGGGGGTCTCTGGAGGATCCCTGGGGGAATCTGGGGGGCTTTGCAGGGTCCCGTAGGAGTTTTGAGGGGTCCCAGGGAGGGTTTGGGGAGTTCTTGGGGGTCTCTGGGTTACTTGGGGGTCCTTTGGCATTTTGGGGGGTCCCTGGTGACCCCCAAACCCCGCCAGTGGGACCCCCTGTCCTGTGCTGAGGTTGGGGCCTGGTTGAGCTCCTGGGACCCCCAAGGAGCCTCCGGGGGTCTGGAGTTTTTTCTAGGGGAGCATGGAATCAGTGAAGGGAGTCCTGGGGGGCTCTGAGGGGCCGTGGGACAGATTGCAGGGAATCTGGTGTGATTTGGGGAGTCCTGGGGGGGTTGGAGAGGATTTTAGGGGTCCCTGGGGGGGCTTGGGGGAGGTTTGGGGGATCCTAAAGAGAGATTAGTGGAGTCTCTGCTCCATATTGGGGAGTGAGAGGGAGGGTTTGGGAGATCTGGGGGGTTCTGAGGGAGATCTGGGAGTTCTGGGGGGGGAATTGGGGGGTCTCAGTCCCATATTTGGAGGTGGTGGTGATTTGGGGGGTCCCAGGGTGTGAGGGAATGCAAAGATTATGAATCCTGGAAAGAACGACATTAGAAGCGGGTCTGTCACAGCGGCAGCTCTCTGGGATCAAGCGGAGTGGAAAAGCAGCGATGATTTCCGTTTGTACTGTACAGTTCTTCCTTAGACTATGTAACCACATGGCCTCCCCACGCGGTGCCATGCTGTCTCCGCTCCCCAAACCGATCCCCGCCTCTGCACAAGCATGATTGGTTGTCTCATCCTCTTCTCCCCAGTTGGGATTGCTATTGGACTTTGATCCTCCTGTATCCCCCATTGGTTAGCAGAGCCCTCAAGCAACTCCCTTTCCCCCAGACTTTGGTCCAATCACGTTCCTCCTTCTAAGCCCTCCCCTGGAGACATTAAAAGCTCACAGGAGTTTCAAATAGACCACTTTTCGCCCTGGAATCCAGAGAGGAGATTTGGTGGCTCTTTTCTTCTACTGAAGGGGGACCACGCCACTGAGACCCTCTCTGAGAAACCATGACTGAGGAGTCACTACAATCAACTCTCTTAATTGGCGCCCAACAGCTGGACGAACTCAGCAACTTTCTACCGTGTAGAATTTTTCTGGGCATACCAGGCTCAAGCAATGAAGTGTTCTTGGCTTCCCGCGCAAACAGATTTCTACAACTTAGCATTGGATTTCGACCCACCAAAAGAACTACGTAGGCCAGCAGCTGTATAGTTTCGAAACTCTATTTTATAATACTCATGGGGGCTCTATCTTCAAAACAAGAGCACGATACCTACAAACACTTAAAAAGCTTCATTTATTTTCATGGACATCCACTAGACAAAGATTCCCTAAAAGCGCTGATTAAATGGATTTCCAAGAACAATTACGTGCTGCCCAGTACCATAACCTACCATGAGTGGGACATATTGGGACATAAATTATTGAGTGCTATACAAACAAATGACTCTTTAGCATCACGAGCAGCAATTGCATGGAGGTTAACCTGAAGCATGCTACAGAAAAATGAGATTGATGAGATAAAGGCTGTGGTTTGCTGTTTTCAGCCCTGCCTCACAGCTGCCAGCCCGACTCCCAAAATTGCATACAAACAAAGATTTCTCCCAGACCAAAGGTTCCAGCACGGAAAACTCTTGCTGCCAATGGATTCCACATGCCGGTGCACCAACTACAACACAAAGCCAAAACTTCCAGGCTTTCTTTCATGGGGATAAGGGCTGTGGTTTGCTTTTCTCAGCCCTGCCTCCGAACTGCCAGCCCGACTCCCAAAGTTGCATAAAAGATTCTTCCCAGACCAAAGGTGCCAGCACAGAAAGCTCTTGCTGCCCATGGAATGCCCAGGTTCGCCCACCAACTGCACCACAGAGCCAAAGCTTCCAGGCTTTCTTTGCTGAGGATAAGGGCTTTGGTTTGCTGTTTTCAGCCCTACCTCCCAACTGCCAGCCAACTCCAGAAATTCCATACAAACAAAGATTCCTCCCAGATCGAAAGTGCCAGCATAGAAAGCTTTTGCTGCCCATGGAGTGCCCAGGCTTACACACCAACTGCAACACAAAGCCAAAGCCTCCAGACTTTCTTTGCCGGACAAAAGGGCTGTTGTTTGCTTTTTTCAACCCTGCCTCACAAGTGCCGGCCCAACTCCCAAAATTTCACACGGACGAAAATTCCTCCCAGAAAAATGGTTCCAGCACAGAAATCTCCTGCTGCCTATGGATTCCACAGGCTGGCCCACCAACTGCACCACAAAACCAAAGCTTCCAGACATTCTTTGCTGGAGAAAACAGCAGTTGTTTGCTTTTTTAAGCCCTGCTTCCGAACTTCCAGCCCGACTCCCAAAAGTGCGCACAGAGGAAGATTCATCCCAGACCAAAGGTGCCCGCCCAGAAAGCTCTTGCTGTGCACGTAGTGCCCAGAGTGCTGCACCAACGGCAGTGGAGAGATGGAGGGTCAGGCCTTTTTTCTTTGTTGGATGGGCAACTGTTCGTGGGTGGGAGCCCTGTTCTTAAATCAGCCCTCCCAAGGCCTAAAGTGAGTATGGACAAAGATTCCTGCACTACGTGTGAAGGAAGAGATTTCTGGGCAGGCACCTTTTTTCTGGGAGGAATTCACTTTTGGCCATGCTGTCGGTGCAGCACTCTGGGCACTACGTGCACAGCAAGAGCTTTCTGGGTGGGCACCTTTGGTCTGGGAGGAATCTTCATCTGTATTCACTTTTGGGCCTCAGACAGCCGATTCAGGAACGGGGCTCCTGCCACGAACGATTGCCCTTCCAGCCAGGAAAAAAGGCCTGACCCTCTGTCTCTCCCCTACGGTTGGTGCAGCACTCTGGGCACTACGTGCACAGCAAGAGCTTTCTGGGCGGGTACCTTTGGTCCGGGAGGAATCTTTTTATGCAATTTTGGGATTCGTGCTGGCAGTTGGGAGGCAGAGTTGAAAACAGGAAACAACAGCCCTTATCGCCAGGACAGAGAACCTGGAAGCTTTGGGTTTGTGGTGCTGTTGGTTTGTCTTTCTGTGCTGGCACCTTTGTTCTGGGGGGAAGTTGTCGGGCCAGGCTGTTCAATTCTTCTTCCCAGAACAAAGGTACCAACACAGAAAGCTCTTGGTGCCCAGGGAGTTCCCAGTGTGGCCCAAAAACTGAACTACAAAGCCAAAGTTTCCAGGATTTCTTTCCTGGCGATAAGGGCTGTTGTTTGTTTTTTTCTGCTGTGTCTGACAACTGCCAGCCCGACTCTCAAAATTGCATAAGGACAAAGATTCCTCCCACATCAGAGGTGCTAGTAAAGAAGGCTCTTGCTGCTCATGGAGTGCCCAGGCTGACACACAAACTGAACCACAAAGTCAGAGTTTCCCACCTTTCTTTCCTGGTGATAAGGGCTGTTTTTTGATTTTTCAGACATGCCTCCCAACTGCCAGCCCGACTCCCAAAATTGCATACGGATGAAGATTCCTCCAAACCAAAAGTACATGGAGAGAAAGCTCTTGCTGCCCTTGGAGTATCCAGGCTTACCAAAAAACTGAATCACAAAGAAAAACTTCCAGGGTTTCTTTCCTGGTGATAAGGGCTGTTGTTTGCTTTTTTCAGATCTGCCTCACAACTTCTTGCCCGACTCCCAAAATTGCATAGAAACAAAGATTCCTCCCACATCAAAGGCGCCAGCAGAGAAAGCTCTTGCTGCTCATGGAGTGCCCGGCCTAGCCCACCAACTGCAGCATGCAGCCAAAGCTTCCAGTCTTCCTGTCCTGGGGAGATGGGCTGTTGTTTGCTTTTTTCAGCCCTGTGCTGAAACTGTAAGCCTGACTCCAAAAATTGTATACGGACGAAGATTCCTCCCATAACAAATATGCCAGGACAGAAAGCTTTTGCTACCCATGGAGCACCCAGCCTAGCCGACCAACTAGCTTCTACGCTTTCTTTGCTGGGGACAAGGGCTGTTTTTAGCTTTTTTCAACCCTTCAATTATTCTGCTTACCTGAGTCCCAAAATTCCATAAGGACGAACATCCCTCTCAGATCAAAGATGCCAGCAAAGACACAGGGACATTGGTGACATCATTGAGGACAAGGGTGCCACCCCTGGGGACATCAGTGACATCACAGGGACATTGGTGACATCACTGGGGACATCGGTCGAGAGAGAGTCATGCTGCAGTAAAAGAGGTGGAATTTTATTTTGAGAGAGAAGGAGGGAAATAGAGGACTGCTGGGTGCTGGAAGAGCATTAGGAGAGGATTGGGAGATTGGGAGTCCCCTCAAATTTGTGGGGGACTCACAGTGATAGGCAAGTCTTCAGAAAAGCACCAGATGAAGCATCCGGATATTTTTGTCTTATTTGGGGTCTTCTTCCTACGTTTAACACCCCTTTCTCTAACCTTCCCTTCCATGTCTCAAAAGCCTGCCCCTTATCAAGGGGCTTTTTGGCCAAAGGGATTCCCCACCAGTGTCCGGGAATATGTTCCCTGTTTCTCACTTAACCTTTGCAGTTCTCTGCCTGTATTTTGGATCCTTTCTGTCATGCTGCTCACAGCAGTACTGCCAGGGAGCATCAGCTTCTGGTTTTTCCAGAGCTGCTGGTGTAAGATCCGAGCACTCTGGAAGTTTAAGTCTACCTGACACAGCCTGTAGTGTGTCAGCCCTCTGACCTGCAGGCAGGGACAGGCAATTAGCACTTCTGTGGCACAGGCGCCCTCCGTAACAGTATTTCCATCCTACCAAGGGATCTCCTCGAGGTAGTGACTGAAGTTTAGGTCTTCTTGTAAGGCCTCTCTCAAGAACATATTGAGGAGAAAAAACACCAGTGAACCTCTCAAGAGTGGCACTGTGTTAGGTGAAAGAACTCAACAGTGTCTGTGCACTTCCAGGCTCCGGGGAGAGACACGAAGGACCACCAAGGCAGGGTGTGATCTATTGCCATGCGCACTGGAAAACCCAGGTCAACTCCCCAGGGCATGCACCACAGACCTGCCAGCCACTCTTGGCTGACACTCACAGTAGAACCACTACTTCCAGCACTGGCTTCTCAACCAACCCACAGAGGTTCTTTAGCCTTCCCTGGAGAGACATGGAAGGACTAAACAGGGTGTCTCTGTTTGCATTGCACAGACGAGTCTTGAGCACACACCTGGTGTTGGTGTGGGGAGATGACCCTGAGTAAGTACAAATGCCATCAACCTCCTGGGGGGGCCTTGAAGTTATGTGGGAAAAAGAGTGTCTCGGTGTCACATTGCATTTACAGTACTAAACCCTGGCAAAGCCCCTGGATGCAGTTCTGGAATGTTCTTCTGTGGACAGAGTTCCCCGTGTCCATCCCTCAGGCCGTGGGGTATCTCAGATAGTGGCAGAGCAGGTGGCACCCCACAGGGCTGAGGTGCATCCAGGCTCCGGGCGTGGCAGCAGAAGCCCCAGGAGATACTGCCCCTGCTGCCATGAACTGTCTGTGTCTGTGTGTGCAAGGGAAGAACTTGTGTGTCTGAAACCCCTTGTGTGACTGAGCGGTGAGCCCCTGTCAGGGCACCAGTGACTCTTGGCCAACTGGTCATCCACTAGGACCCCAGAGGCCATTTTCCAGCACTGTTACGCAGTATGTCATTCCCAGTCTGTCTGTACATCTGGGGTTGCCCCATCCCAGGGACAGAGTCCGGCAGAAGCTCACTTCTTCCAAATTGTATAAAAATCTGTTGTGTTTCTTTTCTCAGTGGAATGCACGGGCAGGCAAAACTCCCTGTATCCCCTGGCCGTAATAAAAGTGTGCTTTACATAGTGTTTAAGGATTTCTTTGAATCAGTGTCTGTGTTTAAAAATACAAAGGGTCCTTCGGTCTTTTTTTTTTTTTTCCTGAGATCCTTTACCCAAGACCTTTCTTTGAATTTCAGGGACAGTTCTGTGTGCAGCAATGGATAGGAAAAGACTCCTAGTATGTTAGATCTTCCAGGAAGCGCCAGTACTTAAGTCTCCAGAGTTGCTCTCTTTAACTTCCACCCTCTGATCTGATCCACCTCTGACTGCTGGGGTAAAGCCTGAGTGCTCTGCCAGCTTGATCACAGTTCTGCTGTGTGTCACTCCTGCAATGCAGGCAGGGACAGGCCATGGGCACTGCTGGGACAGAACCGAGCTCCAAAAGGAAAGGGGATCTCCTCAGGGCAGTGCCTGAAGGCTCAAGTGTTCTTTCAAAGTTGCTGCCAAGAACAACATCCAGGAAGTTTCCTGCTGCATAAAGCACCACTGAAGAGCTGAAGTTGGTGACTGTACAGGATGGGGGCACACAGCCCTGTCCCTTCCACTTGAAGGACCAACAGTGACCAAAATAGTCTGGTCTGTGACCCTATTTTCTGGGCCCCCTGCTCAGGGGGCCCCAGTGCACTCGTCACAGACCAGTCCCTTGCAATCACTGTTCCCAGCATTTGTCTATCTCTCCACCTCATAAGGATTGTTTGTCCCCCATGGAGGAACATCAAATGAGCATATTTGCACTGTAAAGAAGAGAGTTAAGCATTTACACTGTGTGTGTGTGTGTGGAGAGAGGAATCAGAGTGAGCACAAACGCCATCAGCTACTTCTAGAGAGGCCAGAAAGGACAGTGGCTTGAGATCACTTCATTTTGAGAGTCACATCCCCTTGGAAACCACCCTGGGATGTGCTTCTGTGAACACAGTTCCCTGTGTCTGTCCCTCAGGCCGTGGGGCATCTAAGAGAGGGGCAGAGAAGGGTCTCTGACAACCCAGCACAAGACTTTGACCAACAGGCTGTCACAGGGACTGGGAGATCCCTTCTGCCTGAGGGCCTGGGCTCACTCCAAGAAGGGGCTTCTCTTTGGGCTGCCCTCTCCCTCGTGCTGAGCGCAGGATGGGACAGCAGCTGGCACAGCTGGGCCCTGTCTGTGCCAGTAGCTGAAAGGAGCAGCCTGGGGACAGCACATGGAAGCTGCTGCTGTCAGGGCAGGGGAAAGGCCACAGGAAGGCTGAGGGATTGGCATGCTGCTGGAAAGGCTGTGTCCCACCTGCTGGAGCTTTCCTAGGAGGAAGGAAACTGCCCGAGACAGAGACACTGCCCCACACTGCAGTTGGAAAGGTGGAGAGAGGGGACGAGGAGAAAGAAATGTCCCTGCAAGGGCATTGTTGTGGGAGGAGAAGCATCCAGAAGGAGGAGGAGATCACTCCATGTGTGTATTTGAAGAAACGAGTGTGAGGGTGGGCAGCGGTCAGGGAAGGGTTGCAAATGGCAGGGTTGAGAGCTGGGGAGGGGGAAGACGGATGGGTGTCTGCAGCCTGCAGGGAAACAGAAGCAGCTGTGGGACAGCACAGGACAAGTTGTGCTGGAGATGGCCAGGGGCACTGGCAAGGCATGTTAACTATTGCTTTTAGGACCAGAGCTTGTGCTTGCTTCATAGATGTCAGAAGATTGCTTTAAAACATATTTTTGCAGCCAGACCTTATCACCATCGATGACAAACCTTATTAACCTGTCACAATTTGTATTAATAAAGAGTGTTATTCCCTGAACTGTTGGAGTGAGTTCTTTCAGTTGCCAGCGACAGAAAACACTTCAGCAGGGTCTGCTGAGGGGTCTCCATGTTGTTGGCTGAGATCCCCCTGACAAGGGGGCTCAAATCACCCTCTGATTTGTGAATCTTTATGTGAAGAATCTCATTACAAGATGCCATGGACTGGTTGGACACAAGGGTCTCGACTTTTCTGGGGGCACTGAGAGGCAAAAATCTAAACTCCCTCCTTTTGGGTGGCATTAACTTGCTGCGACGAAACAGGGTTGTCAAGGATAATCTGCTGCAAAAATACAATCTGCTTCACTGCCCCGGCACGTCCCTTGTGCCTTAGACACGCCTCCCACACATCCCCTCCCTTAATTATCTAAAGAAGTCATGAAAACAGTGCAAAACAACAGTGCAAACAACAGTGCAAACAATCAGAACATTGTAAATTACCCAGGCTCGCAAAGACCCAGCACATCGCTTGCTCAGCTTCTTAACTTCTATTGTAAATCTTTTTAAAACTTTCTTATATTCCTATAGGGTAATGCAACTTGGGGAAATTACTTAATTAACTTAAGGCCTTAGCCCAACTATGTATAAAACCATAACCTTTATTAGCCTGAGGGTTTTTAAATAACTGGGGATTTCAAACTTTATTTAAAAAACAGGGTAAGCTTAGCAAAACTCAATTCTTTTAAAGTGACGTTGTGGTGGAGGTAACGTGAGGTGTTCTGTGTTTTGATTTTCTCCAGTCAAGCAACTCTTTTATTCATTCACTCTTCTCATTCACTGACGACCGTCATTCGCTCACTCTCATACATACACCGATATTTTGTAGACTGCTTCTTACCACATTGGTCATTCATTAATATAAACTTGAAACATAAATGTAACCCTTTTTAAACTCCTGCGTTATCTGGTTCCTGCAGCTGTGATTGTGTACCTAAATAGGGTTTCACACACCTGGAGGGACTACATTTCTTTTCCTGTTGCCACGCAAGCGTAACCTCTCCCCCAAGTCACAAGGTCTAAAGGTCCTGTCCATTGTCCCGAAATCAAATCTTTTACCATGACTAGTGGCTTTGGAGAGACAAAGCCTGAGATTTGTGCTGCTTCTCATACCTGCTTCTTTCAGCACTGTCACAATTTAAAAAATTGATAACATATGTGGCTTTCCACAAACGTTCTTGCCAACTATACAGATTCTCCCCCTTTTTTTGTCTAGCTAACATTTCCTTCAGTATGCAGTGTGCCCTTTCTACAATTGCTTGTCCCGTAGGTGAGTGTGGGATTCCTGTGATATGTGAAATTCCCCACTCTGATAGGAATTTTCTTACCTTTTCTGAGACGTATACTGGTCTGTTATCAGTCTTGATCTGTTTTGGGGTACCAAGGGTAGCAAAACAGCTTAGCCAGTGTCTCATTACATCCTTGGCTTTCTCATCTGTGTGTGCTGTGGCAGTTATGTACTGTGAATGTGTGTCTACAGTTATATGTACATATTTTAAGGTGCCAAATTCGGAGATGTGTGTGACATCTGTTTGCCAGATCTCATTTACCATTAACCCTCTGGGGTTAACACCTTCCTGAGATGGCATGGGGGTGATTTTTTGACAATCTGGAAAAGTCAATATGATGTCTCGAGCCTGATTAATTGTAATTTTGAATTGTGTCTTTAGAGAGCGTGCATTCTGATGAAAAAATGAATGGGACAATTTTGCTTGCTCTAGGGTCCTGGGTACCGGTTTGCTGCTTAGTCAACCTCCCGGTTCCCTTCAGCTATTGGCCCTGGCATGTCAGTGTGAGATCTGGTGTGCATTATGTAGAAATCAAACTTTCTGTGATTGACAAGAAACCAAATAGAACGCATTTCAAACAACAGATGAGGATTAGAAACATCTCGGAGAAACGAACATTCCAGACGTGAGACTAACCCTGCAGCATAACAAGAATCAGTAACAATATTACCAGGTTGTGCAGAAAACTTTCCCAAGGCAATACGAATGGCAGCCAGTTCCAGAACCTGCACAGAACCTTGGTTTATAGTCTGTACCTCTCGTTCTCATTGTCCTGTATCAGGATTTACCCAAGCCACTGCAGCCTTTTGTGTTCGCCCAGATGCATCTGTAAAAACTGTGAGGCCTTTTACTGGCTCACTTTTGCATTCAGTTGTGGCCTTTAAAGGTAAATTACTGATTTCTGCCCAAAGTCTGTGCTTAGGGAGATTGACCAAAATGTCACCATCAAAACCTGCCAAGGCAACATGGAATCCTGCGTCCTCAGCCAGCATCCAATCTACATTGTCCTTCGTGACCGGGATGTAGATGATGGCCGGATCCCTTCTGTCCAGTTCCTGTAATCGTCCTCTGCCTTTAATGACAAGCTTAGCAAACATTTCATTAATCATCCATACAGTTTTTGGTGGTGTGTGGGGCAGAAATAGCCATTCCAGAATTAGTAGCGGGTCCCTCTCAGTTTGATCCCACTGGAACAAGACTGCAAATGGCTGGTACCTGCTGGGAACTAAGGTCAGGCAGATTTGCAGTTCAGGATTCCTCCTCCTGCCCTGCCTATTTCCTATCGCCTTGGCACAAATGTCTAATGCCTGCTTTGCCTCTGCTGCCAGAGATCTGTCAGACGTTAGGTCAGAGTCCCCCTTTAGCAGCAGAAATAGAGGGTACAACTCTTCTGTGGTTAAGCCTAGGATAGGCCTTAACCAATTAATGGCTCCCAGGAGTTTTTGCAACTCATGTAAAGTTAAAGTGTCTTTTACCTCGAGCTGCAGTGGCTGTGGGGAAATTTCTTGCTGTGTAATCCTCCATCCAAGATAGTTCCAGGGCTGCGATTGCTGGATTTTCTCTGCCGTAACCTGCAACCCTGCTTCTTGGACATCATCAGTCAGAGCAGTAACAACAATTTGCAGTTCATGTTCTGTGGTAATACTAATTAAAATGTCATCCATGTATTGGTAGATTATTGCAGAGGGAAAACGCTTTCTGATGGGGTGAATAGCGTTTGCCACTACTGTTTGACATACTGTAGGACTATTTTTCATCCCCTGAGGAAGGACAACCCAGTGATAACTTTGCATGGGCTGTGCATTGTTCAAGGCTGGGATGGAAAATGCAAACCTTGGCGCATCCTCGGGGTGCAGAAAGATGGTAAAAAACCAGTCCTTTAAATCAATTATTAGTGGTCAATTTGCTGGGAGCATAGCGGGTGAAGGTAGCCCTGGCTGCAATGCTCCCATCGCTTCTATGACTGCGTTAACTGCCCTGAGGTCCTGCAGCATCCTTCATCTGCCACTCTTTTTGGGGATGCAAAACACAGGAGTATTCCAGGGACTGTTTGTTGGCACAATGTGTCCTGCTTCTAATTGTTCTCTTAGAAGCCTTCTTAAATGCTCATCCGTTCCCTTTTCAGAGGCCATTGATCTACCCAGACCAGTTGGTCACTTTTCCAGACTAGCTTAATCGGTGCTTGGGACGGCTGACCAATGGCCCCTATTGAAAAACCTGGCTGCTTGCAGGAGGAATTTGCATAACTGTGCCAAACTGCCCGAGTACGTCTCTCCCCCACAGTGAACAAGGAATTGGAGCAACAAAGGGAGCTACTTTGGCTATTTGTCCCTCTGATCCCAAGAGAGTGAGTACTTGGGCACTCTACCTGGGTCTTTGTGTGCCTCCCACACCCTGAATGGTTGCAGCTGGGCAAACAGTGGGCCAGTCAAGTGGCCATTCGGAGTCCTTTATGATGGAAACATCGGCTCCCGAATCCACAAGGCCTGTAAATCTGTGCCCATTAACCTGGCATGTCGTGAGCGGCTATGTGGCTGTGATGGCTGCTGCCCAGTAAACTTGTGGGTGTCCTGTGCTGCCAAAGGCCCTGAACCCTGCTCCCTCCTCCCCCCCTCCCCTGCAGGCGACGCACTGTAGAAGGGGATTAATTGAGCAATCTTCTGTCCCTTTGGAATGAAACGGGGGGTGAAGGGGTCCAGGCCATTATTTGAATCTTGCTATGACAATCTGAGTCTATCACTCCAGGCAGCACAAAGAAACCCATTCTGGTGGTGGAGGACCTTCCAATCAGCAGTGTTTGTACCCCTGGGCTAAGGGGACCCCAATGTCCAGTCGGGATTTGCACTACTTCTGTGGAAGTTATGAAGACTCTGTCCCTGTTGGATAGGTCCAGACCAGCGCTGGCTGGGGTGGAGGGGCACAGAGCACTGGCTGGGGTGGAGGGGCACAGAGCGCTGGTTGATGTGGGGGGGACAAATTGCCAGCCTGTTCCCCTGTGTCGCATTTTTTTGTTGCATCGGGGCATGCGACAGCACCCCTCGCCTCCAGTTTTTTGGCACCCTTCTTGCTTTTGGGTGCTTTCGGGGTGCCACTGCTAGGAGTTTCCTAGGGCAATCCCTCTGAACGTGATCGGGGGCCCCACAAATGTAGTAACCATTTCTGAGTCTGGCTCCCTCCTGTGCTCTTAACTGGGCACTCAGTGCTACTGCCAGTAAATCAGTTTGATGTGCCAAGGAACCAACCCCCTGCCTGGTACGAACCAGTTCTGAAATGCTACGTTTCCTTTTTAGGAAGGGTCTGCAGAACTCTTTTACAATCAGGCTTCGCGTTTTCGAAAGCCAGTTGCCTGCTAAGTATTTCCCTGGCTTCCTCGTTTTCAATCTGCCTACCTAGGGCAGATTGCAGCTGATCTAGGAATGGTGTGTAAGGCTCTGTTGGGCCCTGCATTATCTTTGTGAATGACAAGTTTGTGTCTTTATCTGATGTGGGTAGTTTTCTCATTGCCTGCATTGCATGTTTTGCTATAACTTCATATATTTCCCTATTGTACCCAGTTTGTGAGTCTATGGAACGGTAGTTACCCTCCCCTGTGAGTTGATGTGTTGTTACCCCTGCTTGAGGGTCATTAGCATAAGTGGAGCAGATTTCTCTAAAATCGTTCAGCCAAACATTGTACTGGGTGTTAGTTATGTTTATTTTTTACAGGGTTCTCCAGTCGTGTGGCATGAAAATGTATGTGGAGCTCAGTGTTTCTAAAAATGAAAGTGTGTTAGGGGAAGATACGCTAGTTTCTCTTATTAGTTGTCTCAGCTCTTCAGTTAGTTCATGTGGTAAGGGCTGAAATCGGCGGTTATGGCATGGACCAATAATGACGGGGCATGCATTTATTACTTGCAAATCCCCTATTCACAATGCCTCCTCTCTACACAAACCCCACATATCAATCAATCCTTCTCCGTATGTTGCCTCGTCCCCTCCCAGCAGAGCCATCCTGAAATCCTCCTCCTCATCCCCCCATTCCTCCCCCCCGGTAGCTCCGGTGAACCCTGTTCCCTTTGGGGGGGTGGTGGTGGGTGGTAGCTCCGGTGAACCCTGTTCCCTTTGGGGGGGTGGTGGTGGGTGGAGGGGACGGCACGGGGGCGGGGAAGGACGGGTTGTTCTCGGGTCTGCATGGCGGGTGAGATGGCAGTGCCCGCCCCTGGGTGCACGGTTGGAGATCATCCGTGGTATGGCTTGGCAAATAAGCTGAGTTAGCCCCCCTCATTGCCATTATGGGGCCCCCTGCTGTGGTCCCATTGTTACAGAGCAATTCAAATTTAGTAGTAGAATAGCTAAGGCTTAGTAGGAGAGTAGGCCTAGAAAGCAGCACTCCAAAGTAGTAAGTTAGTAACCTTGTTTGTGAGCATAATCAAAGGATTTAGTCAAGCATGTATATAATGATTTGTTACCTAGGATGTAGTAATTTGTTACCTAAGATGTAGTAAGGGTCTGTTAAACAGTTTCTAGGGGTAAGACAACTTAAGCAGATTTATGATTAGAGTAGATGATTATTAATTGTTATCAGTATGAAGTATGAGCTTGTTTGTAACTGTACCTGGTTTGCTGTAGAAACTGTAACTGTTTTGCTGTGGAAACTGTACGTAAACTTGTTTGTGTATAAAAGTTGAACTGAGAATGAGGGTCTTAGGAATCCTGACTTGGGATGCTAGTTCTCAGGTTCCCGGGACCCCAAATAAAGCACCGCATAAACCGGCACTCTGTTGGTGTGCAAGTTTCGAGCTGGCTTCCCGCCAAGTCCCCCGAAACTCGACAACGAGGACCCGCCTCCCAGAGAGGGAAAAGAGAAAAAAGAAACAAGCAGCCAAAGCTATAGCAAAAATATGTATATATATATATATATATATATGTTTTACATATGAGACAGATACACAAAAGGAGAATACCACACACCGGGGGGGGGGGGAAGGGGGGAAGGGAAGGGAGAAGGACAAAAAGGGGCAAGGACCGCACAAGTCAAACAACCAGCCGAAGGCAAATTAGCAAAAATCTCACCACTTCCCTTCGAACAGGCAGGATGGCTAGACACGGCCCTTGGCTCTCCCCTCACGGGTGGCAGATAACAGCAGTCACTGTAGGCCTCGGCTCCAGATAAGCCAGACCGAGACAGGGACCCACCGTTCTCGAACCTCGCCGGAAAGGAAGAGAGCGAACTATCTTATCAATGCCTTATTTATACCCTAGGTTACGTAAAGGAATAGCATGGAATACTTCCTTGGTCACCTTCCTAGTTCCTTCCTGGTTACAAGCTGGTTTCCAGGAAGGCCTAGACTGAAACCATCACATTCTCCACCCCTTATTCCACACTATTTCTTTACGTAACACCTGTATATTGTGTTCGTCTCTATCCCGCACATATACACATATACATATATAGTCCATGTTTATTTCTTCTCGAAGGCTGTCGTCTGTCATTGAGATCAGTACCATCAGCAACTCGATTTGTGTTCTTGGCCCTTTCGTCATAATCACAGTTCCGGTTTAGGGCTGGCTCATTGGTTTGGGCTGTGTCATCATCGGCCATCCTTGGATTCTCGTATCAGCTTTGTTCGGATCTTTTTTTTTTTTTTTCGTCTGGTGTCTGGTCTCCTGTAAAATACAACTCAAGGTACAGAATTAGTTTTTCCCCAGGCTTAGGTTTCCTTGAGGCACACATTGGATCTCTCCATCCTTCTTCATGACCCACCAGGTATATCCAGGTCCTTGAGCAAAGACAATCCCACGAATGGGTTTGTCTTGGCCTGAGGGAGGAGTGATCCAAACGGCCTTACCTAACATACCTTTTAGATGGATCGCTGGAACTTTGTCTCCATCTACAGTGTGGAGGGACTCTGCTTGGGCAGGACCAGCTCGGTTGACAGAACCTCGGGTATTGACTAGCCAGGTGGCCTTGGCTAAATTCTTGTCTCAATTTTTGTAAGTTCCCCCACTTAGTGCCTTTAGAGTCGTCTTCAACAGTCCATTACACCTTTCTACTTTTCCTGCAGCAGGTGCATGATATGGAATGTGATATACCCATTCAATACCATGCTCCTGTGCCCAAGTGGCCACTAGACTGTTTTTGAAATGAGTCCCGTTGTCTGACTCAATTCGCTCTGGAGTGCCATGTCTCCACAGGACCTGCTTCTCAAGGCCTAGGATGGTGTTTCGGGCTGTTGCATGCGGTACCGAATATGTTTCCAACCATCCAGTGGTTGCTTCCACCATGGTAAGCACATAGCGTTTACCTTGGCGGGTCTGTGGCAATGTGATGTAATCAACCTGCCAGGCCTCTCCATATTTATACTTCTCCCAACGTCCACCATACCACAGGGGCTTAAACCTTTTTGCCTGTTTGATAGCAGCACAGGTTTCACAGTCACGGATAACCTGAGAGATAATATCTTTCGCTAAATCCACCCCTTGGTCTTGTGCCCATCTATGAGTGCCGTCTCGGCCCTGATGACCTGAAGCATCATGAGCCCATCGAGCTAGGAACAACTCTCCCTTCTGCTGCCAGTCTAGGTCTGCTTGCGAGACCTTGACCTGTGCAGCTCGGTCTGCTTGTTCGTTATTAGCATGTTCCTCATTAGCTCGCTTCTTGGACACATGGGCATCCACATGGCGGACTCTTACATTTAGTTTCTTCACTCTGGCAGCGATGTCTTGCCACAGATCAGCAGCCCAGATGGGTTTCCCTCTACGCCTCCAATTCATCTTTTTCCACCGGTCTAGCCATCCCCATAGGGCATTGGCTATCATCCACGAATCGGTGTACAGGTAGAGCCTTGGCCATCCTTCTCTCTCTGCAATATCTAGGGCCAATTGGACCGCTTTGAGTTCCGCAAACTGACTCGATTCGCCTTTACCTTCAGTGGCTTCCGACACTTGTCGGGTGGGACTCCAAACAGCTGCTTTCCACTTCCGGCTCCTCCCTACAATACGGCAGGAACCATCGGTGAAAAGGGCATAGCGTCTTTCTTCATCTGGCAGCTTATCATATGGCAGAGCCTCTTCAGCTCGACTCACTGGCTCTTCTTCTTCTTCTACCAGACTGAAGTTCCCACCTTCAGGCCAATTGGTTATGATTTCCAAAATGCCAGGGCGATTCGAGTTCCCGATTCGGACACGTTGCGTAATCAAAGCAATCCACTTGCTCCACGTGGCGTCGGTGGCATGATGCGTAGAGGGCACCTTCCCTTTGAACATCCAGCTCAACACTGGTAATCGGGGTGCCAGGAAGAGCTGTGCTTCGGTACCAATTACCTCTGAAGCTGCTCGTATGCCTTCATAGGCTGCTAAGATTTCCTTCTCCACAGGGGTGTAATTGGCCTCAGAACCTCTGTAGCTCCGGCTCCAGAAACCCAATGGTCGCCCTCTTGTCTCGCCAGGCACCTTTTGCCAGAGGCTCCAGGAGGGACCTTTGTCTCCAGCTGCGGTGTAGAGCACATTCTTTACATCTGGTCCCGTTCTGACTGGTCCAAGAGCCACGGCATGTGCAATTTCTTGCTTGATTTGCCTGAAAGCTTGTTGTTGTTCAGGACCCGATTGGAAATTGTTCTTTTTACGGGTCACAAAGTAAAGAGGGCTCACAATCTGACTGTACTCTGGGATGTGCATCCTCCAAAAGCCTATTGCTCCCAGAAAAGCTTGGGTCTCTTTCTTGTTTGTGGGCGGAGCCATTGCTACAATCTTGTTGATTACGTCTGTTGGTATCTGACGTCGTCCATCTTGCCATTTCACCCCTAGGAATTGGATCTCTCGGGCAGGTCCCTTGACCTTGCTCTTCTTGATGGCGAAACCAGCATCGAGGAGAATCTGGATGATCGTCTGTCCTTTTTTGAAAACTTCTTCTGCTGTGTCCCCCCCATACAGTGATGTCATCGATGTACTGGATGTGTTCGGGAGCCTTACCCTTCTCTAGTGTGACCTAGATCAGTCCATGACAGATGGTTGGACTGTGTTTCCACCCCTGGGGCAGTCGATTCCAGGTGTATTGAACGCCCCTCCAGGTGAAAGCAAACTGTGGCCTGCACTCTGCCGCTAAAGGAATGGAGAAAAATGCGTTGGCTATGTCGATGGTGGCGTACCACTTTGCTGTCTTGGACTCCAACTCGTATTGGAGCTCCAACATATCTGGTACGGCAGCACTCAACGGTGGCGTAACTTCATTTAAGCCACGATAGTCCACAGTCAGTCTCCACTCTCCATCAGATTTACGCACAGGCCAGATGGGGCTGTTGAAGGGTGAATGGGTTCTGCTGACCACCCCTTGGCTCTCCAACTTTCGGATCATTTTGTGGATAGGGATCACAGCATCTCGGTTTGTCCGATACTGTCGTCTGTGTACAGTTGTTGTGGCTATTGGCACTTCTTGATCTTTAACTCGCATTATTTCTTGTCCACCTCTCCCACGTAGAATCTTTTCCACCTCTCTCTTTACTCTTCCACTCCTACGTGGGACTGCTCCCGCTTCCTCCCTATATCTCTCATGTGGAGGTAGAGACTGGGCATGCCGTGGGGATAAGCTTCTATTTTGTTCACGCTGTGGAGATGGATTTCTACGCCGTTCATACCGTGGGGATGGACTCCTATGCCGTTCACGCCGCGGAGATGGACTTCTGCGCCGTTCACACCATGGGGATGGGTTCGTATCCCACTCCTGACACCAAGAATGTTGTGCAAGTTTCGAGCTGGCTTCCCGCCAAGTCCCCCGAAACTCGACAACGAGGACCCGCCTCCCAGAGAGAGAAAAGAGAAAAAAGAAACAAGCAGCCAAAGCTATAGCAAAAATATGTATATATATATATATATATATGTTTTACATATGAGACAGATACACAAAAGGAGAATACCACACACCGGGGGGGGGGAAGGGGGGGAAGGGAAGGGAGAAGGACAAAAAGGGGCAAGGACCGCACAAGTCAAACAACCAGCCGAAGGCAAATTAGCAAAAATCTCACCACTTCCCTTCGAACAGGCAGGATGGCTAGACACGGCCCTTGGCTCTCCCCTCACGGGTGGCAGATAACAGCAGTCACTGTAGGCCTCGGCTCCAGATAAGCCCGACCGAAACAGGGACCCACCGTTCTCGAACCTCGCCGGAAAGGAAGAGAGCGAACTATCTTATCCATGCCTTATTTATACCCTAGGTTACGTAAAGGAATAGCATGGAATACTTCCTTGGTCACCTTCCTAGTTCCTTCCTGGTTACAAGCTGGTTTCCAGGAAGGCCTAGACTGAAACCATCACAGTTGGTTTGTGTTTTTGTTACGGGCAACAGTTTTCTGGCGACCCAGATGGGACTCCGGGGGTGGCGGCTCACGAGCTGATCCACTCCATGCCGGCAACCAGGTGATTTCTGGGGAGACATCAACCCGTGCCCGACCCCGTGCCCGCCGGACAACCATCCAGGTAAGCCCGGAGGTGCTTTATTCTTTTAGGTTTGTTGGTTGGAAGCCTGCCTATAAGACGGGACCGTGAGTTTACCCGCTGGGTTGGGCAAAGGTACCTTGGTTGGGAAGCCTAGGCGCTGGTCGTAAGACGTAGCGAAAGCCGCGCTGTACCAGCACTCGCCACTCAGAGGGAGAATTGGCGAGTTGGTTTTGGTTTTGGTTTTGGAATACGTAATTGGTTTATATTGTTGTGTTATTGCGCTGGTCGTAAAACGTATTGGTTTATATCGTTGTGTTATTGTGAATTTCATTTTGAATTCAGACTGTGGTGTGTGTGTGTGTGAGTCAGTATGATGCCGTTTAAAACCTTTAGAGCACTATCTTGTGCAGAAAAAGATATCCCTAGCGATTCTCCGCTTGGTTGCTTGTTAAAACATTGGAAGGAAGGAAATTTCGGACAAGAGTTAAGCAAGAAACAATTGATTGATTATTGTAATAATGTATGGCCTCAATATGAGACAGAAGGAATGCAGTGGCCTAGCAATGGTTTATTGACTCTGGAAATTATAACCCCCTTGATGCAATATTTACGGGAGAATGAAATATGGGATGAAATACCGTATCTAGACTTGTTTTATTATTTAAAACGTAAGACTGAATGGCAAAAAGAATGTGGTATGTTGATTTTGAAAGAACTAGATGATAAAGGCATAGGATGTCAAGAACGGAAAATACGGTTTTCAGAACCAGAGGAAGATGTGTCTTTGTTAGTCTCCCCCAGCATAACTCCAAGTGCGCCCCCGGGAGATAGTCTCCCTTCACGTGTGAGGGCACAATCACCTACCATGCCCCCGCTAGAATCGTCCTCGGATGAGGAAGAAAAGAGAAAGGGAGAATGTGATTTTGATAGAACTCCTTTAGCTGAACGAACGCGGAGAGCACGAAGAGAACGAGGAAGGAGTAGAGTAAGACGGTGGGGGGGGGAGAGTTGAGGGAAGTTTCGCTTTCACCCCCGAGATTAATGGCCCCTTCGCAGGAAGCAGTTGGAGCGGACGGAGGAAAAGTCATGATGAAAGTTTCTTTTTTACCTAATGATATATTAATTTGGAAACAGTCAGCTGGGTCATATAGAGAAAATCCGGAGCAGGTGACTTGTATTATAAAAATGGTTAGAAAAACTCAAAATCCGGACTGGGAGGGCATTTGCCTTTGGGCCAGAGGGAAGGGGAAGGAGATCCCCCCAAATCCATCCCTGGCAGGATGGGGGCTGGGGGGGACATTGGGGGACCCCCCAAGAGTATTTTCGAAGGGGGGGAAAGGATGGGGGCACCCACAGGGGGCTGGGGGGAGAGGGACCCAGGAATCTCGTGGTGGGACACTGGGGGGTTCTCAGTAGTTTCTTGGGGGGGTTGACCCCCAGCAGTCCGGGGGGGGAAAATGGACAGAGGAATCTGCCATAAAGGGCTGGGGAGACCCAAAAGATTCTAGGAGGGGGTCGGGAGAAGCCCAGGAGTCCTGAAGAGGGTTTGGGGGTCCCCAGGAGGGAGTTTGGGGGTCTGGGGTGGTCCCAGGAGATTTTCAAGGGTTAAGGGGATGCACAGGAGATTTGGGGGGGAGGGGGAAAGGTGGAGGGGCGACCCCCAGGAGGGGGGCTTTCAGAGGGTCCCCAGGAGTCTTGGGGGAGAGGTGGACGGTTCCCGAGGGTCTTGGGGGAGATTCAGAGGGGTCACCAGGAGCCCCCAGACCCCCCATACTCACCTGACACCACCATGGCCTCGTTGGGGCCGCACGTGAAAAACCTCTCAGCGGGGGGAGACCCTGGGGCCAGGATCGATCAGGACCAATCGAGTTCAACTGCGATTCCCCCCCCCCCACAGCCCCTCTCCCAGCAACCCCCGTGGATGACTCACCGGCGCGAGGAGAGGGGCCCAGCTGAATTTGGCAATGACGTCATTCCAGCACAGCCGTTCTATTGGCTGCGACCCACGAGGGAGCCCCAGAACCTGTTCATGGCGTGGGGGGGAAGGAGAGCCGGCATGGTCAGGACCGAGGGTGCAGAGGGTATTCCAGTGCCCAGGAAAGTGGTAAAAAACTTTCCCCTCTCTCTCCCAGTGCCCTCTCAGCCCATCCCAGTGTCTCCCCTCTCTCCCAGTGCCCCCTCAGCCCATCCCGGTCTCTCCCCTGCTCTCCCAGTGCCCCCGTCCTTCGAGGTCCCACCTGGCCCTGCTCCCTGCTCTGCTCCGGCCTGGATTTCTCCCCTGCAGGGGCAGCTGAGGCGGCTCCAGGGCGGGCGGGAGCTTTTGGGGCAGGGGGTGGCTCCCGACGTGATGCTGGAACCGCCCTGGGCGGGGACACTTCCCCCTGGCAGGGCGGGCCGTCAGCCTGGGGCACCTCCTCAGCCGAGCCTGGGGGACAGGCCGGCAACTGGGAGGGAGTTTGGGAAGGAATGGGGAGGCTGAGAAGGGGCTGGGGTTGTGGAGGTAACTGGGAAGGGGTTTGGGGGAGCTTGGGGGGTTGGGAGGGAGGTTGGGGAGGTTGAGGCGACTGTGAGGGGTTTTGGGGAATCGTCGGGGGTGTGGGAAGGGACTGGGAGAGAGTTTGGGGGCTTCCTTGAGGGGAAGGGGGCAACTAGGGGAGGGTTTGAGGGGTCCTGGGAGGGCTGGATGTGACTTGGGAGGGGTTTGGGGGCATCTTGTGGACTTTAGTGGGTCTGGGAGGCAGTCTGGGGCCCTCGGAGGGTTTGAGGGGAAGTTGGGAGTGTCCTGTGGGACTGGGATGGGATTTGAGGGCTCCTCGAGGGGCTGGCAGGGCTTTATGCCTTTATACTGCGGGCATTGTCCAGTATTGATGGGGGTAATCGGTGAGCTGACTGTTTCATTATCATCCAAATTTTAACAAGACTTTCAAGGTGGTCAATTACAGTTTGAAGCAGCTCATTTTTAGCAACAAGTTTATCCTACTTTTCTCCTGTTTCCCTCTCAAAGGCTAATGATGACTTCAACACCACATTTTCTGATTTCAGAACAGTAGACTCAATATCAGAAATCCATTCATGACTTCCCTGTCAGCACTCCATGCGAATGTCTGTGCACTCACTTTGGCCTGAGAGAAACCTGCCTGTTTGCAGGGCATTGACTGGGCAACTTTTCTTTTTGCAGGTGGAAAAGGGCAGATCAAGAAAAAATGGATGGGTCCAGCAGAAGTGATGCTGCTTCTGTCAAAAGCAGAGCAGAGGCCGAAAGCACTTTAGGAAGTTGCTTGCAGAAGCACTGTTACAGCTCAGGAGTCTCAGTGACTTGTCCAACATGGGAGCTCCTTTTCCATTTCTCAACCCCCCGATTCCTCAGGAGTAGGAAACTGAAAACACTCACTCAGAAAAGCTCCTTTCCTTCCTAATGATTGTGCTTTGTCCTTCCCATTTGACAGTGCTCTTGGAAATGTGCTGGTGTGATCTGGATCTGGGAGCAGCCCTGACCTCCCACAGCACTCATCCAATGGCAGGAAGACCCTGCCGGGCTCCTGCTGGGGTTCTCGCCAGTGTGGAAGTGTAGGAGTGGGCAGGGTGGGAGGTGAGAAGAGGGAACATCATTGTTTCCTTCAGCCTGTTCCACAGCAGGTTCCCCTGGAGCCCCAGGGACACCTGCGGGGAACCCAGAGGGGCAGAGAAAGGGCTGCCTTTGGCTCTTGCTCTGCTACTCAGCTGGGCCGGGCTCCTGGCACACAGGGAGCTCCTGGCAGCGGGCAGCACTGCAGAGAGACAGCTCCTCCTCTGCACAGCCCAGCAGGGCCAAGGGCACTGCCTGTAGCCACGAGAGAAGAGAAGCAAGGCAGAGGGAGGTTAAAGGCAACGGAAAGATGGGAGGTGTTCAGCTGAGATTTCCCTTGGGGACAGAACGTCACACTCCTCTGCAGAGTGAGTCTACAGGTGCAGGGCAATGTCGCTTGTGTTCCTGGAGGAATCTCCTAAAGCTACCACATCCCACAGCCTTGCGCCTCTGTCAGGACTCTCCCAGTTTCTCTGTTGCACAGGAGGAGGATGTTCTCCAGGGCAGGCCTTCCCTGCAGCACCGTCAGAGGGACGGCGCAGGTGGGCTCCTTCTCCCAGGGATGGCTGTGGGCTGGGAAGGTGGGGGTGCAGCCAGGGGTGCCCGGGGCTGTCCTGCAGAGCAGGGTCCCTGTGCTCTGGGGTTCTTCGTGTCAGGGCAGGGACCCTGCTGCCTGCCGGGCTCAGGTCTCATCCTGCCTGGGTAGTTGCCCACACCTCTGCAGGGAGAAGCTGTCAGTGGGGGAGGGGTCACAGAGTGGGGGAGGTGTCAGGGAGTGGGGGAGGGGTCAAAGAGTGGGGTATGGGTCATGAGGTAGGGGAGGGGCCATAAAGTGGGGGAGGGGCCATAAAGTAGGGGAGGGGCCATAAAGTGCAGGAGGGGCCACAGAGTGGCGGAGGGGCCATAAAGTGGGGGAGTAGTCAGAGAGTGGGGGAGGGGCCATAAAGTTGGGGACGGGTCACAGGGTGGCGGAGGGGTCAGGGGGTGGGGGAGGGGTCACAGCGCGGGGGAGGCGCCATAAAAAGTAGGGGAGGAGTCATAAAGTTGGGGAGGAGTCACAGCATGGGGGAGGGGGTCACAGAGTGGGGGAGGGGCCATAAAATTAAGGAGGGGCCATTAAGTGGGGGAGGTGCCGCAGAGTGGGGGAGGGGTCACAACCCGGACTGGGGGGTGGGGGTGGGGCAGTTACCCCACGGAGCGGGAGGGGTTAGCGGGTGGGGGAGGAGCCTCACCTGATCCCGGGGCCATCGAGGCCATGGCAGGGCCGAGCCTGGTGGGGACACCCAAGTTTTTCCCAAATTTCCCCTCATTTTTCCCAATTTTTCATCCATTTTTCCCAAATTTCCCACTTTTTTCCCAATTTTCCCACTTTTTTCCCAAATTTCCCACTTTTTTCTCCATTTTTCCCCATTTTCCCACTTCTTTCCCCAATTTTCCCCTCATTTCCACCATTTTTCCCAAATTTCCCCCTTTTTACCAATTTTTCCCCAATTTTTCCCAATTTTTCGTCATTTCCCCTGAATTCCCCCATTTTTCCCAAATTCCCCCATTTTTTCCAAATTCCTCCTATTTTTCCCCCAATTCCCCCATTTTTTCTCAATTCCTTCCATTTTTCCCAAATTTCCCCCATTTTTTCCCAATTTTTCCCTATTTTCCCCAAATTTCCCCCCATTTTTCCCAATTTTTCCTCAATTTTCCCCAATTTTTCATCCAATTTTTCCCAAATTCACCCATTTTTTTCTCAGTTCCCCCCATTTTTTCCAAATTTCCCTCTTTTCCCCAAATTCCACCATTTTTTCCCAATTTTTTCCCAAACTCCCCTAATTTTTCCCAATTCCCCCCCATTTTTCCTGATTTTTCACCCGTTTTCCCCAAATTTCCCACTTTTTTTCAATTTTCCCTCCATTCCCCCCAAAATCCCCCATTTTCCCAAATTTTTGACTTTTTCTCCCGAATTTCCCCCGTTTTTCCCAAATTCACCCCATTTTTCCCAATTTCCCCCCTCATTTTCCCAGATTTTCCCCCATTTTCCCACATTTCCCGATTTTTTCCACATTTTCCCAGATTTTCCCCCATTTTTCCCAAATTTCCCCCCATTTTTCCCATTTTTCATCAATTTTCCCCAAATTTCCCCCATTTTCCCAAATTTCCCCCATTTTTCCCAATTTTTCATTCGTGTTCCCCAAATTTCCCACTTTTTTGCCCAATTTTTTCCCTGAAATTCCTGCTTTTTCCCAAATTTCCCCCCATTTTTTTCCACTGGAGAAATTTGGGAAATTTGGAAAATTGGGGGCCCAAAAATCCTGGAAAATAGAGGGAAATGGGGGAAAAATGTGGGAAAAATCTGGAGAAAAATCAGGGGAAATGTGGAAAAAATGGGGAAAAATCCAGGAAAATGAGGAAAAATCTGGGAAAATGTGGGAAAATGGGGGAAAACGCAGGAAATTCCAGGAAAAATGTGGGAAAAATCCGGGATAATGGGGAAAAATGGGGGAAAATGTGGGAAATTCTGGGAAAAATGGGGGGAAATCTGGGAAAATGTGGAAAAAATGAGGAAAAATGGGGGAAAATGGGGAAAAATCTGGGGAAAATGGGGAAAAATCCAGGGGGAAATGGGGAAAAAATGGGAAAAAAAATCTGGGAAAATGTGGGAAAAATGTGGGAAAATCTGGGACAAATGAGGAAAAATCTGGGAAAATCTGGAGAAAAATCTGGGAAAATGGGGAAAAAATGGGAAAAATCCAGGAAAATGGGGAAAAATCCAGAAAAATGGGGAAATTCTGGGGAAAATGAGGAAAAATCTGGGAAAATGTGGGAAAATGGGGAAAAATCTGGGAAAATGTGGGAAAAATGTGGGGAAATTGTGGGAAAATGGGGGAAAAAGGGAAAAAATCGGGGAAAATGGGGAAAATGGGGAAATTCTGTGAAAAATGGGGAAAATGGGGGAAAATGCAGGAAAAATCTGGGACAAAGTGGGGAAAAATGAGGAAAAATCCGGGAAAATGGCGAAAAATGGGAAAAATCCAGGAAAATATGGGGAAAATGTGGGGAAAATCAGGGAAAATTGGGAAAAAAGTGGGAAAATGTGGGAAAAAAGTGGGGAAATGTGGAAAAAATGGGAAAAAATCTGGCAAAATGGGGGAAAATGGGGGAAAATCTGGGAAAAATGTGGGAAAAATCGGGGAAAATGGGCGAAAAATGGGAAAAAACCTGGGAAAATTGGGAACAATTGGGAAAAAATCCGTGAAATTCTGGGGAAAATGGGAGAAAATCTGGGAAAAATATGGGAAAAATGTGGGGAAAATGGGAAAAATCTAGGAAAATAGGGAAAAAATGGGGAAAAATCCAGGAAAATCTGGGGAAAAATGGGGAATATTCTTGGAAAATCTGGGAAAAATGGGGAAAAATCTGGGGAAAATGGGGGAAATCAGGAAAAATCTGGGAAAATGTGGGAAAAATATGGGAAAAATCAGGGAAAATGGGGAAAATGGGAAACAATCCGGGGAAATGGGGAAAAAATGGGGGAAAATCTGGAAAAATGGGGAAAAATGGGGAAAAAATCTGGGAAAATGTGGGAAATTCTGGGAAAAATGGAGGAAAAATCTGGGAAAGTGTGGAAAAATCTGGGAAAAATCTGGGAAAATGGGGAAAAAATTGGGAAAAATTTGGGAAAATCTGGGAAAAATGGGAAAAATCTGAGAAAATGGGGAAAAAATGGGGGAAATGCAGGAAATTCTGGGAAAAATGGGGGGAAATGAGAATTAATCCGGGAAAATCTGGGAAAAATGAGGAAAAATCTGGGAAAATGGGGAAAAAATGGGGAAAACTCTGGGAAAATGCAGGGAAAAATGTGGGGGAAAATCTGGGAAAATGTGGAAAAAATGGGGGAAAATCCGGGAAAATGTGGGAAAAATGGGAAAAATGGGGAAAAATCCGGAAAAATGTGGAAAAAATGGGAAAAATCTGGGAAAATGGGGAAAAAAATCTGGGAAAATCCAGGAAAATGGGGAAAAAATGGGAAATTCCGAGAAAATGGGAAAAAAATGGGAAAAAATCTGGGAAAATGGGGAAAAAAAGGGAAAATGTGGGAAAATGGGGAAAAATTCGGGAAAATGGGGGAAAAATTCAGGAAAATGTGGAAAAATGGGGGGGAAAATGGGGGAAAATGGGGAAAAATCTGGGAAAATGGGGAAAAATGTGGAAAAAATGGGGAAAAAATGGGGGAAAACCGGATTAAACTGGGAGAAACTGGGCCAGAGGGAAAGGGCCGTTGTCATGGAAATGTGAACCCGCCCCTCCCCCACCCGGCCCAGGGCCCGCGGGGGGGGAACTGGGTTAAACTGGGACATACTGGGAGGCATTGGGGGGGACACTGGGAGTTACTGGGAGCTACTGGGGTGTCACTGGGGTTACTGGGATGGACACTGGGGTTACTGGGAGCTACTGGGGGGGTTACTGGGGTTACTGGGAGCTAATGGGGGGGTTACTGGGGCTACTGGGAGCTAATGAGGGGGTTACTGGGAGTTACTGGGAGCTACTGGGGGGTTACTGGGAGTTACTGGGATGGACACTGAGGTTACTGGGAATTACTGGGGGCTACTGAGGGGGTCACTGGGGTTACTGGAAGGGGTCACTGGGGTTACTGGGAGCTACTGGGAGGGTCACTGGGGTTACTGGGAGCTACTGGGAGGGTCACTGGGGTTACTGGGAGGATCACTGGAGTTACTGGGGGGGTCACTGGGAGGGTTACTGGGGTCACTGGGGTTACTGGGATGGTCACTGGGAGGGTCACTGGAGTTACTGGGGGGGTCACTGGGGGGTTACTGGGAGCTACTGGGAGGGTCACTGGGGTTACTGGGAGTTACTGGTGGAGTAACTGGGGTTACTGGGGAGGTCACTGGGGTTACTGAGAGCTACTGGTGGAGTAACTGGGGTTACTGGGGGGGGTCACTAGGGCGCACTGGGATGGACACGAGGGTTACTGGGAGTTACTGGGGGGGTCGCTGGAGATACTGGGGGCATTACTGAGGTTACTGGGGTTACTGGGAGCTACTGGGAGGGTCACTGGGGTTATTGGGGTTACTGGGAGCTACTGGGGGGGGTCACTGGGGTTATTGGGGTTACTGGAAGCTACTGGGAGGTCATTGGGGAGGTTAGTGGGGCTACTGGGGGTTACTGGGAGTTACTGGGGGGGTTGTTGGGGGGGTTAGTGGGGTTACTGGAGGGTTACTGGGAGTTACTGGGGGGTCACTGGGGATTGAGGTGAGTAACGGGGGTTACTGGGGGGGGTCACTGGAGTTACTGGGAGCTACTGGGAGCCACTGGGAGCGGCCCATCCCCCTCCCGCCCCAAGGTCACCCCGAGGACACGGGGGGGGGGGAGAGAGGGAGGCCCCGCCCCCTTCCAGTCCCTCCCAGTTCCCTCCCAGTCACTCCCAGTACCTGAACGGGTCGCGCTGGGAGCAGCTCCAAGTCCCCCTCCCCAGTTTGGGCCCCCCCGGGCTATTTTTGGGACCAGGTGACGTCACTGCGGGGGGAGAGGCCTCGAGGGGGCGGCCCCTCCCCTCTCCCTTCCCAGTACAGACTAGTAAGGGACCAGTAACAGCCCCCGCCCTCCCAGTTCCACCAGTAAGGCTCCAGTAAGGGCTGGGGGGATCTCGGGGGAGGCTCCCAGTTCGACCAGTGAGGGACCAGTGGCGGCGCGAGGCCACGCCCCCTTCCCAGTAACGGACCAGTAACGGACTGGGGAGGTCCGGGACCCTCCCAGTAACACCAGTAAGAGCTCAGGGACCCTCCCAGTAACACCAGTAAGAGCCCGGGGACCCTCCCAGTAACACCAGTAAGAGCTCAGGGACCCTCCCAGTAACACCAGTAACACCAGTAAGAGCTCAGGGACCCTCCCAGTAACACCAGTAAGAGCTCAGGGACCCTCCCAGTAACACCAGTAACACCAGTAAGAGCTCAGGGACCCTCCCAGTAACACCAGTAAGAGCCCAGGGACCCTCCCAGTAACACTAGTAACACCAGTAACACCAGTAAGAGCTCAAGGACCCACCCAGTAACACCAGTAAGAGCTCAGGGACCCTCCCAGTAATACCAGTAAGAGCTCGGTAAGAGCTCAGAGGGTGGGGGAGGGGCGTGGGAGGGGGGTTTTGGGGGGTGGGGGAGAGGCCTTGAGTGTGGGGGAGGGGCAGGAGGGGACTCCGAATGCGGAGGACAGGCAGGAGGGTCCCTGAGGGTGGGGGAGGGGCAGGAAAGCCCCTGAGGGTGGGGGAGGGGCAGGAGGGTCCCTGAGGGTGGGGGAGGGGCCCTCAGACACACTCAGGCACAGTCCCACACACCCAGACACACTCAGACCCACTCAGACAAGCTCAGATACGCTCCGGCACACTGAGAGATGCTCAGACACACTCGCACACACTCAGACACACTCAGGCACACTCAAACACACTCAGACACACTCAGACACACTCAAACACACTCAGACACACTCAGACACACTCAAGTACACTCCCACACAACCAGACACACTCAGAAACATTCGCACACATTCAGACACACTCTCATACACTCAGAAACGCTCACACACTCTCAGACACACTCAGGCACACTCAGACACAATCGCACACACCCAGACACATTCGCACACGCACAGATATTCTCAGACACACTCAGACACACTCTCACAAAGCCAGACACACTTAGACACACTCAGACACACTCAGACACAATCGTATACACTCACACACACCTGCAAACACTGACAAACAATCAGACCCATAAATATATACTCACGCACACTCACGCACACTGAGACACACTCGCACACACCCAGACACACTCAGATACACTCCGACACGCTCAGAACACACGCAGGCACACCCAGACACACTCAGACACACTCAGACACACTCACACATACACTGAGACACACTCAGGCACACTCAGGCAAGCTCAGACACACTTAGACACACTTAGACACACTTAGAAACACTCAGACACACTCGCACACGCTCAGACACATCTGCAAACACACTCAGATACACTCAGATACGCTTAGACACACTCAGACACACTCAGACAGACACACTCAGACACACTCAAAAACACTCAGACACACTCGCACATGCTCAGACACAACTGCAAACACACTCGCACAGACTGAGACACACTCAGACACGCTTAGACACACTCAGACACACTCGCACAAACCCAGACACATTCGCTCACACTCAGACACACTCAGACACACTCAGACACAGCCAGACATGCTCAGACACAATCAGACACACTCAGACAAGCTCAGACACACTCACACATGCTCAGACACAACTGCAAACACACTTGCACACACTCAGACACACTTAGACACACTGAAGCACACTCGCACACACCCAAACACATTCGCTCACACTCAGATATGCTCAGACACACTCAGACACACTGAGAGACACTCAGACACACTCGCACACATTCACACACACTCACAGACACTCAGAAACACTCAGACACACTTGAACACACTCAGACACACTCAGACACACTCAGACACACTCAGACACACTTAGACACACGCAGACACATTCGCTCACACTCAGATACGCTCAGAAACACTCAGAAACACTCCTAGACAGGCACACACTCAGACACACTGAGACATACTCAGACACACTCCCACACACCCAGACACACTCAGACACATTCGCACACACCCCCACACACTCAGGTACTCTCAGACACGCTCAGACACACTCAGACAAACTCTCACACACTCAGACACACTTGAACACATTCAAACACACCCAGACAAACTGAAACACACTTGAAAACACTAAGACACACTCAGACACACTTAGACAAACCCAGACACACTTGCACACACTAAGACACATTCGCACACACTCAGATACACTCAGACACATTCAGACCCACTCGCACGCACTCCGACACTCTGGCACACTGAAACACTCTCGCACACACCCAGACATATTTGCACACACACAGATATTCTCAGACACACTCAGACACACTCTTACACATTCAGACACACTCAGATACACTCAGACACTCAGACACAATCGCACACACTCAGACACAACTGCAAACACTGACAAACAATCAGACCCATAAATATATGCTCAGGCACACTCATGTACACTGAGACACACTCGTATACACCCAGACACGCTCAGATACACTCCAACACGCTCAGAAACACTCAGGCACACCCAGAGACACTCAAACACACTTGAGCACACTCAAACACACTGAGACACACTCAGGTAAACTCAGATATGCTCAGACACACTCAGAAACACTCAGACACACTCGCACACAGCCAGACACATTTGCTCACACTCGGATACTCTCAGACACACTCAGTCACACTCGAACAAAGACAGACAAACTTAAACACACTCAGACACACTCAAGCCCACTCCTACTCACCCAAACACACTCAGATTCACTCAGACACGCTCAGACACACTCAGGTACACTGAGAGATTCTCACCCACTCAGACACACACACACACTCTCAGACACAGTCAGACACACTTGAACACACTATGACACACTTAGACACACTTGCACACACTCAGACACACTTAGACACACCCAGACACATTTGCTCACACTCAGATACGCTCAGACACACTCAGACACACTCGCACACAACCAGACACACTTAAACACACTCAGACACACTCAAGCACAGTCCCACACACCCAGACACACTCAGATACACTCAAACACACTCAGACACACTCAGAAACACTTAGACACACTCAGACACACTGAGACACACCCAGACACATTTGCTCACACTCAGATTTGCTCAGACACTCTCCCACACAGCCAGACACACTTAAACACACTGAGACAAACTCAGACACACTCCCACACACCAAGACACACTCAGACACATTCCTACAGAACAAGACACACTCAGATAACCTCAGACATGGTCAGAAACACGCAGGCACACTCAGAAACACTAGAGTACACTCCCACATATCCAGACACACTCAGAAACATTCGCACACATTCAGACACACTCAGACACACTCAGAAACACTAGCACACACCCAGACACACTCAGACACATTCCTACAGACCAAGACACACACAAATAACCTCAGACATGCTCAGAAACACTCAGAGAAACTCTCACACACTCAGACACACTTGCAAACACATTCAAACACACCCAGACACACTGAAATACACTTGAAAGCACTAAGACACACTCAGACACACCCAGGCACCTTCGCACACACACAGATATTCTCAGACACGCTTAGACACACTCTCACAAAGCCAGACACACTTAGACACACTCAGACACACTCAGGCAAACCCAGACACACTCAGACACACTCGCACACACTCGAACACACTCACACACACTCAGACACACTCAGAAATATTCAGACACACTGGTACACACCCAGACGCACTCAGATACACTCAGACACACTCAGACAAAATTGCATACACTCAGACACACCTGCAAAAACTGACAATCAGACCAATAAATATATGCTTAGGCACACTCATGCACACCGAGACACTCTCGCACACACCCAGACACACTCAGATACACTCCGACATGCTCAGACACACTCAGGCAAACCCAGGCACACTCAGACACACTCGCGCTCACTCTCGATACACTCAGACACGCTCAGACATGCTCAAACACACCCAGACACACTAAGACACACTCGCACAAACTCAGACACACTCAGAAACACTCAGACACACTCAAACATGCTCAGACACAACTGCAAACACACTCACACACTCAGACACACCTAGACACACTCCCACACAGCCAGAAACACTTAAAAACACTGAGAGAAACACAGACACTCTCCCACTCACCCAGACACACTCAGACACGTTCGCACACACCAAGACACACTCAGATACCCTCAGACGTGCTCAGAAAAACTCAGACAAACTGTCACATTCAAACACACCCAGACACACTGAAACACACTTGAAAGCACTAAGACACACTCAGACACACTTAGACACACCCAGACACATTCGGACACACAGAGATATTCTCAGACACACTTAGACACACTCTCACAAACCAGACACCCTTAGACACACTCAGACACACTCAGACACACTCAGACAAGCTCAGAAACACTCAGGCACACTCAGACACACTCGCACACAGACACATTCACTCACACTCAGATACGCTCAGACACACTCAGACACACTCGCACAGAGCCAGACACACTTAAACACTCAGACACACTCAAGCACAGTCCCACACACCCAGACACACTCAGACACATTTACTCACACTCAGATTCACTCAGACACACTCAGACACTCTCCCACAGAGCCAGACACACTTAAACACATTGAGACAAACTCAGACACACTCCCACACACCAAGACACACTCAGACACATTCCTACAGACCAAGACACACTCAGATAACCTCAGACATGGTCAGAAACACGCAGGCACACTCAGAGACACTAGAGCACACCCCCACATATCCAGAAACATTCAGAAACATTTACACACATTCAGACACACTCTCACACACTCAGAAACACTCACACACTCTCAGACACAGACACACTCAGAAACACTCGCACACAGCCAGACACACTTGAACACACTCAGACACACTCAGCACAGTCCCACACACCCAGACACACTCAGACACACTCAGGCACACAGAGAGAGGAACAGACACACTCGCACACACTCAAACACACTTGAGCACACTAAAACACACTCAGACACACTCAGGCACACTCCTACAAATCCAAACACAGAAACATTCGCACACATTCAGACACACTCACACACTCAGAAACACTCACACACTCTCCGACACACTCAGGCACACTCTGACACGCTCAGACACACAGACACACTCAGAAACAGTCAGACTCACTCGCACACACTCACACTCACTCAAACACACTCAGACACACTCAGGCACACTCAGACATGCTAAGACACAGACACACTCAGACACAATTGCAAACACACTCGCACACTCAGACAGACACACTCGCACACACCCAGGCACATTCGCTCACACTCAGACACGCTCAGACACACTCAGACACACACGCACACAGCCAGAAATGCCCACACTCAGACACAAGCACACTCCCACACACCCAAACACACTCAGACACACTCAGACACATGCAGAGAAGCACAGACACACTCAAACACACTTGAGCACACTCAGGCACACTCAGAAACTTTGCACACATTCAGACACACTCTCACACACTCAGAAACACAAACGCACTATCAGACACACTCAGGCACACTCAGACACATTCACACACACACAGATGTTCTCAGACACACTCAGACACATTCTCACAAAGCCAGACACACTCAGACACACTCAGGCACACCCAGGCACACTCAGACAAACTCGAACACGCTCACACACACTCATACACACTCACACACACTCAGGCACACCCAGACACACTCAGACACACTCGCACTCCCTCAGACACGCTCAGACACAGGGACACTCAGAAACAATCAGACACACTCGCACAGGCTCAGACAGAACTGCAAACACACTCACTCCGTCAGACACACTTAGACACACTCGCACACACCCAGACACATTTGCACACACTCAGACACACCCAGAAACATTCTCACACACTCAGATACGCCCAGACACACCTGCAAACACTGACAAACAATCAGACCCTTCAATATATACTCAGGCACACTCACACGGACTGAGACACACTTGCACACACCCAGACACACTCAGATACACTCAAGCACACTCACAAACAGTCAGACACACCCAGACACATTCGCACACACACAGATAGTCTCAGACACGTTTAGACACACTCTCACAAAGCCAGACATACTTAGACACACTCAGACACACTCAGGCACACCCAGAAACACTCAGACACACTCGCACACACTCACACACACTCACACTCACTCAGGCACTCCCAGACACACTCAGACACACTCAGACACACTGGAACACACTCAGACAGAGACACACTCAGACACACTTAGTCACACCCAGAAACATTCCCCAACACTCAGATACGCTGAGACACACCTGCAAACACTGACAGTCAGAACCATAAATATATACTCAGGCACCCTCACACACACTGAGACACACTCGCACACACCCAGACACACTCAGATACACTCCGACATGCTACGACACACTCAGGTAAACCCAGACACACTCATTTTATCGATAAAGAGGCTATAATTCAGGTTGCAAGGTAAAATCAGGTTTATTAATGCCAACAAGCAAAAGCGGCCAACCAGGCGACTGGAGGAAACCCTTGTTCCTGCCTCAGTCGGCAAAAGGGGAACAGAAACCACACTAGTTATACCCTCTGTTGATACCAACCCCCAGAGTCATGTCAATAGTCCATTGGTGAGGGTTTTGTGGGCTGCTTCCTTGCTTTGTTCCCTCTTCGCGGGCAGACCTCTGGTTGGTTCCTCCATTCGCGGGCAACTGCCATTGCTGAGGGGCTTCCACAAATAATTTCAGAGTCATTAGTTCCTATGAGGCCGTGGTCCTGGAAATTTCCATCGGGAGATGTCACCTGGTCACAGAATTCCTCATGGCTTGCCCCTCCATATGGATCTCTATTAATATGCCTGTAAAAAACAGTTCACAAATATTGAGTCACTCTTGCGTTGTGTTCTGCAGCTTACAAACTTGTGGTTAGGTATTTCATAATATGCCAACTCATGATTCTTAACAATATGATCAGTAAAATATAGCAACTTCATTAACCCTTTTGAGCAGCAAATTTCTTTATTTCACTTATAACACTCAGACACACTCGCACACACACAGACACACACAGACACACTCACACATATTCAGACACACTCAGACACACCTGCAAACACTGACAAACAATCAGACCTCTAAATATATACTCGGGCACACTCACACACACTGAGACAAACCCAGAAACACTCAGATACTCTATGACACTCTCCGACGCACTCAGGCAAACCCAGACACATTAAGAAACATTCTCACACACACTCACACTCAGTCAGACACATTCAGAAACACTCAGACACACTCACACACTCAGACACACTCACACACACTCAGGCACACCCAGACACACTCAGACACACTCAGACACACTCACACACATTCAGAAACACTCAGACACACTCACACACAACCAGACACATTCGTTCAGTTCCAGATACGCTGAGACACACTCAGGCACACTCTCACTAGGCCAGACACACATAGACACACTCAGACACATTCATGCACACTCACAGACAGTCAGACACACTCAGAAACACTCAGACACATTTGCTCACACTCAGACACACTGCGATACGGACAGACACATTCGCACACACACAGTCTCAGACACACTCAGACACACTCTCTCAAAACCAGACACACTTAGACACACTCAGACACATTCAGAAACACTCAGACACACTTGAACACACTCAGACACACTTAGACACATTTGCACACACTCAGAAACACTTAGGCACACAGCCAGACCCATTACTCCACAGTCAGATACGCTCAGACACACCTGCAAAAACTGACAAAAAATCAGACCCATAAATATAGAGTCAGGCACACTCACGCACACTGAGACACACTCGCACACACCCAGACACACTCAGATACACTCTGACATGCTCCGACACACTAAGGCATACCCAGACGCACTGAGACACACTGAGGCACACTCAGACACACTTAGACACACCCAGACACAATCAGACACACTCAGACACAATTTAAAACCCTCAGACACACTTAGACACACTTGCACACACTCAGACACACTTAGACACACCCAGACACATTCCCTCACACTCAGACAAAATCACAGACACACCTGCAAACACTGACAAAAAATCAGACAAATAAATATATGCTCGAGCACACTCACGCACACTGAGACACACCCGCACCCACCCAGACACTTTCAGATACACTCACACACAGTCAGACATGCTCAGAAACACTCAGAAAGAGTCGCACAGAGTCACACACACTCAGGCACACTCAGGCACAGCCAGACAGAATCAGACACACTCAGACACACTCACACAGACTCAGACACACTTGAACACACTCAGACACACTCAGGCACACCCAGACACACTCGCACACACGCACACTCACTCACACACACCCAGACAAACTCAGACACACTCACATACACTCAGACACACTTGAACACAGACAGAGTTAGGCACTCACAGACACATTCCCTCATACTTAGATATGCTCAGACACACTCAGACACACTCGCACACAGTCGGACACAGTTAAACACACTCAGACACACTCAAACACATTCCCACAAACCCAGACAAACTCAGAAATATTCGCACACTTTCAGACAAACTCTCACACACTCAGAAACTCTCACATATTCCCAGACACACTCAGACAGATTCAGATACACTCAGACACACCTGCAAACACTGACAAACCATCAGACCCATAAATAGATGCTCTGGCACACTCATGCACACTTAGACACACTTTCGCAAACCCAGACACACTCAGAGACACTCAGAAACACTCCAACACTCTCAGGCAAACCCAGACACACTAAGACAAACATACACACACTCAGATACAATCAGAAACACTCAGACACGTTCGCATACACTCACACACACTCAGACACACCCAGACCCATTCGCACGCACACAGATAGTCTCAGACACACTCTCACAAAGCCTGACACACTTCTCAGACACACTCAGGCAAACTCAGACACACTTGAACACACTCAGACACACTTAGGCACACCCAGACACGTTCCCTCACACTCAGATAGACACACAAAGACCCACCCGCACACAGCCAGACACACTTAAACACACTCAGACACACTCAAGCACATTCCCAGATACCCAGACACACTCATGTTCACTCAGACACACTCAGACACTCTCAGACACACTCGCAAACATTCAGACACACCTGCAAACACTGACAAATAATAAGTATATGCTCAGGCACTTTCACGAACACTGAGACACACTCCCACACACCCAGACACACTCAGAAACACTCAGAAACACTCAGAAACAAGCTCAGACCCACTCAGGCAAACCCAGACATGCTTAGACACATGCACATGCAGGCGAATTCACTGACACTCAGATACCCTCAGACACGCTCAGATACGCTCAGATGCACTCAGACACACTTAAACATACGCACACACACAGACACATTCACTCACACAGATACGCTCAGACACACTCAGACACACTCTCACAGAACTGGACACACTTAGACACACTCAGACACACTCAGGAACACTCAGGCACACCCAGACACACTCACACACACTCAGTCACACTACAACACACTCAGACACACTTAGGCACACTTGCACACACGCAGATACGCTTAGACACATCCGGACACATTCTCTTACCCTCAGATACGCTCAGACACGCTCACAAACAGCCATAAACACTTAAACACACTCAGACACACTCAAGCACACTCCCGCAAACCCAGACACATTAAGAAACTTTCAAACAAATTCAGACACTCTCACACACTTAGAAACCCTCACACACTCTCAGACACACTCAGACACACTCAGACAAACTCGCACCCACCCAAACACTTTCGCTCACACTGAGATACACTCAGACACACTCTCACAAAGCCAGACACACTTAGACACACTCAGACACACTCAGGCAAGCTCACACACAATCGCAGACATTCAGACACACACTCAGACCCACTCAGACCCGCTCAGACACGCTCAGAGCCACTCAGGCACACTCAGACACACGCTCGCAAAGACTGACACACTTAGACACACTCGGACACCCTCAGACACACTCAGACACAGTTGCAAACACTCAGACACACCTGCAGACACTGACAAAAAACCCCTATTAATACATATATGCTCAGGCACACTCACGCACACTGAGATGCACTCGCACACACCCAGACGCAGTCAGATACACTCTGACACACTCAGGCAAACGTAGACACACTGAGACAAGCTCAGACACGCTCAGACACACTCAGACACACTCGCACACACCCAGACATATTTGCTCACACTCAGATACGTTCAGACACACTCAGACACACGCACACACACAGACCCATTCACTCACACTCATATATTCGCAGAATTTTTCAGTCCCACTCTCACTAAGCCAGACACACTTAGTCACACCTGCATACACAGACACACCTGCAAACACTGGCAAACAATCAGACCAATAAATATATGCTCAGGCACACTCACGCACACTGAGACACACTCGCACACACAGACACACTCAGATACACTACGACACACTCAGATACACAGGCAAATCCAGATACACTCAGACACACTAGAACACACTCAAACACACTCACAGACACGCAGACAGAGTCAGACACACTCCCACACACCCAGACACCCTCAGACACACTCTCACAAAGCCAGACACACTAAGACACACTCAGAAACACTAAAACACAATCGCATACACTCAGACACACCTGCAAAAACTGACAAACAATCAGATCTATCACGCACACTGAGAGACACTTGCACACACACAGATCCACTGCTACACACACAGATACACACACAGGCAAACCCAGACACACTGAGACACACTTGAACGCAGTCAAACACACTCAGGTCCACTCAGACATGCTCAGACACAGTCAGACACAGTCAGAAACACACAGACACACTCGCACACCACCAGATACACTTAAACACACTCAGACACAATCAAGCACAGTCCCACACACCAAGACACACACACAGACAATCAGAGACACTCAGACACACATGCAAACCCTGACAAACCGTCAGAATAATAAATATATGCTCAGGCACACTCACGCACACTGAGACACACTCGCACAAACCCAGACACACTCACATACACTCTGACAAACTCAGACACACTCAGGCATACCCAGACACGCTCAGACAAACTTGAGCGCACTCAGACACACTCAGGCACACTCAGACATGCTCAGGCACACTCAGACACACTCAGAAACAATCTGACACACTCAAGCACACTCCCACACGTCGATACACACAGAGACATTAGCACACATTCAGGCACACATGCAAACACACTCAGAAACACTCACACACTCTAGGACACACTCAGACACACTCTCACAAAGCCAGAAACACTTAGACACACTCAGACTTACTATGGCACACCCCGACACACTGAGACACTTTCGCTCACACTCACACACACTCAGGCACACTCAGAAAAACTCAGACACATTCAGATACACAGAGAAACAGTCAGACACACCCGCACACACTCAGACACTCTTGCACATGCTCAGACACAACTACAAAGGCACTCGCACAGTCAGACATAGACACACACCCGGACATATTCACTCACCCTCAGACATGCTAAGAAACACTCTCAAGAAGCCAAACACACTTAGACACACTCAGACACAGTCAGACAGCAGCGCATACACACAGACAAGGCGGTTGTCTTGGGGTCTTTCCCCATGCTTCCGTATGGCATTCTCAGCTGGCCGTCGCAGTTGCGTAGGTCTTCTCACTCAGCAGCTTCTCGATTCTTGGTGTTCTACTTCTTGTCAGAGCTTTCTCTCCTGATTGCGCAGCACGTTTGTCGTGTCCTGTGTCAGGTGTGCTTGTGTTTGTCCTGGAGCTGCTCTACCCTGATGTGTAGATGAGGGGGATGTACGTGGTGTCATCGTGAGTGCACTTAGCTGCCTGAGGTCATGGTTTTCTATTCTTGTGGAAGGGGCAGCCATGGTCTTTCTGAGTGCAGTCCTGAGAGCAGGGTTTTGTGGAGATGATGGGAACTGCCTGGCAAGGTCATGATTTTTTGTGGTGGATTTACATGTCTTAATGCAGAATAGAAGGACAACTCTAAATACGGGTTGATGGAGCTCGTTCAGCCCTGTAAGGTCATCCATCTAAGGGACGATCTCTTACACCTAAACCTACGTCCTGAGGACTTGGCTGACACCGTCCAAGCTCGCTCGGCTCCACCGGATGAACCTTAGCTTTAAAGGGTAGGCTCAGTTCAACTCATAGGGTCTCACCTAAAAAAATCAATTGCGCAAGTTCAAAGACCTTACCCTCCTTTCCAAAACCCTCTATCACCACAGCGCTTGTAGCAAAAGTGTTTAGAGACCTTTCTCAAATCTTCGTTGGCGAAGACAGGCCAAGAGGGTCAATGTACAATGTGGCTGACCTGCTTTTCCTGACTGAACTTGAGAACTATGAAAAGGTTCATTGAGCTTCTTAGCTGAGCTGAAGAGTCTTTTTTTTG
Organism: Pipra filicauda; assembly: GCF_003945595.2. NCBI lineage: Eukaryota > Metazoa > Chordata > Aves > Passeriformes > Pipridae > Pipra > Pipra filicauda. The sequence goes on from NW_024104414.1 coordinate 830,396, forward strand.
TTCAGAGGCCAGCAGACAGGGTGTCCAGCAGAATAGGAGGAAAGTAGAGCAGAAGCGCGAGAGGGTGGGTCGCCACTCGGCCTGGCATGGGCGACGTGATTTTTGTCTCCGTGAGTTTGGTTTTCAGTTTTTGATCTTGAAGAATGCCAGCCTTGGGTGGTGTGGGCTACCTGCACCGGAAAGGAGACGAGAAATGTGAGCGTCCGAGGGTCAAAATTGTATAAGGAAGTATATTCCTCCCAGAGCAAAGGTACCCGGAGACAAAGAGCATTATAAAAATGCAGTTCCGAGACTGGCGCAACACCCTCTCAGGAGACACAGAAGATCATGCATTTCTTTCCTGGTTGGATAGTAGGTCGTTCACCTGCAGTCTTACAGAGGTTTGTTTCACTATACTCCCCTGTGCACACCGGAACACAAAAAAGAACATCCTTGCAGACCTGAAAACATTAGAATTCCTCCAAGCGCATCCGTGCAAAACCAAAGAGACTCGAGCACATCAGAGCAAAACGAAGCATACCTGTGCACACCCGAGCACACTGGAGAAAATCCAAATACACCCGCAAGAATTCACAGTGAAACACACCTGTAAGCAGTCACAAACGCTTTCGCACACACAGATACACACACCTACACCAAAATAAAACGTTTTTTATTCTCTCTTACTGTGTGCGAATATCTCTGTGTGTGTTTGCGAGTGACTTTTTTTTTCTGGTTGTGTGTGAGTGAAAAATAATGCTCATGGGTATGCCTTGGTGTACTCTGTTCACGGGAGTGCTCAGCTGTGCACGGCTCTGCTTTGTTCTTCCAGTGTGTATTCTGGTGTGCACAAGTGTGGTCGAGGGTGAACGATTGTATTTGTGTGTTCTGAGGTGTGTTTGGTGAGTTAACTCGGGAGACCAAACGAAAGCACCCGTGGAAATCGGCAGGTGAACTACTGCCCTTCCAAGCAGGAAAGAGAGGTCTGACCCTCTGTCTCTCAACTGCCGTTGGTGCACCAATTACGGCACTAGGTGTACACCAAGAGTTTTCGGCCGGGGCAGATTCCTCTAAGAACAAAAGACCCCGGGAATATAGCACTAGCTGTGCCTAAGTCTAAACCTAAATCTAAGCCTAGGTCTAAGCCTAAAACTAGGCCTAACGCCAAGCCTCAGCCAAAACCTAAGACTAAACCTAAGACTAATTTTATAACTAAGCCTAAACCTAAGGCTAAACCCAAGCCTTAACACTAAGGTATAAGACTAAATTTAAACCTAGGCTTTAGTGTTTAGGCTTAGGCTTAGCCTTAGGTTTAGGCTTAGTTCTAAAATTAGTCTTAGGTTTAGGCTGAGGCTTAGTGTTAGGACTAGGTTTAGTTTTAGGCCTAGGCTTAGGCCTAGGGCTAGGCTTAGGTTTTGTTATAGGCTAAAGCTTTAGGGTTTAGGCTTAGACCTAGCCTTAGGCTTATTCTTTAGGGTTTAGATTTAGGCCTATATTTAGGTTTAGGCTTAGGTTTTAGGGTTTAGGTGTAGGCTTTAGGGTTTAGGCTTAGGCTTAGACTTTAAAGTTTAGGTTTAGGCTTCGGTTTTAGGGTTTACTTTTAGTCTTAGTTTTAGACTTAATCTTATGCTTTGGCTTGATTTGGCTTATGCATTGCTTGATGAAACCCCTGGCTCGTTTCCTAGAGAGATGATTGTTCTTGCAAGAAAGAGAATGTCCTGGTGTCGGCGCTTTTTGCCATTTCCCCCCGGCTTTTCTTGTGGTGAGTCATTTTGACTGGGACACGCCACTTTGAACCTTACTTGGTGCTGTGTGTGTTTATTGTCAGCACTGGCAGAATGGCACAACTTGACATAATACTGTCTTATTTCCCTCGTCTGTGCAAAAGGACGTGTTTCAGCAAGTGTGATGTTGCCTGGTGCCACCAGCAGAACTCTCTGGCTGCTCGACCCTTCCTTTCCTTTTGCTTTTCTTTTTTGGCTATATTTAGCGACCTGGTTAGTTTTAGAAGAGCTGCTAAGTTCCTTGACTGTGTAAATGTTCTGGTTGTACCAGGGAAGCATGTGCTTGAAGAAATAAGCAGTAACGTGACTCTGGTTAGAATTTCGGAAGGAATAAGAGCAGTGAGGGGAAGCAAATAGCAACCATCCAAGAATTTGGCTATTTTGAATGCAGCAAAGGTTTATTGCCAAATGTTGTTTTGCACAGTGTTCCGAGTAGAAAGTTTTGGGGAACAGGTTTTGAGGAAATAGTGTGTGGCCAAACTAGTCCCTCTGTGCCTGTCTCCTGCTGCACGAATGCCATCAGTGGGGCTGCTGTTCCCGCCCTCGGCATTACAGTGTCTGTACTGCTATACTCAGACCCGATGGGTGGGTTGAGGATGCTCGACGGCTCTCCGTCAGAATGGCTAGATGGGAGTGCCGATCCTTAAGGTTACGCTGTGGGTCAGGAGCATTTTGTAGTTTTGCTGTTGAAAGATGGGAGTGTGTGCTTTTTAAATCCAAGGACAGTCAAATGCTGGGGGAGATCCCAAGCAGGTTTGCTGGCACGACAGAAGTTTAAAAAAATCCTAACCCTTAGAGAAAAATGGTCACTGAAAATGGTCCCTTGATTACAAAGAGAGGGGGGGTTGCTGTACTCAGTAACAAGAATACTCACCTTGGGATGTAAAGGGTAAGGAAATCTTGGCTCTGAATTTGTTTGTGAAAATATGTATAGGTACTTGTGTGTGAGACCTGCACGGATGTAGGTCACAGACCTCCTTTCAAGCTGCCAGAGAATCAAGAAGCTGTGCGATTTTCTGAAAAAGGCAAAAACTCTGTCGGCCTCTATCGACATCTGTACCAATGGAGAAGCAAAATACTGTTTCCTCCTCTCAGCCGAATATCTCACAAACTTCACTAGACGTTTGACAATGAACACTTTGCAGATGAGACCACCAGAGAAAGGCTTTTCGTAAAATCTAGGTAATCCAGGGAATAAATGAATATTTTGACCATAAAATTGAAAGTGAACTCTAGGTGACAGAGTGTATATTTAGAATGCAATAATTCAAATATTCAGTAGGGGAGTGTTTCAATTCATTAAGAGAAAATCAGTACTTTAGTGATGCCTTTCTGAGAGGGAATAAAAATTCGCTTAATTATGAAGGAAACTACGTAGCCGCAAGGTTTAAGGTGTACACCCGCAAGAATTCACAGTGAAACACACCTGTAAGCAGTCACAAACGCTTTCGCACACACAGATACACACACCTACACCAAAATAAAACTTTTTGTTTATTCTCTCTTACTGTGTACGAATGTCTGTGTGTGTGTTTACTAGTGACTTTTGGTTTTTCTGGTTGTATGCCTCTGAAAAATAATGCTCATGGGTAGGCCTGGATGTGCTGTGTTCAAGGGAGTGCTCAGGTGTGCACGACTCTACTTTGGTCTTCCAGTGTGTATTCTGGTGTGCCCAAGTGTGTTCGAGGGTGAACGATTTTGTTTGTGTCTTCTGAGGTGTTTTTGGTGAGATAACTAGGGAGACCACCCGAAAGCACCCGTGGAAATCGGCAGGTGAACTACTGCCCTTCCAAGCAGGAAAGAGAGGTCTGACCCTCTGTCTCTCAACTGCCGTTGGTGCACCAATTACGGCACTAGGTGTACACCAAGAGTTTTCGGCCGGGGCAGATTCATTTAAGAACAAAAGGGCCCGGGAATATAGCGCTAGCTGTGCGTGTTGTGCCGAGAGTGGAGAAAAAAACTGCACAGTAGAGACGGAGCGACAGGGTTTTCTTTCTTGGCTGGAATGGCAGTTGTTTGCAGGTAGGTACAATGCGAAGCGAGGAGCTGAGCGGGGGCCAAAATTCTATATGGAAGAAGCTTTCTACCAGATGAAATGTTCCTCCACAGAAAGATCTTGCTGTGCAGGTAGTGAGGAAATCTGCGCAGCAACTCCATAGGAGAGACGGAGGGTCAGGCCTTTCTTTCCTTACTCGAACAGCACTCACTCAATTGGAAGCCAGCTGTCCTGAAAGTTGTAGTCCGAGTGTCAAAATTAAGTACAGGAATATATTCCACCCAGAGCAAAAGTATCCTGGCAGAAAGAGCATGCTGTAGATGTAGTGCAGAGAGTGGCAAAACAGTAGAAGAGGGATGGATGGTTCAGGGCTTTTTTTCCTGACTGTAAGGTCAGTCATTCGCCGATCGTGTGTTCTTCTGTGTGCACGGGGGTGCAGAGGTGAGCACAGCGAAAAACACCCTACAGAACGGAACACACCCAAATTCAGCCAAACGCAACCAATCGCAGTTGTGCAAACCCGAGCACAATCAGACTTACCTGTACACGCACAAGAACACACGAGCATGCCCATCCACAACTTTGTAAAGGCCAACAGAACAGATCCGTGCACATGGGAGAACACAAAAACACAGCTGCACAAGCATAACACAACAAAACACATTCGCAATCGCCCAGAAAATCCCGGACACACTAGGACTCAGCCACACACACTGACAAATAACCAGGCACAAGACAACACATGCAAATACACACAAACACAACAAGACAGAGTCAGAAAGACCGAGACGCCTTCACACACAACTGCACACGAAAAGAAAAATTTCAACAAACACAGTCCAAAAACATATAGACAAACTGAGGAAAAAAATCTTACAAACCTGGGTACACTAGTACAAACTAATACATAGTAGCAATTAGGGGTAAAAAAAGAGAAAAAAATCAACAAACTCACACACACTCAGAAAATAACAAAATTTGGCGCACTCGTGAAATCCACTATGACACACCCAGACACACAAAGACACCCACGAACCCAGATAATCTTACAGCCAGACACCCCCACAAACACTCACACGTCCTCTCTGACGTGTGAGGACAATATCTGACAGTCTTGCTAAAAACAGACACACGCATACACATTGAAATTTGCAGAAATGATTAAAAACCAGAAAAAAGTAGAAAACTCAGAAGAACTCGATAATTGAAACACACAGAAATACACTCGGACACGGTCACACAAAATCAGAAAGGGTTAGGGTTTAGGGTTAGGGTTAGGGTTTAGGTTTAGGGTTAGGGTAATTTAGGGTTAGGATTAGGGTTTCCTGACTATAGCTGGTAACACTGGAGCAGTAACTTATGGAGCCACACAAGGCTATGGACAAAAACTACATGGGGGGACAGTTTGTGCCACAGCAGTCAAGTGGAAACTCAGGTAAATTTCTGAAATATTTTGTCATCCTGCATCTCTGGAGTAACTAAACCATATCCTGAAACGCTCAGGATGATCAGTGGTTTTACTGGTGGCTGTGACAGAAAGTAGAAACATGCACATTCATGCACAGATATATATATGTATGGGCCCATCTTTTTTTCTAATTTCTTTGTATGCTTGTTTTTTTTTAAAGTGCTGAGTGACCCATTCATTTGAATCCAAAGTTACTACACTGGTTGCACATGTCAGAAAGAGCATTAAATATGAATGTGTCAGGTAGTGCAGTGGTTTTTCTCTGGACTGGAGAACTAATTTTGCAGGAGTGTACTGTTGTGCAAGTGAACGTACCTTTGGTATATGTTGGTGGGAATCAAGGGTGCAAAACAGAAAAGGTGCCTCAGCAAGTGGAATAGTTGGAGGTAGAAAGAAAAAGAGGCTTCTCACTCTGTTGGGCTTCTGCAGAAACCAGTTTGTAGTTTCATATCTTGGGGTAGTGCAAAAGAAGAGAGAGACAGAAACCAGCAGAGTATGCATATAGAGTCTTTCTTTTTCTTCCTCTGGTTTGAATTTGCAACAGATTAAGGCACTTCTGCATAATTTTATGTAAAGTAACTAGGTGAAACTGGCACTGTTGATCTCCTTGTTTTGATGCAACACCAGACAACATCCTGGTCTCACCAACCACTCCTACAGAAAGCTTGCACACTCTGTACAGATTCCAGGCCTCATCGGGGGCAAACCGTCCTGCCGCAGTTTACCCCTGACTGCAGTCAATCCCCCTCCACTTCATGGAGGGGATAATACAGGTACCTCTTGCTGCCATGCTAAAAAAGAATGTTTTATTCATTTTCACGTTAACTGTACCATTGAGAGTGAAATCATTTCTGCACTTAACTAGAATATTACCAATTCATCACAAGAAAATTGCAGGCATGATGTGAGCCAGAGCCCATAGGGAGGTCCACAAATATCAGTCCTTCATTTTCAGTCTTGCCAACCAGCTTTTCAGTATAAGACTTTTCTTCTGCGAGGGCCAACACCTCACACATGGTTATTTCACAATCACATATATATTCTTGTGTAGACTCCTAAGCCAAAAGGTTTCTGTCATATGTTTATTCCAAATAATTCTTGCCACCTGCTGTAACGCTACTGGGATGAAACACATACAAATATGAGCACTGCAAAACAATCAGTGTCTGATTTAGAATCCCCAAACCACACCATTCTGCCTAGTCTCCACAAACATCACTGGTGTGACATGAACAGCACAGAAACGGATCTTTCTATACAGCGATGACCATTAGGCCTCAGGATGCTACAAGTTCTATAGTTCTATATTGTCTTCTTTCCCCCCTTAGTGGCATGTCTGTCCCATCCCAGGAGACAAAAACCAAGCACAATTGCAGACACCTTGCACCCAGCATGACATATTTCCTTCACATCCTGAAGTCAGGGCTTAACTCTAGCCTTTACCTTTAACACTGCTGCCAGAACAACTTGGCAGCACACAATTCAGGAATAATATTCCAGTTCAGGTCTACCTGCCGCCTGGGCCAGCCACAGCACTCAGGTTCCAAGTCCCCTCGCCGGCAACAGGTCTACCCCCCTCACCTGGCAAGAGAGCGAACCAACCCTCAAAGCCACACCCGCACGCGCGGGGGTGGGGACGGAAGCACCTCCATCCCGCACCGCCCAGGCGTGCCCGGGGGCACCGAGGCTCGGCCGCTTCCGGCTGTGCCAGGGGGTTACCAGGTCTAACCCCTAGCGGGGAGATGTCGGCAGCGGGGCCCTTCCGCCCTGCGGCGAGGGGCCCCCTTTGCTGCCACCCCTCAGCACCGGAGCGCCCCCGAGCCCCCGCCCCGCATATCGGGCCCGGGAGCCGCACGGAGGGAAGGACGGGCCACCGCCGGCGTCCCGTGCGCGTGTCCCCCTTCTCTCTCTCGCCCTTAGGCCCGGCCCCCGGGACCCCGCGTCTCGGACCTTGGACACGCATGGAGGGAAGCTGGGTTGAGCGTGGCGCGCGCGGCGCCGGGGCCCCCCGTCGGCACCCAGCCCGCCGTCTGTCAGCGAGCGATCGGTGGACAAAAGCTTGTGTAGAAGGCTGATTCTCAATAGATCGCAGTGAGAGAGATGCTCTGCTACCTACGAAACCCTGACCCAGAATCAGGTCGTCTACGAATGATTTAGCGCCGGGTGCCCCACGATCATGCGGTACGCGACGGGGGAGAGGTGATGCCGCGTCTGTCCGCCCCTCCGCTCCCGGCCACGAGTGGTGCTCCGCACCGGGATGGCCTCGGGGGGGCGGGCGGCCGGCTATCGCGAGCCCACCGAGGCGCCGGCGGCGCTGCGGTATCGCTAGGTCTAGGTGGGATTCTGACTTAGAGGCGTTCAGTCATAAGCCCGCAGATGGTAGCCTCGTGGCAGTGGCTCCTCAACCAAGCGCACGCACCAGGGGTCTGAACCTGCGGTTCCTCTCGTACTGAGCAGGATTACTATTGCAACAACACATCATCAATAACGTAAAACAAACTGCCGGCATCGGCGACCCGGGGGGACGGGGCGGCGTCTGGACGGGGAAGGTGCCGTGCGGGTAGACCTGTTGCTGGCGAGGGGACAGAGCCAGAGCGCCCGGGCTCACCCAGCCGGGCCACCTGCCCAGCAGCAGGTAGACCTGGTCTCCGACCTCAGCCGGTCTCTGAGCTGGGGTCTCCAACCCCTGGTCTCCGAGCCCCGTGGGTAGAGCTCTTGTCCAGGCCCGGCAGCTTGCCCGTCACCCCGGCCGGCGGCCGCGGAGAAGTCGTGTGGTGGCGGCCGAGGGGGCGTCATCCCCCCCGGCCGAGGGCGTACCCGCCGAAAGGGGTCGAGGGCGCCGAGCGGCGGCGGTGCTTGCGTCCGTCGGTCGGGGAGCGCGGCTTGGCAGAAGGAGGGCGGCGGGGGGATTAGCCCCGCAGGCACGGCGGCGGCGGTGTAAGCGCCGGCGGTCGAGCGCGCGCCTGATGACCGGGGCGCCTTTGGGCTTGTGACCTCAGATCAGACGTGGCGACCCGCTGAATTTAAGCATATTAGTCAGCGGAGGAAAAGAAACTAACGAGGATTCCCTCAGTAACGGGAAGAGCCCAGCACCGAATCCCCGACCCACGGTGGGGCGCGGGACATGTGGCGTACAGAAGCCCCCCTCCCCAGCGGCACTCTCGGGGGACCCAAGTCCTTGTGATCGAGGCCACAGCTCACGGACGGTGTGAGGCCTGTAGCGGCCCCCCGGCACGCCGGGCCCGGGGTTTCTCGGAGTCAGGTTGCTTGGGAATGCAGCCCGAAGCAGGTGGTAAACTCCATCTAAGGCTAAATACGGGCACGAGACCGATAGCCAACAAATACTGTAAGGGAAAATTGAAAAGAACTTTGAAGAGAGAGTTCAAGAGGGCGTGAAACCGTTGAGGTAAACGGGTGGCGTGATTCAAGGAAACATTTGGACAATCTGAAAAGCACTTTTATTACGGTTGGGGAATGCTAAAGGGGCAGATGTTCTCCCCAGTGCACTCCCCTGAGCAAAAAATAGCTTTTTATACAGTTTGAAAATAGCAAGTTTAAAATTATCTATACACACACTCTTTTTGCAGTCTACCTTATCTAAATAGACCCTTAGTTTTACCTCCTATTCTTTCCATTATAGAGTAGTTACATAAAGTTTTATCATTTTAAACAGTTTCAGGTCCCCCAGCCCTCTCTACATGCTAAAAAGCCTTCCCTGTTCCCTAAGCTATTTTTATCTTCATTGCCCAGAGTTTGGGCATAAACTTTTTAAGCAGTTTTACATTTTGCAAAGTCACACTTATATAGCTAAATTAACATAGCTAAATTTTATTTTATTTTCTATTTCGGGACCCGTGCAGTTCACCCAGAGGATTCAACCCGGCGAGTTGCAGTCAGCCCGCACGGGCACAGTGGATCCCTGCCTCCGCCTCCCCTCCCTCCCCCGGGCCCCCGCCGGCCCGGCAGGGGCAGGCCAGGGGGGGCTGGCCGGCGTGGGGACTGCCGGGCGCATTTCCTCCAGGTCAGCTGGGAAGGCCTCCGGCGGGCAGGTGGCCCAGAGCCGCCGGGCAGCAGGTCTCGCCAAATCCCGGGGCTGAGGGAGACGACCCTCCTCCTCCCCCCCGTGGCAGCACCGTGGTGGGGGTGGCGTGCCTCACGTCTCTTGCCTCCTCGCGTGCGCGAGGGTGCGGGGGCCAGGCCCACCAGCCCCCGGCATTGCTGTCAACTGGGGCAGACTGCACTCAGTGTGCCCCGACTGCGCGGTGCCACTGGGCCGTGTGTGACCACGCCCGGGAGCCTGGGGTCGGCTACCCACCCGACCCGTCTTGAAACATGGACCAAGGAGTCTAGCACGTGCGTGAGTCAGGGGCCGTCGAACGAAAGCCCGCGGCGCAATGATGGTGAGGTTGGACGAGGCGCCGCTGGCATGGACTGTGCGGTTGGCACGGGGTAGTGTTCCCGCCTGGGCATCCCTGGGCCGGCACCTAGCAGCCAGCTTAGAACTGGTGCGGAGCAGGGGAATCCAACTGTTTAATTAAAACAAAGCATCGCGAAGGGCAGTGGCAGGTGTTGACGTGATGTGCTTTCTGCCCAGTGCTCTGAATGTCAAAGTGAAGAAATTCAGTGAAGCGCGGGAGTAAGTATGACTCTCTTAAGGAGTATAGTTACTGACTGGGCTAAGCTGCAGAGGTCGCACCTCCCCGTGGTCCAGCTGGATGCCCTATATGGGTAACTAAGTTGACCTCTGCCCCATTTGGGAGGAGGGGTTACAATCTCTCCCTCCCTATCGTCTGGAGTCACTGCCCAGCAATAGTAATTTAACAATAGTGATAAAAATTTTTGGTATTAACCTACAAAAGTTAATCACCCGGAGCCTTGCCCATGGGCTAAAGTTGGGCACAGGTTGACAGGTATTGAGGGGTACCATTAACCTTGTCTTCCCTCACTTGGAAGGGAAGATAATGAACTACTTATCTTGACAAAATGGGTCGACTGCTAAGGCTAATGCCACTCAACTTAGTGGCTAATGCCACTAAGGCTAATGCCACTCAACGGCAACTCAAACCGATCCTAAGAATTGGAAACCTGCCATTAAGCCAAATTAAATGAAACACCAACTCCCTTAATAATAACATCAGATGAGATTGAATTGCAACAGCTAGAATTCGCTAGTTCTAATGAGATTGAGAACTGGCAGGCAATTCAATCTCTAAAACAGGGAGATAATTTGGCACTATTTCCAGAATCTTATGAGTCATTAACACCTGTCTCAGTCAGAGAAAATGAGACCAAAATCTCTGACAATGACAATGAAAGCAACAGAGATGAAGATGATTCATTTACACTCGCAACCAAATCCATCTTAGACTCCCAGAAAGACTAAATGCCAGAGGAAATACCACTGGTGAAATTACTGGACAAAAATCGATCTTCTCTGTGTTGTAAGATCAAAATATAGGGAGTACAGAGGCTTGTAGACCACCTTCTTAGACTACATGGAAAAAGAAAGATCATTTTCCAATGTATTAAATGTGGTCTGCAAAGTGATAATTATTGCTCTACTGTCTGTCACTATCCATTGTGCAAAGGTGCTAAGGAGGTGGTTATATATGGAGATTGGATTTGTGAGGAGTGTAGGAGGAGCTTCCAATCAAAAAGTGGCCTGGGACAGCATAAAAGGCTGAGTCACCCAGAAATCAGAAACCAGGAAAGGATTGCTGCTGCTCGCCCTAGAACAGCTCGGGAATCATCTCGTAAGTGCTGGTCAAAAGACTATTGGAGAAACTGGTAAAAAAACACGAGGGAGAGATATATTAAAAAACTAATCGCTAAACATATTCCATCTAAGACAATTAAACAAATCAGCGATAAAAGGCGGTATATGATTCCTGTACAAAAAGAAAGGGAAGATCAGGAAGTGTTTGTACAGGTAGAGAAAAGAAAGAAATATCTAACAAATGCAGAAACTTTGAGCCCAGATCAGTTGAGAGGATATTATATAGCAATGATTACAAAAGGGATAAAATCAAGAAAGATGAATAACTATCCGAGGGCATTCCAGAAAATTGTTGAGGGGAGAACAGATATCCACGCAATAGTTAACGATGTAACAAAAAGAATGGTATGGACACCTCGAGGTCAGGTGTTGAATAGATAAAACATCGAATATAAAACCAAAAAGAGGCAAAACACAGGATACACAAAGTAAGAGAAAAGCAGCAAATTGGATGAAAAAGAGAACCATCAAAAGGGGGCAATATTTAAGATTTCAAAAATTATTTTAAAAAGATTGAGGGAAATTGGCAATGATATAGATGATATAGATGATCTAGAATCTGTGAAATGTGAAATACCACTCCCAGAGGTATACTCTGTATTTAAATCTAGATGGGAAACAACTGGTGGGTTTAAAGATCTTAGAAATTATTGATCTACAGGAATGGCTGAAAACAATGCTTTTAAAGCCGTGATTACAGAAAAAGAAATTACTAAGAACATCAATGAGATAAAAAAAATGCAGCTCCTGGACCAGATGGGATCACAATAAGAGACTTAACTAAAATGGATCCCAAATACTCACAAACAACAGAAATTTATAACTTATGGTTAACATCTGGGAAAATACCAGACATGATATGGGGATGCCGAACTATATTGCTACCTAAATCAACTAAGCCAGGCCGTCTCAATGACATCAATAATTGGAGACCCATTACTGTCATGTCTGAAATTTTAAGGTTATTCTCAAGGATATTGACGGCTAGGTTAGCAAAGGCGTGCCCCATAAACCCTAGACAAAGGGGATTTATAAAATCGCCAGGTAGCTCTGAAAATTTAAAATTATTACAGCTTCTTATAAAGAGTGCAAAAGGAGAATGCAAAGGGCAGGAGTGGTGTTTGTTGACATCGCAAAGGCTTTTGACACAGTAAGCCGTCAACATATTATCGCAGGCTTGAAACAAAAGGGTGTAGATGCTCATATTATTAATTTGATTGCAAATATGTACGAAAATATCTACACTCAAATTGGCACTAAAAATGAACAATCAGGTACAATTCAAATAAAAGTGGGAGTCAAAAAAGAGGACCCTATATTTCCATTGCTATTGGCTATGGACCCTTTATTATGTGAATTAGAACAGTATAGAAAAGGGTTCCATCATAGAAATAGCTCAATCACTGCAATGGCTTTTGCCAATGATCTGGTCTTACTTAGTGGATCCTGGGAAGGTATGAAAAAGAACACCGAGATTCTTGAGACATTTTGTGATCTAACCGGTCTTAAGACACAAGGGAAAAAATGTCACGTTTTTTTCATCAAACCTACAAGAGATGCATATACAATCAATGATTTTCCTTCATGGAATCTAGGTGGAACATTCCTCAATATGGTTTGTCCTGGTAGCTCTGAGAAATATCTGGGCCTACAGATTGATCCTTGGGTACATATAGCCAAGCCAGATTTGTCATCAAGAATAGAAACGTGGCTAAACCACATTAGTGAAGCACCACTCAAACCACTACAAAGAGTGGACGTTTTAAAAACATATGCGATCCCTCAAATAATATATCTAGCAGAGACAAAAACTGGATTCTTGGAAGCCATAGATTTAAAGATTGGGGCAACTATTAAGAAATGGTTACATCTACCGACAAACACTTGCGATGCCATCCTATATTCCAGCATAAAGGACGGTGGAATAGGTATTACAAAACTACAGGCACTGATCCCGAGTGTACAAGCCAGAAGGTTACATAGGCTGGCACAGTGCTCTGACGATACTTTAAGGTCTGTCTTGCAGGAAGAAAACATCAACCAGGTATATGAGAAATTGTGGATAACAGCTGGAAGAGACAAAAATAAGATACTGAATATCTGGGCACCCAAACCAATGGTGGAGATATCTAATCTGGGTGAGAAAGATACATCAGAATGGAAAATAAGTACACCAAAAGTCATATACCCACGGCCTTGTAACTGGAAGAAAATGGAATTTCAAAAATGGACCCAATTACAGTCCCAAGGTATTGGAATCACCAACTTTGAAGAGGATGCGATTAGCAATAAGTGGATTAAGAACTATTGAGGTATACCCCACCGGAAGCTCCTGACAGCTCTACAATTGAGGGCGAACATCTACCCCACCAGAGAATATCTAGCGAGAGGGATGAAAGATGGATACATCAGGTCCTGTAGACACTACCAAGCCGGGAATGAATCCTTTGCTCATATCATCGGACAATGCCCAGTAGTTAAAGATGCCAGGGTAAAATATCACAATTACATCTGAAACATGCTTTCAGAGGAAGCGAAAAAGAAAGACTGGGTCATCTATCAGGAACCTAATATAAGAGACACAGATGGGGAGATGTTTAAACCCGACCTCATCTTTTGTGAAGGAAAAACAAGCACTTGTCGTGGATGTGACAGTGAGATATGAAGCGGATAACACCACTCTAGAGAAAACAGCAAAAGAAAAAGTGAAAAAGTATCAACATCTGGAAAAGGAGGTCCAAGAATTAACAAACACAGACAAAGTCATCTTCATGGACTTCCCCCTTGGAGCAAGGGGTAAGTGGTATAACAAAAATTTTGATCTTTTGCAGACTCTGGGTCTATCAGCCTCAAAGCAGGAAAGGACAGCCCGAGCTTTGGCGTCCAGAGCCCTTCTCACCTCTGTTGACATCATACATATGTTTGTGAGTAAAAGTTCACACAACTCTGTAAGTAGTTAAGTCCTTCTGTTGTTCCCAGTGTTTTAGATTTCACTGGTTTTATTCCTTTACTGTTTTTATCGTCTTTTACTGTCTTTACTGGTTTTATTAGTATTACTCTTGGTCTATTGTATTTTACTAACTGCTATTAAAGCTGTGTTATCTGTTGTGACCCTATTCCCCAAAAGTGGCAAATCTCGTAATGATTACATCTAGCGCTCACTGGACGTGACATTGGTGGATGGGCCACCTCTAACCTGGAAAAGGTGCACAAAATAAAGTGTGTGTTCGTCTAATAGCTTGGACTCTCTTCACATGGGATGGCTGTGGCTGCCTTGACTCAGCTGCCAGGGTGCTGGTGGGTAGAGCTGCTCTCTGAGTCTGGTGGGTAGACCCGGTTTTGGAGCTCAGCGGGTAGACCCACTGTCCGTGCTCAGCAGGTAGACCTGGTGTCCGAGCCCCATGGGTAGACCTGGTGCCTGAGCCCAGTGGGTACACCCGGTGTCCGAGCTTAGTGGGTAGACCTGGTGTCTGAGCTCAGCGTGTAGACATGCTGAGTGATCTGCTCACAGCAGGTAGACCTGGTATCCGAGCCCGGTGGCTAGACCTGGTGTCCAAGTCAGGTGGGTACACCTGGTGTCCCAGCGCAGCGGGCTCATCGGCTAGACCCGTTCTCCAAGTCGGGCAGTGAGACTGGGTTCCAAGGGTTTAGTCGAGGCCCTCGGTGGGCACCAAGGCACTGCCGTTTCTGCCCGGTGCTCCGAGTGAGAAAGAAATGGCATTGTGTGCATTGCGGGTAAAGAGAGGAAGTAGCTTGGACTCTCTTAAGGTGGCACAGCAGCGGCCGACTGGGTGCGGCCACGGGGGTACTGGCGGGTAGAGCCATCGCCCGAGCTTAGCGGATGGAGCTGGTCTCAGGGCTTGGCCGGGGCCCTTGACGGGCCCTGAGAAGGTGTGATTTCTGCCTGCTGTCTGAGTGGGAAAGAAAAGGTACTGTGTGTGGTGCGGGTAAAGAGGGGGAGTAGCTTGGACTCTCTTTAGTTAGGTGGCATGGCTGTGGCCGCCTCAGTTAGGCTACTGAGGTGCCGGCGGGTAGAACTGGCTCTCCGAGCCCGGCAGGTAGACCTGGTTTTGGAACTCAGCGGGTAGAGCTGATGTCCACGCTCAGCGGGTAGACCTGTTGTCCAATCACAGTGGGTAGACCTGGTGTCTGAGCTCAGCGCATAGACATGCTGACCGATCCATTCACAGAGGGTAGACCTGGTATCTGAGCCCAGCGGCTAGACCTGGTGTCTGAGCCAGGCAGGTAGACCTGGTGTCCGTGCACAGTGAGTAGACCTCTTGTCCCGACCCAGCGGGTAGAGCTGGTGTCCGTGCTCAGCAGGTAGACCTGCTCTCTGGGTCTAGCGGGTAGACCTGTTGACCGAGCTAGGCGGGTAGACCCGTTCTCTGAGCCCGGTGGGTTGACCTGCTGTCTGATCCGATCCCAGTGCGTAGACCTGGTGTCCCAGCGCAGCGGGTAGACCTGCTGTCCAATTTGATCCCAGCAGGTAGACCTGCTCTCCCGGTCAAGCTCTGGTTCCAAGGGCTTAGCCGAGGCCCTTGGCAGGCGCCGAGGCACTGCCATTTCAGCCCGGTGCTCCTAGCGGGAAAGAAACAGCACTGTGTGCAGTGCGGGTAAAGAGGGGGATTAGTTTGGACTCTTTAGGTAGGTGGCTGCCGAGGTGCTGGCGGGTAGAGCTGCGCTCCGAGCCCAGTGGGTAGACCTGGTTTTGGAGCTCAGCGGGTAGACATGGTGTCCAAGCCTGGTGGGTAGACCTGGTGTCTGAGTTTTTTGAGTTGACCAGTTTTCCAACTTAAATGTAGCTGGCCTTGTGTTCTGCCTGGTGCTGGTGAGCATAAGGTCTACCTGGTTCCGGGGCTGGCGAGTATCAGGTCTACCCAGTTCCAAGGTTGGCCAATCTGGTTGCTGCAGCTGCAGATGGTGACCTGTGCCCCGGCGGCATCCTGGCGCAGGGCGACCAGGTCTACCTGGCTCCGATGGGATTTAGGTGCCTGTTGGTATTTTCGGGGTAGGCCTGTTCTCACGGCTGGCCCCGGAAGTCAGGCAAGGGGTTGTTGTTGGGTGTCGCCTCTGGTTAGGTCCCAGCGAAAGGTGGCCTGCTCTCGCGCGCCTCCCCGTTGAGTAGCCTTGAGCCGCTTTGGAGGCGCGGCAGGGCCAGGACGCGTCTGTCCGTATTATGGGCAGGGGTTGTAGAGTAGTGCGGGTTCCAAGGGCCCCTTTTCTTCCGCGTCTGCTGCAAAGCGCAGCCTTCAGCCCGTGCCACGGGTCGGCACCCCACGAGTGGCAGGAAGGTCAGTGAGAAAACCGCGGGGCACTCAACTGGCTTCCTCGGGCGGCCTGATGACGGGAGGAAGACGAGAGCCGAGCGAAAGTGCAGCGAGGGAGTGCGGGACTGGGACGGCCGAGGGGCACGCGGGGGCCCAGCAGTGTACAGCCCAAGCCGGTGGCGGCTGCCAGTTCCCCAAGGGCCCTGGGCGAAGGCGGCGGTGAGGGTGGCGAGGTGTCGTCGTCTTGTGGCGGGCATTGTTGCGGGCAGTTGGTGGCCGGGGCTTGGGTGGCTGAGCCCGCTCAGGTTTTCCCCAACCGCCTCCCGAGAGCCCCGAAGATGGCCCGGGTCTAAGTGGCGGCACCCTGTCCTCCTCTGACGACGGCAGCAGTGCCGGTGGTGTGCTAGGGACTGGTGGTGGGTGTACGGCCTTGCCTGGGCCCGACCATTTGCCGGAGGGGCTTGGTGACGGGACTACCCATTGTCGGGCAAGGTGGCACACTCGGCGTGCCTTGGGTCTTTTGTTCGTTCCCCCTTCCTCAGCCCTAAACCGGGGACCCGCCGAGTGGGCCGAAGGTAGCAGCAGCAGGGTGTGGCCGGCGGCTGCGCCTGCAGCCTGAGAACCCAACAGAGTTGCCGAGAGCCCTGGGTGAGGTGGTGGCGCATTGTCCCTCCCTTCTCTTCTACGGGAACGAGAGCCACGGCGGCCAGGCGGCCTGTGCGGTCGGGCCTGCCCCGCCGGTGTGGTTGCTGGAGGGCTGGGTTCTGCGAAGGTCTTCTGGCCAGAGGTCAGGTTGCGGGCAAAGTGGGGGCGCCTTCCTGGCCAGTTTGTTTTTTTCCTCTGGCGCCCTTAAGCCGCAGCACACTGAGTGCGCCGGGGGAGAGAGCGAGAGCAGCCTGGCGGTGGTCGGCAGCCTCCAAGGTGCAAGCCCGTGGGCAGCGAAAGGGAATTGGGGAGCGAGGGGCGTGGGCCCCGCCCCGAGCCCCGGGAGGCCGTGGCTAGCACGGCGAGCGAGAGGCGTGCGTACTTTTTGGGGGGTTTGTTCTTTTTCTCCCCGTCACCTTTCTGGGGGAAGCCGACGGCCGCGAGGTGGGCAAAAACCAGGGGTCGGTGGCGCTTTCGCACGCTGGAGGTGCCGCCGGGGTGAGCGGGGCCGTCTGCGGCCCATGCCTCCAACCCGGTGCTGCCGTTCTGCGGGAGGTGGCTGTGGGCCCGGGAGGGCCAGAAGCGTGGGTTGTCCAGAGCTGGGCATCTGGCGGCATCCGCCTCCTGCCAGGCCTGGGAGCGCGCTGGAGTGTGTGGACCACTGGCGTCGGCGGCCTTGGGCGTGCCGTCCTCCCCATTGTGGTGGCAGACTGAGTGAGAGTGGTCGTAGCGATGGATGAGGCTTTTCGGGAGGCGTGGGAGAGGGCCCCTGGTGGGCCGGTGCTCCTCCGTGGCCGGCCGAGGCGTGGCGGAGGCCGGTGTTCAGGTCGGGCTGTCTCCTTTGCCCGTGGGCTTCCCGTGGCAGGCAAGGTGTCGTCCCTCCTGGCGGGGAGGGGCTTCTTCACCGTACTGGGCTGTGTGACAGCCACTCGCCTCCGCGAGCCTTTCAGGTGTCCTTGGGAACAGGTGAGGTGCCGGTGCCGGCCTCGGTCTGGGTTGCGCCTGTGGGTGCCAGCCGCGAGCAGCGCTGGGCGGCGGTGCAGCTGGAGCTGATGGCAAGCCAGAGAGAGAATGAAAGGGAAGGCTTGTGGGTACCGCGACCTCCCCCCCGCCCGCAGGCAGTGCTGGAGAGTGCAGTGGGTCGCTGTGCCGCTGCCCGCTGCCGAGCGAGCCGCCCTGGCCAAGGGACCTTAGTGACCGGGCTGCGCCCTCCTCGTTGAGTCGCCGTCTCCTCTAGCATGTCTGGTGGTGCCGTGTGGCCGAGCGTCGACCGGGCCGGCCTCGGGGGCCAGTCAGCCCCATCCGAGCCACATCTGGCGGTATTGTGCGGCTGAGTGAGGGAAACGAAGGTGAGTCCGCAGGAGGCCACCTGACGGAAGCTGCGCAGCGGTACCGGCTCCTTGCCCGCAGTGGCGCGGGAAGGGCCGGCCGCCAGGGTTGGCCATTGCC
Source organism: Pipra filicauda (assembly GCF_003945595.2). Classification (NCBI taxonomy): domain Eukaryota; kingdom Metazoa; phylum Chordata; class Aves; order Passeriformes; family Pipridae; genus Pipra; species Pipra filicauda. The sequence goes on from NW_024104414.1 coordinate 848,763, forward strand.
GCGCATGGTTCCCTCCGCACGCACGCGGCACCTTCCTCACCCAGGTGCCGCCTCGTCCGCCGGGCTGCAGGGTTCGGCAGGGGCCGCCAGTGCCCGTGCCCGCCATGCCCCGCTGACGTCCGCTGCGAGGTCCAGAGAGAAGAGGGAGTGAGAAGCCAGCCGGTGGGACGCTGTGAGGGTTGGTGGGGCTGGCGGGCCGCCGTCAGGGCGACGGGCGGTGCCACTCGGGTGGCAGCTACCTGGTTGATCCTCCCAGTAGCATAGGCTTGTCTCAAAGCTTAAACCATGCATGTCTAAGTACACACGGGCGGTACAGTGAAACTGCGAATGGCTCATTAAATCAGTTATGGTTCCTTTGGTCGCTCCTCTCCTGCTCCTTGGATAACTGTGGTAATTCAAGAACTAATACATGCCGACGAGCGCTGACCTCCAGGGACGCATGTATTTATCATACCAAAAACAACCCGGGCCTGCCTGGCAGCTTTGGTGACTCTAGATAACCTTGAGCCGATCGCACGCCCCTGCGGCGGCGACGACCCATTCGAAGGTCTGCCCTATCAACTTTTGCTGGTACTGTCTGTGCCTACCATGGTGACCACGGGTGACGGGGAATCAGGGTTCGATTCTGGAGAGGGAGCCTGAGAAATGGCTACCACATCCAAGGAAGGCAGCAGGCGCGCAAATTACCCACTCCCAACCTGGGGAGGTAGTGACGAAAAATAACAACACAGGACTCGTTCGAGGCCCTGTAATTGGAATGAGTGCACTTTAAATCCTTGAACAAGGATCCATTGGAGGGCAAGTCTGGTGCTAGCAGCCGCGGTAATTCCAGCTCCGATAGTGTATTTTAAAGTTGCTGCAGTTAAAAAGCTTGTGGTTGGATCTTGGGAGCTGGCGGTCCGCTGCAAGGCGAGCCACCGCCTGTCCCAGCCCCTGCCTCTCCGTGCCCCCTCGATGCTCTTAGCTGAGTGTCCTGTAGGGCCCGAAGCATTTACTTTGAGAAAATTAGAGTGTTCAAAGCAGGCCAGCTGCCGGCATACTGCAGCTAGGAATAATGGAATAGGACTCTGGTTCTAATTTGTTGGTTTTCAGAAACAGGACCATGATTAAGAGGGACGGCCGGGGGCATTTGTATTGTGCTGCTAGAGGTGAAATTCTTGGACCGGCGCAAGACGACCTAGAGCGAAAGCATTTGCCAAGAATGTTTTCATTAATCAAGAACGAAAGTCAGAAGTTCGATAATGATCAGATACCGTTGTAGTTCTGACCATAAACGCTCCCTCAAAGGCAGCACCCCCGCCAGGCCATGCAGGTCGTTTCCCTCTCCCCAGGGCCAGGTACCCAGCGCTTGGCGCCTGGGCGGCAGCCGAGCCCCCCCAAGGTTGCGTGACAGCCCCCGGGGGCTGAGAGCCGCCGGGAGAACCGGGCAGAGGTTTAAAGACTCAGGCGGCTCGATGCTGCCCGCGACGGCAGTGGCGGCAGCCAGACGGCGGGGTGGTGACACTGAGGGGTGGGGAACTACTCCTGCTGATGCCCTGTGATGGTAGCCGCGTCCGCCGGCCGAGCTTCTCCTGCCGGCCATGCAAGCGGCTGTGCTGGGGCTGGGCCCACTGCCCTCCCCACTCCGTGGTTCAGTCTCGGCGGTGAAGATGGCGGCGGCCCACGGTTGGTCGTGTGCCGGACCGCCTGCCTCCCCAGCAAGGGGCGACCGCCGCCACGGTGGAGGGCACGTGTCCTTGGCCGAGGGTGGCGTGGGTGGCAGCTGCCAGGCCTGCCACGCTCCTTTCTTGTCTCGAAGCTGTCAGCCTCCCAGCCGAGGTGGCAGCAAGCCGCTGCTGCCGAGAGGAGCGACCGCTCTCCCGCCCGGGCGAGTGCCTGTCGGCGGCGTCCTTGTTGCCGCAGGGCGTCCGGGCAGGCGTCGGTGTCCGAGTGGCGGCATTGCCACTCGGCTCATGTCCCCCGAGCGGGACAGTCTGCCGGGGGACAGCCACAGCGGTAGTGACGTGCTGGGCCCTGCCTGTCGCTTGCCCGTTGCCCCAGGCGGGGGCCGCGTCCGCTGAGAAGTCGTGCAGTTGGGGCCAAGGGGGAATCGTCCCCCCTGACCAAGCGCTGCCCCCTTTTGCCGGGCGTGTGCCCGCCGAAAGGGATCGAGGGCGCCAAGCAGTGACGGCGGTGCCAGCAGGGCCTCTGCGCCAACTACGGCGGCGGGCCATCATCTGGCCAGCCTTGAGTGCTGCCGATGCCGGCTTGGGTGACGGTGCTGACCTGTCTGGCTGGTGGCAGAGGCAGCGCAACTGTCCGCTGAGCTCGACCTGGTGGCGCAGCGGTCCACCGGTGAGGCGGTGGCCTCGCCCGCGGCCCCGAGGGTTGTGTCAGGTGGGTGCAGAGGAGAGAGAGGAGTGGTGAGTGCAGACCGAGGGCCGTGCCTAGCACCGTGGGCACGTCGTCCCGGCGGGGCGGGAGACAGGTGGCGCACAGTCTGGCTTGTGCCACTGCTCTCCCCGCGGAGGCTGGGCCGAGCCTGGGTGCCTGGGTTGCCTCTGAAGGCGGTGCGAGGTGCGTTTCTCCACCGCGGTGATTACCGGAGGGGGGGATTCGGCCAGGAGCACGAGCTCCCCGCCTTTGCTTTCCTTGGGCGTCTGGTGGGGTTTCTCCCCACCTCTCCTTCGCTCATGTGCGTGCTCGTGAGGCCGACCCTAAGTGATAGGCGAGTGCCGATCGAAAGGGAGTTGGGTTCAGATCCCTAAATCCGGAGTGGCAGAGATGGGCGCGGTGAGGCACCCAGTGCAATGACGCAACTGATCCCAGAGAAGCCGGCAGGAGCCCTGGGGAGAGTTCTCTTTTCTTTGTGAAGGGCCGGGCGCCCAGGAATATGTTCGCCCCGAGAGAGGGGCCCGCTGCGGTGGGCGCCCCCTGCCTCCCCCTTCGCCCATCCTCCCCCTTGCTGTGGCCGGCGCCACTGTGGCAGCCGCCGCATGCGCGACACCGCGGTCGGCTGTGAGACGTGGGTCACCTGCAGTGCGCGGTCCCGGTGGGCGCCCGCGCACCCAGCCATGGCTAGCATGGGCCATGCGGTTGACGTAGGGGAGGGTCCCTGGGAAAGGGTCCTCAGGCAGGTGCCCCGCCTCGGCCGGTGCCTAGCAGCCGGCTTAGAACTGGTGTGGACCAGGGGAATCCGACTGTTTAATTAAAACAAAGCATTGCGAAGGCCCGCGGTGGGTGTTGACACGATGTGATTTCTGCCCAGTGCTCTGAATGTCAAAGTGAAGAAATTCAGTGAAGTGCAGGTAAACGGCGGGAGTAACTATGACTCTCTTAGTAGTAAGAGGGCTCTACGTTACTGACTGGGCGCATGCTGCAGATGGTCACACCTCCTCGTGGTCCCGCCGGATGCCCGTAAAGGGTAACCAAGTCAACCTCTGCCCCAGGCTGGAGGGGTGGCTTTCAGCCACTCTCTCCCTATCGCTGGCCTCACCAACCAGTGGTAATACAAATTGGTGAAACAAATTTATGGTGACAGCTCGCGCGAGCTTGTTACCCATGCCTTGCCCATGGGCAAATCAGTTGGGCAAAGCCGGCAGTTATACTTGAGGGGGTATGCTGTCAGTTTCCTTCACCCTCTACCGGACGGTGTTTGCCCTATCATGTGAACTGACTGAACGCACGATAGTACCAGGTCATAGGTGGTCTGTGGGGACCAAGAGACCGCCTCTGGATTGGGACATACGCCTGGTTGCTGGGCAGGGGTTTGTCGCTAATCGACCTCTATTTTCGGTCCCCATTCGTGGCTCCAAGCTGTGTAGCAAGGAGCAGGTGGGGACACAAGTCGTTACGACTTCAGACTCGGGCTGTCCCCTTTCTCTCACACGGGCTGTGCCCTGCTATTGGGTTTGGGCAACATCTCGATGCCTGGAGGACAATATCAGCCTCTGTATGCCTCGCCATGTTGCTCCGAACTGCGTAGTGAGGAACCGGGGGGCAGGGACATGCCATTAGGGTATGCCCTCATGCAGGCGCTGGGTAGTACCACTTTCCAGCGGATGTGGATGCACACCATGCCGATCAGGGACGTCCCTGATTCTGGTAGTGACTGTGCCTCCCTCCGGGCCCTGACCCACGGGGTGGTAAGCTGGGTAAAAGTTGGCAGATGCTCTGGGGGTAGCGCTGCCTGACTCACGTGACCCCCCTACTGGCTGGGTTCATGCCTAGATGCCAGCAGTCGGGGGTAAACCTGGGTTGTCCGCTGCGTCTGCCACAGATCGAAGCTCCGCGCTGGTTGCAACCCAGAGGGCGTAGAGCATGTGGAGACGTATGGCAATTCCAGACCCAAGGCTCTGGTACTGACAGTACCCCCTTCATCAGTGGGTTTCTCATAACAATTATAATCATCGCGCAGTCACGGGGAAGGTGGTACGGTGGACGGGCCACCGTTACTTAACCCGGAAAAGGTGCATACACTCTGTGTGTGTTTGAATCATAGCCAAATGCCTCGTCATCTAATTAGTGATGCGCATGAATGGATGAACGAGATTTCCACTGTCCCTACCTACTCTCCAGCGAAACCACAGCCAAGGGAACGGGCTTGGCTGAATCAGCGGTGAAAGAAGATCCTGTTGAGCTTGACTCTAGTCTGGCGCTGTGAAGAGACATGAGAGGTGTAGAATAAGTGGGAGGCCGGGCATGCGCTTGGTGGTGTGAGGCGACCCGTCCATCAGTATTCCGGTTGTTGGTGAAATACCACTACTCTGATCATTTTTTCACTTACCCGGTGAGGCGGGGGGCAAGTCCCAAGGGGGGTTCTCGCTTCTGGCGCCAAGTGCCCGGCACATGCCAGGTGCAGCCCGCTCCAGGGACAGCGGCAGGTGGGGAGTTTGACTGGGGCGGTGCACCTGTCAAAGCATAACTCAGGTGTCCTAAGGCAAGTTCAGGGAGAACGGAAACCTCCCGCGGAGCAGAAGGGCAAAAGCTCACTTGATCTTGATTTTCAGTACGAATACAGACCGTGAAAGTGGGGTCTCATGATCCTTCTGGCTTTTTGGGTTTTAAGCAGGTGTCAGAAAAGTTACCACAGGGATAACTGGCTTGTGGCGGCCAAGCGTTCATAGCGACATCACTTTTTGATCCTTCGATGTTGGCTCTTCCTATCATTGTGAAGTAGAATTCACTAAGCTTTGGATTGTTCACCCACTAATAGGGAACGTGAGCTGGGTTTAGACTGTCGTGAGACAGGTTAGTTTTACCTTACTGATGATGTGTTGTTGCAATAATAATCCTGCTCAGTACGAGAGGAACCGCAGGTTCAGACCCCTGGTGCCGACGCTTGACTGAGAAGCCACTGGCGCGAGGCTACCATCTGCGGGCTTATGACTGAACGCCTCTAAGTCAGAATCCCGCCTAGATGTAGCGATACCGCAGTGCCACTGGTGCCTCGGTGGGCCTGCGATAACCGGCCCCTGCCCCCCGGGGCCGTCCCGGTGCGGAGCCCCGCTCGTGGTCGGGAGCAGAGGGGCAGATGGACGCAGCGCTGCCTCTCCCCCGTCATGTCCTGCATGATCGTGGGGCACCCGGCACTAAATCATTCGTAGATGACCTGATTCTGGGTCAGGGTTTTGTATGTAGCAGAGTAGCTCCCTTGCTACGATCTATTGTGAATCAGCCCTTGACACAAGCTCTTGTCCATCCACGCACTCCATCTGTCGCCGGCTGGCTCGGGTCCAAGACCTGAGACGTGGGATCCTGGGGGCCGGGCCCAAGGGCAAGAGAGAGAGAGGGGGCGCATGCGTGGGCCACCAGCTGCTATAGATGGAGGGGTATGAACATTAAGCTCACAGACCATTTTGGTCGGCAATATGTCAGCTTTATTAGAAGAAAGACAGAATATATAGTCCTCATGATGCTTAGTTCTTGTTCACACTACACTGGATAAATAAGAAAAACATACTTTGCTGTCCACTGCTAATTGGATCACAACAGGTGGTCATAGGAGATGAGAAAACTTTATTCACCTGCCAAAACTCCTCCTTGGCATCTGGCAAGAATCCACCTTTGTTCTAGCTTTAGCTCCTGTAGCCATCTTAACTAACTGATCACACCCAAACTGTGCTAAAGCAATACACACGGAAATGCAAGGGAAATTGTTCACACAATTTCTGTCTTCCGACAAATCCCCCTTTTGATTTTTGAACAATTTTAATTGCATTTCTGTAACACTCCTTATTGTACCAATAACATATCAATAAACATGATTACATATAACAATAATAGTACATTAACAAACTTAACAACCTATTAACTTTAAGGTATGTGTTTTTAAGTTTTGCTTAAAAGGGCTTTTCTAAATATAGGATTTATTCTTGAAAATCTTTATTCAGACTAAAACACTTCTGGAAATGGAACTCCATTTAATTTTATGTGTCTTCTGTCCCCATTCAAAGGTGTTTGTGCATTTGTTGGATCAAAACACATTAATCATCATACATTCACACACATACAGACTCTCACAGTGGCCACTGTCAACATTCACACAAACATACTTTTGAATTCCATGTCACTGTGTGTTATGAGCTAAAAAGTTATAATTCTTTAGTACCTTATAATGTTAAAGCTTCTTAACCAAACAGATAAAATTAACCAGATAGATAAACTTTCTTTTACTAATATATAGTGAATAATCTAAAGTTCACACAACACACTTTCTTAAATTCTAAACCTCTATAATTTGTGTGCTTCTTAACTTCTAGACTTATGTGCTTTAAAAATATAAAAAAAACTGTGCTCATAATACCTAAAAATTGTGCTTTTATAATACTGAAAAAACTGTGCTCAAAAAATTGTGCTCTCAATAAGACAAAAAATACTGTGCTCTTTTGGTAATTCACTGTTACCTGCAACAGCAACAACATCAGCCTTGTTCTGAAGAACCTACTTCTGTCCAAGGTTTCATCTATGTGCAGATAGCCAGAGAACACCTGTGCAAAAAAACTTAAACACATGAAACACTTTTGCAGGTTAATAGATGTGCTGGTTTAAAAGTTAACCAGCAGGGGAAATGAACTCAACTCAAAAGAGAGATTATAAGTCAGAATAACAATCTAATAAAATAATACAATAAGTACGATTATACAGACAAGCAATTTGGTTTTAACCCACAAAACCCAAATGTATAACCCAGCACCCTGGGGCATGAACAAAGTGGTGTTTCTTGGCACCCCCCCCCCAAGTCCAAAGTAAAGGGAGAGGGGAAAAAACCTGCTGGTGGGAGAGTTGTTGCAGTCTGGTCAATAGTGGTGATTGCAGTCCAGTTGAGGGTGGTGGTCTCAGTCTGGTTGAGAGTGGTGAGCTGCAGTCTTCCTCTGGATCCCATGAGTGGTAAAAAGGTTCCAAAACTCCAAGTTTATATATTCTCCAGTTCAGGCAGGAATGCTCAGTCCTTCCCTCAGAGCGGGGAATTCCATAAAAGGGTATGAGGATGCTCAGTCCTTCCCTCGAGCGGGGAATTCCATAAAAGGGTATGAGGACAGGAATATCTACAGGCCTCTACTGCTACCAATTTCTGGGAAATGGCATGGAAGGCTATAGAATACACAGTTTTGGGTTACACCCACACCATGATGAACTGGTCTCAGCTGTCCTAACTAGGACAATAGAGAAGAACTAATATCCTTCTGTCCCACTTTTCTTCTTGCAAAAGTGTGTTAAGAATTCTTAAATCAGTGATCTCTTTACCAAATACACTTGTGCTAATACTTCTAAACTTATAACAGCTTTATTCTGCAACAAACTCCACTATGCTAATTCTATTATTTAATAATTCTGAAAAAAATATAATTCTAGTAATGTTGCTGATCTGTTCTAAATTCCAGCATTATTTTCTTCTTCGTCATCATCAGAACTTGTATCTGATTCTGAAGAAGTGTCAGTCTCTACAGACAAAAAAGGTTTTATTGCTGCAGTTATTGCATCAGCTATATAGAATGTTCCTTTCTGCTCAACCATCTTTTCCACAGCTTCTATAAATTTAAGTGAGTCAGCACTCTTATGTGGTGTGCTTAATATTTGCTTTGTTTTGTCATTGGCAGTTATAAGCTAACAAGTCTATGAACTGTGGTTTTATGTCACAATGTATGTCTGGATCTGAGTCTACAGCTTGACGCAAACGATTCACAAATTGATCATGTGGTTCATTAGGTCCCTGCTTGATCTTGGAATATGAGGGTCTTGTTCTTACATCCCTTACTGCAAGCAGTGACTGATAAGCTAAGTTCTGACTAGTTTGTAGCACTTCATTTGAAAACTGTGTTTGCAAATTTACACTGCTGTACTGACCAAAACCAATGAGCATGTCAACAGTAACACCAAAGAGAGGGTGTCCTTTCTGTTTAGATTGTTCAATCATTGCTGCACAACTAGCATTCCATTAGTTGAAGAATTGCACCTGCTGGGAAGGAGAAAGTAACACAGATATACGAATATCATATGGTGTTAACAAATGAGCAGTAAAAAGATGCCACAGTACTAATCGTGTATAATCACTCTTTAAGCCATACTGTATAACAGTTATTTTAACTTCTTCTAAAATTTTCCAGTCCAAAGCTTCCCAGGGTTCACTCTCAATTAAAGTTGAAACATTAGAGCAGACTGTATTCAGCTGAACAAGCTGTCTCTCTCCTAATTTAGACTCAAGCTCTTGAAAGCAAAGCAATAAAGTGTTTTTAAGGTCTTTTATTGCAAGCATAGTGGCTTTCTGGCTTCCATTGTCCAAGCTCTTGTCATCAGAAGACAAGCTTGAGGATGGAAATGATGAAAATAGCTCTTCTGCATTACCACAATTAGGTTTTTCTTCCTCCTCTCACAGCAGAACTGATGCAGGCACAGCACCGAGAGCAAAGGCTGATTCAGCTGTAAGAGCTGGTCTCGGTGGAGGAGCTATGCTTGCTCCAGCAGTGGCTCCGGTCTCCGTCTAAACGGTGGTGGTTTCTGCCGAAACGGCAGCACCCACTAAGATGGCAGTAGTTTCTGCCAAGGCGGCAGTCCTTGCTGAAATAGCTCCACTTGCTACGGCAACACTTGCAGGGGTAACGCCAACTACATCAGCCCCAGTTTCTGTGGATGGACTTCCGCGTTCTGATGTGACGACTGCTGATGATGTAATTTCAGGCGACATGGTGATTCCAGGCGATAGCGATGTAGCGCCATCTAGTGGCGCAGAGGCTCCTAGCAGCTCTGTTCCGAACAGCGCTTGCACAATGACAACTTCTGGCTCTGCAACCAGCGCAGGCACAGTTGGGGGTGGCTCTGTTGACTGCGCAGGCTCAGTAGAAGGTAGCAGTGCTGGCTGAGCAGGTGCAGAGAAGGGCGGTGGCGCTGGCAGGGTGCCAGTGTTGTTCTCCGCTGCTCCCGCTATTCTCACAGTCTCTGCATTAACCCTTGGCACAAGCATGCTGCTAAACTGAGTTAGTCCCGTTGCTTTTATTAGTGTTTGCGACTGCAGCCGCAGGCACTAGGACCTCCCCAAGGACAGACTCATCGGCACGGAAACATGCCACAGTCCTGCTGTCTCCCAACAAAGTTCCCTGAGCAGCTATGAGTTTTCGCTGTTCCGTACTTAACTCTTGCAGCGATTCAACAATAAAATGCCAGACTTTAGGGTATTTCTCATGCTTTTTAACATTTTTAGACCCTTTTTCCATTTCTTCCCATAACTGTTCCTTTATAGTATCCCAAATGGATACCTCAAAGGCGGCTTGAGCGGTGGGGGAGTAAATTCTTAACTCTCGCCCAGAGTATTAACCCTTTAAGGGCTTTTTCATCATAATTTGGCTCTCTCAGAGAGACTGTATATTGGAGGAGCTTTTCCGCAGCGTTTTCCTCTTTGGATAGAGCAGGTCCCATGCTTCCTCCCTCGGTCGACTCACCTGACCAAGGCAAGATTCCTCTGTGCCGTGCGCATGGCCTTCATTGCAGTGCCGGGGACAACGCTACCTTCACGACCGCTTCCCTCGGCTCTTCTGTTCGCCTTATGTCCTAGAGAACTGACAAATTTGGAGTCCCTGCTTTCAGGCACCATGGAGGGGTATGAACATAAAGCTCACAGACCATTTTGGTCGGCAATATGTCAGCTTTATTAGAAGAAAGACAGAATATATAGTCCTCATGACGCTTAGTTCTTGTTCACACTACACTGGATAAATAAGAAAAACATACTTTGCTGTCCACTGCTAATTGGATCACAACAGGTGGTCATAGGAGATGAGAAAACTTTATTCACCTGCCAAAACTCCTCCTTGGCATCTGGCAAGAATCCACCTTTGTTCTAGCTTTAGCTCCTGTAGCCATCTTAACTAACTGATCACACCCAAACTGTGCTAAAGCAATACACACGGAAATGCAAGGGAAATTGTTCACACAATTTCTGTCTTCTGTCAGGCGGCGACCCGTCCTTCCCTCCGTGTGGGTCTGAGGCCCGGTACGTGGGGCGGGGGGGTGAGACCACGGCGCGGCGGAGCCCGCCGTCCTTCCCGCCTCATGCCGCCTGGGGCCGGTCTTCCCTCCATGCAGGTCCCGGGCCTGATACGTGGGGCGGGGCGCTCAGGGGCGCTCCGGTGCCGAGGGACGGCGGTAGTGGCAAAGGGGGTCCCTTGCTGTGGGGCACGGGGGCCCCGCTGCCGTCATCTCCCCACTGGGGGGTAGACCTGGTGACCCCCCGACACAGTGGGACCCAGTCGAATCTCCACGCCCCCTGGGCGCGCCTGGACGGTGCAGGATGGAGGTGGTTCCGTCCCAACACCCGCATGTGCAGGTGTGGCACTGAGGGTTGGTTCTCGTTGCTAGGTGAGCTGGGTAGACCTGTTCCGGGCGAGGGGACTTAGAGTCAGAGTGCCGTAGCTGACCTTAGCGGTGGGTAGACCTGTTGCCAATGGGGGCACTTCGAGCCGGTGTGCTGCGGCTCAGCCTGGCGGCAGGTAGACCTGGTGCTGGTGGGGACACCTAGAGCCGGGGCACTGTGGCTCGGCCCGGCGGCAGGTAGACCTGGTGCTGGCTGGGAACCTTAAAACCGGGGCACCGCGGCTCAGCCTGGCAGTGGGTAGACCTGGTGCCAGCGGGGACCCTTATAGCCTGGGCGCCGTGGCTTGGCCCGGCAGCGGGTACACCTGTGTCGGGCAGGGGCCCTTAGGGCCTGGGCACCACCGCTCGGCTCGGCGGCAGGTAGACCTGGTCTCCAAGCCCCGTGGGTAGAGCTCTTGTCCAGGTCCGGCAGCTAGAGCTGGTATGAGGGCTCAGCGAGGGCCCTTGGCGGGTGCCAAAGCACTGCAATTTCAACTGGTGCTCCAAGCGTGGCACCGAATTCATGCAGTAAACAGACGGTGTGCTAAATTGGTCGATTGGCGTGCTGGCGTGCTTCCGGACCTGCCCTGACCTCCCTGATTTCCCACAATTCTTAGCCAGTCTTTCCAGCGGGCATGCTCCGTTGAGTACTCTCTCGGGGGGCTTGCTGTGGAGACTCCATCTCCAGTGGCCCTTTGCGGCAGACTTCCTCTCCGGCGTTAAGGTTTTCCCCTGCCCCAAGGGTGAAAGAAGAGATGTTCTCTGTGGGTTGTGGTGCAGCTGATGGGCCAGCCAGGGCACTACATGGTCAACAAGACCTTTCTATGCTGACCCCTTCATCTGTATGCAATTTTGGGAGTCTGACTAGCTGTTGAGAGGCAAGGCTGAAAACAGGAAATAACAGACCTTATCCCGAGGAAAGAAAACCTGGAAGCTTTGGCTGTGTGGTGCAGTTCGTAGGCAAGCCTGGGCACTAAATGGGCAGCAAGAGCTTTCTGTGCTGGCCTCTTTGCTGTGGGAGGAATCTTTGTATGCAATTTTGGGAGTCAGGCTGGCAGTTGGGAGGCAGAGCTGAAAACAGGAAACAACAGCCCTTATCGCCAGGAAAGGAAGCCTGGAAGCTTTGGTTTTCTGGTGCAGTTGGTGGGCCAGGCTTGGCACTCCATGAACAGCAAGAGCTTTCTGTGCTGGCACCTTTGTTCTGGGAGGAATCTTCATCCGTATGCAATTTTGGGAATAGGTCTGGCACCTGGGAGGCAGGTCTCAAAACAGGAAACAACAGCCCTTATCCCCAGGAAAGAAAGACTGGAAGCTTTGGCTTTGTGGTGCAGTTGGTGGGCCAGGCTGGGCACTCCATGGGCAGAAAGAGCTTTCAGTGCTGGCACCTTTGGTGTGGGAGGAATCTTTGTCCGTATGCAATTTTGGGAATACGTCTGGCACCTAGGAGGCAGGTCTGAAAACAGGAAACAGCAGCCCATATCACCAGGTAAGAAAGCCTGGAAGTTTTGGCTTTGTGGTGGTTCACTTGGTGGGCCAGGCTGACCACTCTATGGGCAGCAACAGCTTTCTGTGCTGGGACCTTTGGTGTAGAAAGAATCTTTGTTTCTATGCAATTTTGGGAGTTAGGCTCGAAGTAGGGAGGTAGGTCTGAAAGCAGGAAACAGCAGCCCTTATCGCCAGGAAAGAAATCCTGGAAGCTTTGGTTTTGTAGTGCAGTTGGTAGGTCAGGCTGGTTACTCCATGGGCAGCAAGAGCTTTCTGTGCTGGCACCTTTGGTGTGGGAGGAATCTTTCTCTGTATGCAATTTTGGGAATAGGCATGGCAGTTCAGAGGCAGGGCTGAAAACAGGAAACAATACCCCTATCCTCAGGAGAGAAAGACTGGAAGCTTTGGCTTTGTGGTGTAATGGGTGACCAGGTTGGGCACTCCATGAGCAGCAAGAGTTTTCTGTGCTGGCGCCTTTGTTCTGGGAGGATTCTTCGTCCGTATGCAATTTTGGGAGTCTGGCTGGGAGTTGGGAGGCAGGGCTGAAAACAGGAAACAACAGATGTAATCCAAAGGAGAGAAAGACTGGAAGCTTTGTTTTGGTGGTGCAGTTGGTGGACCAGCCTGGAGACTTCATGGGCAGCAAGAGGTTTCTCTGCTGGCATCTTTGGTGTGGGAGGAATCTTTGTTTGTATGCAATTTTAGGAATAGGCCTGGATATTGGGAGGCAGGGTTGAAATTAGGAAACAAGAGCCATTATCCCCAGAAAAGAAAGACTGGAAGGTTTAGCTCTGTGGTGCTGTTTGTCAACCAGACTGGGCACTCCATGAACAGCATGAGCCCCGGCAGATGAACCTCAGGATTAAAGGGTGGGCTCAGTTCAGCGCACACTGTGTCTCACCTAAAAAATCCACTGTGCAGGCTCGAAGGGTAAAAAAGACCTTTCCCAAATCTTTTTGGTGCAGCTGGTGTGTCATTCTGGGCACTCCATTGGCAGCAAGAGCTTTCTGTGCTGGCACCTTTGTTCTGGGAGGAATCTTCGTCCTTATGAAATTTTCAGATTCAGGCTGGCAGTTGTTAGACACAGCAAAAAAAAGCACTGAACTGTGGTTCAGTTTTTGGACCAGAATGGGAACTCCGTGGGCACCAAGAGCTTTCTCTGTTGGTACCTTTGTTCTGGGAGGAACAATTGAACAACCTGACTTAACAACTTCCTCCCAAAACAAAGGTGCCAGCATGGAAAGCTCTTGCTGCCCATGGAGTCCCCAGGTTGACAAACCAACTGAACCACAAAGCCAAAGCTTGCGGCTTTCTTTCCAGGGAATAAGGGCTGTTGTTTCCTGTTTTGAACCATGCTGCCCAACTGTGAACCTGACTCCCAAAATTGTATACAAACAAAGATTCCGCCCAGACTAATGTTGCCGGCACAGAAAGCTCTTGCTGCTTATGGAGTCCCCAGGCTGACACAGCAACTGCACCACAAAGCCAAAGCTTCCAGTCTTTTTTTCCTGGGGATAAGGGCTGTTGTTTCCTGTTTTCAGCCCTGCCTCCCAAATGTCAGCCTGACTCCCAAAATTGCGTATGGACGAAGATTCCTCCTAAAACCAAAGGTGCCAGCACAGAAAGCTCTTGCTGCCAATGGAGTGCCCAGAATGACACACCAGTTGCACCAAAAAGATTTGGGAAAGGTCATTTTTACCCTTCGAACGTGCACAGTGGATTTTTTAGGTGAGACACAGTGTGCACTGAACTGAGCCCACCCTTTAATCCTGAGGTTCATCTGCCGGGGCCGAGCGAGCTTGGACAGTGGCAGCGAGGTCCTCAGGATGTAGGTTTGTTTAGAGTGACCATCTCTTAGATGGATGGTCTTACAGGGTTGACGAGCTCCATCTGCTCGGGGAAGTCCCCTGACCGGGAATCGAACCCGGGCCGCGGCAGTGAGAGTGCCGCATCCTAACCACTAGACCACCAGGGAGGCCCCCTCTCAAGAACATATTGAGGAGAAAAAACACCAGTGAACCTCTCAAGAGTGGCACTGTGTTAGGGGAAAGAACTCAGCAGTGTCTGTGCACTTCCAGGCTCCTGGGAGAGACATGAAGGACCACCAGGGCAGGGTGGGATCTATTGCCATGTGCACTGGAAAACCCAGGTCAACTCCCCAGGGCATGCACCACAGACCTGCCAACCACTCTTGGTTGGCGCTCACAATAGAACCACTGCTTCCAGCACTGGCTTCTCACCCAGCCCACAGAGGTTCTTTAGCCTTCCCTGGAGAGACACAGAAGGACTAAACAGGGTGTCTCTGTTTGCATTGCACAAACAAGTCTTGAGCACACACCTGGTGTTGGTGTGGGGAGATGACTCTGAGCAAGTAAAAACTCCATCAGCCTCCTGGGGGAGCCTTGAATTTATGTGGGACAAAGAGTGTCTTGGTGTCACATTGCATTTACAGTGCTAAAGCCTGGCAAAGCCCCTGGATGCAGCTCTGGGATGTGCTTCTGTGGACAGAGCTCCCCTCAGGCTGTGGGGCATCTCAGATAGTGGCAGAGCAGGTGGCACCCCACAGGGCTGAGGTACATCCAGGCTCTGGGCGTGGCAGCAGAAGCCCCAGGAGATACTGCCCCTGCTGCCATGAACTGTCTGTGTCTGTGTGTGCAAGGGAAGGACTTGTGTGTCTGAAAACCCTTGTGTGACTGAGCGGTGAGCCCCCGCCAGGGCACCAGTGACTCTTGGCCAACTGACCATCCACCAGGACCCCAGAGGCCATTTTCCAGCACTGTTACGCAGCATGTCATTCCCAGTCTGTCCGTACATCCGGGGTTGCCTCATCCCAGGGACAGAATCCAGCAGAAGCTCACTTCTTCCAAATTGTATAAAAATCTGTTGTGTTTATTTGCTCAGCAGAATGCACAGGCGGGCGAAACCCCCTGTATCCCCCGGCCATAATGAAAGTGTGCTTTACATAGTGTTTAAGGATTTCTTTGAATCAGTGTCTGTGTTTAAAAATACAAAGGGCCCTTGGGTCTTTTTTTTTTTTTCCTGAGATCCTTTACCCAAGACCTTTCTTTGAATTTCAGGGACATTTCTCTGTGCAGGGATGGATAGGAAAAGACTCCTGGCGTGGTAGATCTTCCGGGAAGCGCCAGTACTTGGTCTTCCAGAGCTGCTCTCTTTAACTTCCACCCTCTGATCTGATCCACCTCTGATTGCTGGTGTAAAGCCTGAGTCCTCTGCCAGCTTGGTCACAATTCTGCTGTGTGTCACTCCTGCAATGCAGGCAGGGACAGGCCATGGGCACTGCTGGGACAGAACCGAGCTCCAAAAGGAAAGGGGATCTCCTCAGGGCAGTGCCTGAAGGCTCAAGTGTTCTTTCAAAGTTGCTGCCAAGAACAACCTCCAGGAAGTTTCCTGCTGCATAAAGCACCACTGAAGAGCTGAAGTTGGTGACTGTACAGGATGGGGGCACACAGCCCTGTCCCTTCCACAGCCAGGCCTCCATGAATACTCTTGAAGGACCAACAGTGACCAAAATAGTCTGGTCTGTGACCCTATTTTCTTGGCCCCCTGCTCAAGGGGCCCCAGTGCACTCATCACAGACCAGTCCCTTGCAATCACTGTTCCCAGCACTGGTCTATCTCTCCACCTCATAAGGATTGTTTGTCCCCCATGGAGGAACATCAAATGAGCATATTGGCACTGTAAAGAAGAGAGTTAAGCATTCACACTGTGTGTGTGTGTGTGTGGAGAGAGGAATCAAGAGTGAGCACAAACGCCATCAGCTACTTCTAGAGAGGCCAGGAATGACAGTGTCTTGAGATCACTTCATTTTGAGAGTCATATCCCCTTGGAAACCACCTGAATGCAGCCCTGGGATGTGCTTCTGTGAACATAGCTCCCTGTGTCTGTCCCTCAGGCCGTGGGGAATCTCAGAGAAGGGCAGAGCAGGGTCTCTGACAGCCCAGCACAAGGCTGTGACCAACAGGCTGTCACAGGGACTGGGAGATCCCCTCTGCCTGAGGGCCTGGGTTCACTCCAGCAACGGGGTTTCTCTTTGGGCTGCCCCGTCCCTCGTGCTGAGCGCAGGATGGGACAGCAGCTGGCACAGCTGGGCCCTGTCTGTGCCAGCAGTTGAAAGGAGCAGCCTGGGGACAGCACATGGAAGCTGCTGCTGTCAGGGCAGGGGAAAGGCCCCAGGAAGGCTGAGGGCTTGGCATGTTGCTGGAAAGGCTGTGTCCCACCTGCTGGAGCTTTCCTAGGAGGAAGGAAACTGCCCGAGACAGAGACACTGTCCCCACACTGCAGTTGGAAAGGTGGAGAGAGGGGACGAGGAGAAAGAAATGTCCCTGCAAGGGCATTGCTGTGGGAGGAGAAGCATCCAGAATGAGAAGGAGATCACTCAATGTGTGTATTTGAAGAAACAGAGTGTGAGGGTGGGCAGCGGTCAGGGAAGGGTTGCAAATGGCAGGGTTGAGAGCCGGGGGAAGCCGGATGGGTGTTTGCAGCCTGCAGGGAAACAGAAGCAGCTGTGGGACAGCACAGGACAAGTTGTGCTGGAGATGGCCAAGGGCACTGGCAAGGCATGCTAACTGTTGCTTTTAGGACCAGAGCTCGTGCTTGCCTCATAGATGTCAGAAGATTGCTTTAAAACATATTTTTGCAGCCAGACCTTATCACCACCGATGACAAACCTTACTAACCTGTCACAATTTGTATTAATAGAGTGTTATTCCTTGAACTATTGGAGTCAGTTCTTCAGTTGCCAGCGGCAGGAAACACTTCACCAGGGTCTGCTGAGGGGTCTTCATGTTGTTGGCTGAGATCCCCCTGACAAGGGCACTCAAATCACCCTCTGATCTTGTGAATCTTTACGTGAAGGATCTCATTACAAGATGCCACGGACTGGTTGGACACAAGGGTCTCGACTTTCCTGGGGGCACTGACAGGCAAAAATCTAAACTCCCTCCTTTCGGGTGGCATTAAATTGCTGCAGCGAAGCAAGGTTGTCAAGGATAATCTGCTGCAAAAATACAAATCTCTACCTTCCCAGGCTGGGAAAGACTTGGTTCAAAGGTTTCAGCAAGTTAAAGAGAAAATTGTGGTATGCATGGAACAATGTCAGGCTAAGCAGAAATGTAAGGAAGGAAATGGTAAAGGTACAATTTGTGTAGTGTTATAAGCCTGTTTGTCTTCTGCACAATAAGAAGCTAAAAATTCATCTGCTTCTGAATGGATTTCTGATGTTGAGTCTGCTGTTTTGAAATCAGAAAATGTGGTGTTGAAGTCATCATTAGCCTTTGAGAGGGAAATGGGAGAAAAATTGGATAAACTTGTTGCTAAAAATGAGCTGCTTCAAACTGAGGTTGACCACCTTCAATGTCTTGTTGCACCAGAGTACAGAGAGAAAACTTGCTAAAAAAACAGGCTCCTGGTTTGGTCAGTGTTATAGGTTAGGACTTCAGGAAAATTTGTCTTTCCCCTGCCGCCCCCCCCCCCACCCCCCCCACTGTAGGAAAAACGGAGTTTGAGTGAAAAAGGGGGAAGGGAGGTCATTAGTTTTACAAAAGATGTACCTGGCTGAGCTGGCCGGGTCATTAGATTTACAAAAGATGTACCCTGGCCTTGCTGATGGGGAGAGAGGAACTGCTGTTTTTTGGGATTTTTTTGGTGGGTGTGTGTTCGGAGGGGAGAGAGGGCAGACGGCTGGGTTCTGTCGCCGGGACAGAGTCAGGGACGGTATCCAGGGATCTCTGGAGGAAGAGCTACTGAGAGCCCAGGCTCCAGTGGCAATCAGAAGGCCTGACCACCGGCCCTGCACCGCCACTGCCTCGTGACACCTGCCGGGAGCTACTGGTCGTTTTTTTTCCTTCTCTTCATCAGAGAGGTCTGTGTTTGCTGGGAGGAGAGGGCAAAGCCTTGGAACGTTGTCACCTGGGAACAGTGAGTCCTGTTGAGGGGTGAACTGCTGAGGGGAGGGTCCCCCACCCCGTTGTCGGCTCCCTGCACGACCCGAGACCACCCCCCAGACCCCTCTCCCTGCACGGTGACCGCCAGAGATCCCATAGTGCCTCCTGCCGACCACGACAGAGAACTGCAGGCCCTACATCTTCGGCGGTCCAACAGCGCCCCCTGCAGGCCACGATTAGGACTGTGCTAAAGGACAGAGAAGTACACATTTAGACTTTTTTGTTGTTTGGGTTTTTTTCTTTCTTTTTCTAGGATTGCTGTCTAGTTCTTTTGTGTTTTTGTTACTGTTTTTTGTCAACATACATATATCTTTTAATAAAGGGTTGTTATTTCTTCTGTTTTTTCCACATTTTCCTCGAGTAAAGCCCCTTAATTTTGATATTCCAATTGCTGAGAGAGAGGAGTTTGGTCTACCTCATAACTCATCCTCTTTAGCAAACAGTCCAGTCTCATCAGACTGCGACAGTCAGGCAACTTCATAAACCAGTGTCTTACCCTGGCACTGAGACTTGGGAAACCACAGACAACTCTGATTCTAAGTCTGAGGAGAGACAGAAACCAGGAGACTTTGAAGTTCAACTGATGTTTCTACAGTCTCCCAGCTTTCCTCACATTAATTAAAACTGGCTCATGAGGATAATGAGGATGCAGCTTCTGCTATGGGGAATTCTAAGCATTCTGGGGTCAGCAAGACTGGTAAGTAATATTTGAGTGAATGGGGGGTTGTCCTGGGAGCTTGTTTCCCTTCTCTTTTCTGTCTCTCGGTTTCTCATTTTGTTTGCTACTTTCTTTGGAATAAATGTTGTTTTGTTCAGCTTTCAACTGTGTACTGGTTTCAGTTTTGGCAATCTCCGTGCTACACGCAGACATAACAAACAAATGACAGCATCAGCAGATGCCTTTCCATTCCTCTTTCCCTTCCCATTCCCCGTTCCTCTTCCCATTCCCACAGCCAACACACTATTTCACTTCTCACTTTAACAAAGCTCTTTTCTCCTTCAAGCCCCTCAAAGGTGCCAAGGCCACACAGGAGGCCACACACAAACAGTACTCCTCTTCCCACTTGACAACACCTTCCCCCTCACTGTTCTACAGGGAACACCAGGAATCTGCTTGCGGAGGCCTCTCGTTTCCCATCAGCAGCTCAGCACAAGGAGCAAAAGGAGTTCAAGCCTTAGGCCACAAGAGCTGACAGCGAGGAAATTTTGGGAGCAAACTAATGCTGCTAACATGGACCCAGCTGAATCCAGCACACGATCACAGAATCCCAGAGTCCTTCAGCTTGGAAAAGACCTCCAAGATCAGTGAGTCTTGTGCAGCCCCTCCCCGACCGCCTGCAGGGACTGGATGATGCTTTGCACCAGCACCAAAAGGAATACTGTGAAAGCCATGGCCTGCAGGAGGACACAGAGAAGGGCTTGGCTGGGGCTGGGAAGGAGGGAGCTGGCGCTGGGGGAGCGGGGACGGGAGCCTCGGGGATGTGGCGCAGAAAGGACAGGGGTCCAGGCAGCTGGCAGGCGGCAAGGCCTCACCCCTGCCCCAGCAGCAGCACGGGGCCCTGCCCAAGGCACTCCTGCCAGGGGCTGGGCCCTGCAGGCAGGGGCAGAACCCACTCCCTGGGGCGGCCTTGCTGCCCCGGTCCTCGTCCGGCCCAGCCTCTCCCTGTGTGCGCACTCCCCACAGCACAGGCTGCACTGGGCAGCATCCCCTGATGGGCCCTGCAGAGCTGCCCCACGGGGACACTTCCCTTTTATGTCACAGGCGCCACAGCCTGTCCCAGCCAGCCCTGCCCATTGTCCCCACCCCGGCTCAGTGACTCACAGTGGCCCCTGGCAACCAAAGAACCAAAGCCCCACACCCCCAGAGTGCAGCCCCACCCATCTGCAAGGGGCCCCCAAAGGGTTCCCTGCACAAAGCAGCCCCTCCAAACCCTTGTCAGATAGAAAACTGGGGGACATGACCCTTGGATGCTTTTAGTACAGAGGTACAAGTTTTCTTGAATAATGGAGGGGGTCACTTTTTTATTATTATATTTACAGTTATCCATTTGGGGACAGGATGTCCTACAGGCTAATGTGGTGTCACATTTGGAGCGAAAAGTACTTTTCAAAGAAACTCGGGGTGCATGGGTGATGCAGAGGAAACTGTGAAGTCACCCAGTGTGAAGCTCAACACTGCTTTGCACCAGCACTGCCCTTTCACACACATCTTTGGCAAAGACAAAGATGTCAGGGTTTAGTTTCTAAATCAGTAACACTTGACAAGATGTCTTTATGAACTGACAGCAAGAGAACTTAGGAGCAGCTTAGGGTTGGCAAGTGTAGGAGCCCAGAAGAGAAGGGGCTGATGGGTAGGTCGTGAACACTGACAGCTGGATGGTCGTGGAGCCGACCAAGGACTGCTGGTAAAATAGAAAGAACATGTGACTGGGGAAGGGGCAGCACTTTTCCCAGACAAACATCCTTGTTCCAGTTCCAACAGACACAAAAAACAAGTGACAGCATCAGCACAGAAGCTCCTCTTTGCCTTGCCTTGCCTTGCCAGACATGAAAGACATCACCTGCTGGACTCTGCCCAAACACCAGCCCCTCCTCTCCCTTGTCAACCACTCAACCACAGCCTGCACACACCCACACCTGCCAGGGCCAACTGGCTGTTTCTCTTCTCTTTTCTGCCTGGGGGCGAAGGAAGAAGGACAGGGAGGGCATTTACCTTCAGGCCAGAGGGAAGGGGAAGGAGATCCCCCCAAATCCATCCCCGGCGGGATGGGGGCTGGGGGGACATTGGGGGACCCCCAAGAGTATTTTCGAAGGGGGGGAAAGGATGGGGGCATCCACAGGGGGGTGGGGGGGAGGGACCCAGGAATCTCGTGGTGGGACACTGGGGGGTTCCCAGTAGTTTCTTGGGGGAGTTGACCCTCAGCAGTCCGGGGGTGGGGGAAATGGACGGAGGAATCTGCTGTAAAGGCTTGGAGAGACCCAAAAGATTCTAGGAGGGGGTCGGGAGGGGCCCAGGAGTCCTGAAGAGGGTTTGGGGGTCCCCAGGAGGGAGTTTGGGGGTCTGAGGTGGTCCCAGGAGATTTTCAAGGGTTAAGGGGACGCACAGGAGATTTGGGGGGAAGGGGGAAAGACGGAGGGGAGGCCCCCAGGAGGGGGGCTTTCGGAGGGTCCCCAGGACTCTTGGGGGGGATCTGGGCAGTTCCCAAGAGTCTTGGGGGAGATTTGGAGGGGTCACCAGGAGCCCCCGGACCCCCCGAACTCACCCGACACCACCATGGCCTCGTTGGGGCCGCACGTGAAAAACCTCTCAGCGGGGGAGACCCTGGGGCCGGGATCGATCGGGACCAATCGGGGTCAATCGTGATCCCTCCTCCCCCCCCACCGCCCCGCTCCCGGCAGCCCCCGCGGAAGTATCGACCTTCTATTGGATGACTCACCGGCGCGAGGAGAGGGGCCCAGCTGAATTTGGCAATGACGTCATTCCAGCACAGCCGTTCTATTGGCTGCGACCCACGAGGGAGCCCCAGAACCTGTTCATGGCGTGGGGGGGAAGGAGAGCCGGCATGGCCAGGAAAGGGGGTGCAGAGGGTGTTCCAGTGCCCAGGAAAGGGGTAAAAACGTTCCCCCCTCTCTCCCAGTGCCCCCCCAGCCCATCCCAGTGTCTCCCCTCTCTCCCAGTGCCCCCGTCCATCGAGCTCCCAGCCCGGCCCTGCCCCCTGCTCTGCTCCGGCCTGGATTTCTCCCCTGCAGGGGCAGCTGAGGCGGCTCCAGGGCGGGCGGGAGCTTTGGGGGCAGGGGGTGGCTCCCGACGTGCTGCTGGAACCGCCCCTGGCAGGGCGGGCCCGTCAGCCTGGGGCACCTCCTCAGCCGAGCCTGGGGGATGGGCCGGCAACTGGGAGGGGCTTTGGGGAGGAATGGGGAGGCTGAGAAGGGGTTGGGGGTCGTGGAGGTAAGTGGGAAGGGGTTTGGGGAGCTTGGGGGGTTGGGAGGGAGGTTGGGGAGATTGGGGCAACTGTGAGGGGTTTTGGGGAATCGTTGGGGGTGTGGGAAGGGACTGGGAGAGAGTTTGGGGGCATCCTCGAGGGGAAGGGGGCAACTAGGAGAGGGTCTGAGGGGTCCTGGGAGGGCTGGAGGTAACTGGGAGGTTGACAGTGCTCTTGGAAATGTGCTGGTGTGATCTGGATCTGTGAGGAGCCCTGACCTCCCACAGCACTCATCCAACGGCAGGAAGACCCTGCCTGGCTCCTGCTAGGGTTCTCGCCACCCACCGACAGTTTCTCCCTGCAGAGGTGTGGGCAACTACCCAGGCAGGATGAGACCTGAGCCCGGCAGGCAGCAGGGTCCCTGCCCTGACACGAAGAACCCCGGAGCACAGGGACCCTGCTCTGCAGGACAGCCCCGGGCACCCCTGGCTGCACCCCCACCTTCCCAGCCCGCAGCCATCCCTGGGAGAAGGAGCCCACCTGCACTGTCCCTCTGACGGTGCTGCAGGGAAGGCCTGCCCTGGAGAACATCCTCCTCCTGTGCAACAGAGAAACTGGGAGAGTCCTGACAGAGGTGCAAGGCTGTGGGATGTGGTAGCTTTAGGAGATTCCTCCAGGAACACAAGGGACATTGCCCTGCACCTGTAGACTCACTCTGCAGAGGAGTGTGAAGTCGTGTCCCCAAGGGAAGTCTCAGCTGAACACCTCCCATCTTTCCGCTGCCTTTAACCTCCCTCTGCCTTGCTTCTCTTCTCTCGTGGCTACAGGCAGTGCCCTCGGCCCTGCTGGGCTGTGCAGAGGAGCTGCTCCTGGGCAGAGCTGTCTCTCTGCAGTGCTGCCCGCTTGCCAGGAGCTCCCTGTGTGCCAGGAGCCCGACCCAGCTGAGCAGCACAGCAAGAGCCAAAGGCAGCCCTTTGCCCCTCTGGGTTCCCCGCAGGTGTCCCTGGGGCTCCAGGGGAACCTGCTGTGGAACAGGCTGAACAAAACAATGATGTTCCCTCTTCTCCCCTCTTCAGTGACACTTCTTTCCAGCAGTGACATTTCTCCCCTTAGAAAATTAAAAGGGTAAGATGATCACCTTTTCTAGTTTCTTCATTACACAGGATGCCAGGAGGGTGACAGCAAAGGATCTGATAACTCCCTGGCAGAGTGGGGGTTTTCCTGGAGTCACACACAGAAATGTGTCAGGGCTCTGAGAGGTATCCACCTCTGAGCTGGACTGATGCACTGCTCACACACACTGGGGTGTTCAGAGACATGAGTCCTTCCCTCGCACACACCCAGGCAGTTCATTGCAGCAGGGGCAGGGTCTCCCTGGGCTCCTGCTGCCACTCCCAGAGCCTGGAGCCACCTCTGCCCTGTAGTGCTCCCACCCTGCCCACTCCTACACTTCAGATGAACACTGGGGTTTTCTACTCCCTGGAACTGCCCAGTCCAGTCCCTCCCCGGTCCCCCCATCTCCCTGCCCCGCCCCAGCCCAGCAGAGCAGCACAGTCGTTTCTGGTCCTGCAGTAAGAAGGGGAGGAAATAGAGGACAGGGACAGTGACTGTGTGTCTGGACTGCTCAGGAGATCATCAGCTCAGGCGGCAGCTCCTGCAGCCCCAGGGCCAGACTCGCTTCCCAGTGGCCCAGGCAGATGCTGCCATGTGGGCACAAGCTCTGCTGCCCAGGAGGGTCCTGTAGTGCAGAGCTTTGCAGATGGCCACATAGCGGTCGTAGGACATGATGGTGAGAAGGGCAACCTCTGCTGTGATCAAGAAGAAAAGCAAGAACACCTGTGCAGCTCATCCTGAGCAGGAGATGCCCCTGGTGTTCCAGAGGGAATTGGCCATGGCTTTGGGGACGGTGGTGCAGATGCAGCCCAGGTGCATGAGGGAGAGGTGGAGGAGCAAGAAGTCCCTGGGGCTGTGCAGGTGGTGGTGGCAGGCTACGGCGCTGAGGATGAGGCTGTTGCCCAGGAGGGTAGCCTGGGAGAGGCCCAGGAAGAAGCAGAAGTGCAAGAGCTGCAGCCCTCGCATGCCAGGAGGAGGAAGTGTGGGATGGAGCTGCTGTTGGACAGGAGCTTCCTCCGGGCATCAGGAAGTGTCCAAGGAGGAAAAGGCAGCAGAAATTTTGGGGACATATTTCCTAGACCAAAGCCCATGAATTCCTCTGAGCATCTACTCTCATCCCAAGTATCTGCAATCACACATATGTAGTTTCTGGACTGTAGAAGACAGGTTTAGCATGACTTTAAGATGATTTCTTCTGAATTTTTTGATTTATTTTTCTACTGCCAGGTCTGACAGCTGTGTCACGGTGACACGGGGGGCATCGTAGAACCAAACAAACCCTGAGACATTTCAGAATCCCACATGTGTTGGGTCTGTCTGAGCTTCAGTTCATTTTCTCACTGCAGCCGTCACAGTGCTTTGCTTTGCATTGGGAGCTAAAAAGGGGTTAATCACACCAGTACTTTGGCAACTGCTGAGCAGGGCTGGCACAGCATCTGCATTGTCAGCTTCCTCCCTTGAATCGGGGGCAAGCTCATGAGAGGGGATACAGACAGGCCAGTTGAGCCAAATGGACCAAAGAGACATTGCTACAAAAGCTCAGGAAAGGAACAGGAAAGGGGGAAATCAATTTTTTTACAATATTTACCTCCTGAAAGGCCTCTCTGTGTGGTGAAGACCTGCTTCCTGTGAAGTGGCCAGGTATGACTGCTGAAGGGAAGTAGAGAATAAATTTCTTTATTTTCCTCTTCACTTATGCATGCACAAACTTTGGCTTTTGCTTTAGTAAAGTGCCTGATCTCAAGGTAAAAGTCATTTTCCATTTTCTTCTTTCTCTCCTGTCTGGTTGGGAAGGGCAGCGATAGAGCGGTTTGGTGGGCACCTGGCATCCAGACAATGTCAACCCACTGCAACATGGTAGGGTCTCATGGAACCAAAGGACTGCTGGGACACTGGGGGAACTCACGGAATCAAGCGACCGTCATGACACTGCCCTGCATCAAGGAAATAAATATTCCCTGGGAAAATACAGAAACCCAGGGAATTAAGGGACGTCATTGGGATGTGCGGGACCTCATGGAATTAAACAAACCCTGGGATATCTTTGAAACTTCATGGAATCAAAGGGATAAACCAAAAGAATTAAACCCAATGACCAGAAACCATTGGTTTGAATATTTCTTTTATATGCCAGTGGGGATTCATGGGGGTGCTCTGCCATGCACGAATCAAAGAATCAGTATAACTTTTGGAATATAAATACAGTGGTAATTTAAAGACGCCCCCTTCACAAGCAGTCCATACTTAAGATTTTGGGGTCAAATAGCATCTGGGATTGTATCCGTGGAGCAAGACTGCCATCTAGCGTCCATTTCTTCTGGGCGGGGCAGTCATTTTCGCAGAGTGGTCTTCTTGCTTAGCAGGCCTCGTAACATCTCTGATCTATCCGACCTCTAACCCCTAACCTAAATGTTCTAGGACCAGCTAAGACATGTGTCTTAGAACTTCCCTTTTGCTTAAACAATGTATAATTGACTTTCTTCTTAACAGAACAATCTCTTATTAAACAAGTTTTCTGAGGTAAGTTAGTTAATTTCTTGAAGATGGGCATATGATACACTCTATTATTTTCCATGTATCAGCTACATTCTCTCTCCTACAATTAATTGTAGTCTTAAAAGAAAAGACGGCTACCATGCCAAAAAATGAAATCCCTTTCTTGATTATGAAAGGTGATCCTCTCTCATTTCAGTACCATTGTGACAATATGGGACCTCCTGTAACACATGGAACACTGAACACTGCAGATTCCCTTGGATTCAAGGGACCATTGTGACAATCTAAGGCCTCATGGAAGAGGGAGGCCCTGCAGAGAGACGTCAAACCAGAGGTTTGGGCAATCATCAACAAGAGGAAGTTCAACAAGGGGAAGTGCCCAATTCTGTCCCTGGGATGAGGCAACCCCGGATGTGCGGACAGACTGGGAATAGCAGTGCTGGAAAATGATCTCTGGGGTCCTGGTGGATTGCCAGTTGGCCAAGGTCAGTGGTGCCCTGGCGGGGGCTCTTTGCTCAGTCACAAAAGGGTTTTCAGAAACAGTTCCTCCCTTGCACACACATACAGAGTGTTCACACACCCGGAGCCTGGATGCACATCCGCCCTTGTGGGGTGCCACCTGCTCTGCCACTCTCTGAGATGCCCCATGGCCTGATGGATGGACACGGGGAGCTCTGTCCGCAGAAGCACATCCCAGAGCTGCATCCAGGGGCTTTGCCAGACTTTAGTACTGTACATTCTATGTGACACCGAGACATCCTTTGTCCCACATAACTTCAGGGCTCCCCCAGGAGGCTGATGGCAATTGTATTTGCATGGGGTGAAACAGGAGGCCATACCCAAAAGAGTTAACTAAGAAATTTGGGCCTGCTAACAAGCTGCCAACATCCAAAGGATCTCTGCTCGTTCTGTTCTACTTACTGGACCAAAGCTTCAGAGAATAGTACAATAACATGTAATTGGCCTAGAAGCAATAAATTAGAAATATAATAGGATCAGGTAGACATTTGATTAGGACAAATAGGCCTGGAACCAGGACTTTTACCAGGCTTCAGTGAGCGGGTCAAGAACAATGGAAGAGAAGAAGGGTCAAACTGAGGAAGATGATTTGAAACCCCTTGCCCCATGGAGGAAGATGGGAACTACCCTCCCAAATGGGGAGCCAAGAGAAGCACCACCCCAAGCCCCGAATGAGCTCCACCTATAATACACTTATTATCAGTATGCATAGATAGATGTTGTAAAAACTTGAATATGCATTTAATCACATCTGAAGATTGTATAAAAATGCTGATTTTATGTGAAGCATTTGAGCAAGTTTGTCCAGAGCGAGCTGGCTTTATCCAAACGTTGAGTAAGCAAATACCTTGCTGCTTAAAGATAAAAAATCTCTGAATATTTTCTCGGACTGATTTTTCGGATTCAGGGATTGTCTCCGCACACCAATACCAGGTTTGCGCTCAAGACTTGTTTGTGCAATGCAAACAGAGACACCCTGTTTAGTCGTTCTGCGTCTCTCCAGGGAAGGCTAAAGAACATCTGTGGGCTGGGTGAGAAGCCAGTGATGGAAATAGTGGTTCAATTGTGAGTACCAACAAAGAGCGGTAGGCAGGTCTGTGATGCATGCCTTTCGGAGTTGACCAGGGTTTTCCAGTGCACATGGCAATAGATAGACCCAGCCTGGGTGCTCCCCGGGAGAGGCTAGAAGAAGCTGAAGCCTGGGCGCTGAGTCCGGAGGGATTTTCTTCCTCTCGTGCCCCAGACCATTCTCACAATCCCGTGCCCTGGAGGACAATTCAGGAGTCACCACCTGCCAACAGAGGACAGATGTGAGGGAAGAGATGATGGCTCAATCTTGAGCTCCCCAATACCAACACACAACCCTGCAGAAAGGCTCGGCCCCGCGACCTCCGCTGTGCAGGGAGGGAGGGAGAGGAAGGCAGAGGAGGGAGAGAAGGCGGAGAGGAGGCGGCCAGCCCGGAGCAGAGAACCGGCGATGGTGGGGTCAGCGAGACGCCGGCGGCGGATCGGCGGCTGCTGTGCTGACGGGGAGGGGGGCTGGTGGCGCTGACCACTGTTCTGCTCGGTGCGCCGGGCTGGCGGCCGGGGACAGTGGGGGACGGGGCAGCGGCTCAGGTGGTCGCGCAGGTCCCTGGAGACCGCCGTCCTACCTGGCACGTTCTTCACAGATCTCTGCCCCCGAACTATCCTCCTGTCCGTCCCTCCCTCTGCTCCATAAAGCATTTCCTCGGAACACTCATCGTTCTTTTCTTTGTCGAGTCGTTCCTCTTTCCTTGCTTTACTCTCTCTCCTTCAGCGAAATCCTGAAGTCCGTCCTTCGACTTTCTTACTTTTCTTCCACTCTTTGCTTTGCTTAGTCCCGCAGCTTCAGCGACTCCACCAATCCAACTCTCTTTCGCGCACTCATCTCTCCACCAAATAATAATGGACACTTCCTCTGCTGCACACCTTTATATCCCCTTAAAATTCTTCTGCCTATGGTCCTGACTGCTTCTGTGTCCTCTGTTGTGGGAAACAGTGTAAAAAGCACTTCTGACGGCTTCTCTTCTTTATCTCCACACCAGTGTCTGCAGGCATAGCCTAGGTGCAGCAGGACCCATTGTTAGAGACCACCGAGGGCAGTGAAATCACCATCAAGTGCTCACAGGGCAGCATGCGAATCGGTGATTTTATCCATTTCTACCGACAACTCTCGGGACACAGACCCGAGCTCCTGGCACGCACTTGTAAAGGGTCCAGAGAGTTGCGGGTGCCAGCGGGGCGGCTCTCTGTGACGGAACATGGTCGTTGGACCGTCCTCTGGCTCTCCGGGCCCCGTCATGGGGACGCGGCTCTGTATTCCTGCGCCCTGGCGGATACGGACTCCTTGATATCGTCGTCTTTGGAGCTTTCAGGGAATTTTCTTGGAAATACACAATTAGGTTAATTGGTTCTACAGCGGAGTAAAGAAGCACCCCTATGAAAAGAGGGCGTTTCAGTCCTACACAGAGCGCAGGATTGTGACAGAATGCCTGAGTGCCAAGTGACGTACAGCGCAAGTCTGGGCACACTGCAGTCAGATGCAATGTGTGTCCCTTGCTTTTCCTGAGCCATCCTCTCCTGGATACGCTGATCCATTCCAGGCAGGCACCGCAATTCTCTGTTTCATGAAGGTCTCATCACACTGATTTTAATTATGCGTCTCATTCTGCCTCCAGGCTGCCTCTGGCACTACTTCCAGTTATCCAGAGGCCGGCAACAAATTCAGGACTCTTTTTTTGCGTGATCAGCATTGTGTGTTCTCAGGGAGAGTGGAAATCAGGGACTGAGGAATTTATGAAAAGCAGCGATATAAACATTAATTGGCCCAGGCAGAAAGTTAGGACGAGATAGCCAAAATTCATGCAGTCGTTTCTGGCAGCTCTCTTCTCTCGGGACAGGGTGGTGATTTCTCAAACTCTCAGCAACCAGGCAGGTTGGTCTTAGCATGAAATTTGGCTAACCCCTCCTCAATTTCTGTCTCGGTCACCTATTCTCTGTGTTCCGGATTTTCATCAGTGCATCCCTCCTCTTCCTCCCAGAAAACACTCAACAGGCTTCTCAGGCCCTGTGGGTAAATATCACTGAATAAAGAAAAATCGTTGCAAATTTCGGACTTACCATCCTGCATGTGTTCACTCCAGAACGATCTTTCTTCTGTAAGGAGATGAGGAGAGAAAAAAGAGAAAGTTTAGACCCCTTCTCTGCTCTGCTCTCCTCTTCAACCTCTCTCGGTATCCCTCTCCCCTTTTTTTGGCATCCACATGCTGCCAACAGAAGATATCTCGACTTTCTCTGCAGTCCCGCATTTCTCCTTTTCTAAAGAAAATCAGCAGGTGCTTTCAAAACTGCCCCAAGCCTATCAAGCTCTCATCTTACTAACTTCACTAATGCTTCCCATTCTGCCTCCAGGGTGCCTCTGGCACGACTTCCAGTTTTCCCCAGGCTGGCAACAAATGCAGGGTTCCCCGTTTGAATGATCACCATTGTGTGTTCTCAGGGAGTGAGGAAAACGGGGATTGAGGAACCCTCAGAATTTACGGAGGAGACAGAGAAGAAGAAGCAGCAGCGCCCAGGGTTCCACCTCTTCTGGCCTTTGCCGGGGAGCATCCCTGCTGGAAGAAGGAGCGTTTCTCCTGGCGACAAAAACCACTCGGGATTTTGTCAGGGGCAGTGGCACCAGTGTTACGGCGAGGCAGTGCATGAGAGAAGCACTTTCCCTGAGAAAATTTGGAGGTGGTTTTGCATCTCCCACCTCCTTTGAAATACACGGAGATGCAGTCTCCTTAAGTGACCTCAGCTGTGTCCCTCTTCCTGCTCTTCTTCTGTGTCTCTATGATGATAATGGTAAGAGCATTCAGTGGAAGTACTGCAACCCCACAAGGAGATAGACTTCTAGGCACTCGGGTTGTCCTGAGATTTTTACCATCTTCCGAGGTGGAAGAGCAGCATCAAAGTCACCCTCCTTATGCCTGTGTGCTCCTGATGTGGTTCTGCCCTCATAGGTATCGGAGTAGAGATAATATATTTACAGGAATTTAGCAGTCCGCATTTGTACTGAGAGGATCATGAAGGATGGTCCTGCAACCATCCTTCCTGAGCCCATGGCCACATGACTGGAAGTCTCTCCTTTCTTACTGCTTTTGTCTCATCTAT
Source organism: Pipra filicauda (assembly GCF_003945595.2). Classification (NCBI taxonomy): domain Eukaryota; kingdom Metazoa; phylum Chordata; class Aves; order Passeriformes; family Pipridae; genus Pipra; species Pipra filicauda. Next base: position 879,262 of record NW_024104414.1, read on the forward strand.
CATTGCCTCTATCCCTTGCTCTGGCTTGGTTTCACCTCCTTCCATTGCACTCTCTACCTTCACTGCTTCTTCAGCAGATCCTTCACGAGTCATACTCCATGACTTGAAGAATTTCACTCTGTCTTTTCCACACTCAAGGCAAGGGTAGAATCCTCCTCCTACCCAAAGACAAAGAACTCAAAGGAATAGCGGTGCCTGCCTGGTGTGGATCAGCGTATCCAGGAGAAGATGGCTCAGGAGAAGCTAGGGACACACATTGCAGCTGACTGCAGTATGCCAAGACTTGCGCTGCCCTGTGCTTTGTACGTCACTTGGCACTCAGGCATTCTGTCACAATCCTGCGCTCTGTGTAGGACTGAAACGCCCTCTTTTCATAGGGGTGCGTCTTTACTCCGCTGTAGAACCAATTAAACGAGTTGTGTATTTCCAAGAAAATTCCCTTACAGCTCCAAAGACGATGATATCAAGGAGTCCGTATCCGCCAGGGCGCAGGAATACAGAGCCGCGTCCCCATGACGGGGCCCGGAGAGCCAGAGGACGGTCCAACGACCATGTTCCGTCACAGAGAGCCGCCCCGCTGGCACCCGCAACTCTCTGGACCCTTTACAAGTGCGTGCCAGGAGCTCGGGTCTGTGTCCCGAGAGTTGTCGGTAGAAATGGATAAAATCACCGATTCGCATGCTGCCCTGTGAGCACTTGATGGTGATTTCACTGCCCTCGGTGGTCTCTAACAATGGGTCCTGCTGCACCTAGGCTATGCCTGCAGACACTGGTGTGGAGATAAAGAAGAGAAGCCGTCAGAAGTGCTTTTTACACTGTTTCCCACAACAGAGGACACAGAAGCAGTCAGGACCATAGGCAGAAGAATTTTAAGGGGATATAAAGGTGTGCAGCAGAGGAAGTGTCCATTATTATTTGGTGGAGAGATGAGTGCGCGAGTGGACTAAGCAAAGCAAAGAGCGGAAGAAAAGTAAGAAAGTCGAAGGACGGAGTGCAGGATTTCGTGAAGGAGAGAGAGTAAAGTAAGGAAAGAAAAACGGCTCGACAAAGAAAAGAGCGATGAGTGTTCCGAGGGAATGCTTTATGGAGCAGAGGGAGGGACGGACAGGAAGGCAGTTCGGGGGCAGAGATCTGTGAAGAAAGTGACAGTTAGGACGGTGGCCTCCAGGGACCTGCGCGACCACCTCAGCCGCTGCCCCGTCCCCCACTGTCCCCGGCCGCCAGCCCGGAGCACAAAGCAGAACCGCCCGCAGCGCCGCCTGCCCCGCTCCCCGTCAGCGCCGCAACCGCCGATCCGCCGCCGGCGTCTCATTGCCCCCGCCAACCCCGGCTCTCTGCTCCGGGCTGGCAGCCTCCTCTCCGCCTCCTCTCCCTCCTCTGCCTTCCTCTCCTTCCCTCCCTGCACAACGAAGGTCGCGGGGTCGAGCCTTTTTGCAGGGTTGTGTGTTGGTATTGGGGAGCTCAAGATTGAGCCATCATCTCTTCCCTCACATCTGTCCTCTGTTGGCAGGTGGTGACTCCTGAATTGTCCTCCAGGGCACGGGATTTTGAGAATGGTCTGGGGCACGAGAGGAAGAAAATCCCTCCGGACTCAGTGCCCAGGCCTCAGGTTTTCTAGCCTCTCCAGGGGAGCATCCATGATGGTAGAAGGAGCACTTCTGCTGGGGACAAGGACCACTTGGCTTTTTGTCGGGGACTGTGGTACCAGTGCTACGTCGAGGCATTGCATGGGAGAAGAACCTTCCCCAGAGTAATTTCGGACGTGGTATGGTATCTTCCTACCTGTTTTCCTCTTCGTGGAGATGCAGTCTCCGTAGCTGAGATCTGCTGTGTCCCTCCTCCTGCTCTTCTTGCTCAGAGGACCAGAGAATATCTTGACACATCTGAATTGGATGTGCTTGAACCAGCACATCCACAGCAGTTTGCGGGGCACTCATAGGCACAGTCAAAATTTTTCATTCTCTTTCCCATCTCTGTAACCTCCGTATATTCTGAGTGTTCTACGGTCCCCTAGTTCCTCACTCCCAGAGAACACACAATGCTGATATTGCAAAGAAGGAGCCCTGAATGGGTTGCCATTCTGGGGAAAAGTTGAAGTCGTGCCAGAGGCAACCTGGAGGCAGAATGGGAAGCATTATTATAGTTGGTGAGAAAAGAGTTTGTTAGATCTGGGGCGGTTTTGAAAGGATCTGCTGATTTTCTGTATAAAAGGAGAAATGCGGGACTGCAGAGACAGTTGAGATGTCTTCTGGGGCAGCATGAGAATGAGAAAAGAGAGGAAGAGGGAGAGATTTTGAAGTGGAGAGCAGAGAGAGAAGTGGTCTGAGCTTTCTCTTTTTTCTCTCCTCATCTCCTTACAGAAGTAAGATCGTCTGGACTGAATACATGCAAGACAGCAAGTACGAGATTTGCAACGATTTTTCTCTATTCTGTGGTATTTCCCCACCGGGTCTGAAAAGGCTCCTGACTGGTTTCTGGGAGGATGAAGATGATGCATTGATGAAAGCGAGGAGGTGACCCAGGTCGAAAGTGAGGACTAGATAGCCAAATTTCATGCTATGACCAACCTGCCTTTTTGCTGAGAATGTGGGAAATCACCACCCTGTCCCGAGAGAAGAGCTGCCAGAAACTAATCTCTTGGGGAGCAAAGGAAACAGGAGGGCAGAGAAATTAACCCTTCTTTCTGTGCCTGAACTGCTGTCTTTGGTTTTTTCCCTCCCCAAGCAGCACCCCGTGTGGCTCCCTCAGCCACAGTATTTTGAGCATTGCCGGGCTCTGGGGCCCTAATCATGGGCAGGGGTTTTTCCCGGTCAGATCGCAGTACAGTCCTCCTCTCCCCAGTTGCAATCGCCTTCTCTGCTGCACACCCACTGATGGGGTTTGGGAGCTCCGGGCTTATTTCCTGCTGCACCTTTCGCATCTTCCCGTGCTGTCCGCAGCTCTCTGTGCTGCTTACAGCTTCCTCGGGGAACACGTGTTTCATCCGCTACTGTGGTTTCTCGCCTGTTCTTCTTTATCAGCCTGGGAAGAATGCCTCTCTCTTTGCTCTCCAGGAACGGGAGATGAGTCCTACTGGGTAGAAGCGCAGGGTCCCTGGTTGTGCCTTTCTCTGCTGGGAAAATGCAGAGTGCGAGAGAGGAAAGTGTCTCCAGCATGGTTGCTGAACATCCATGCCCCAGAGGTGGAAAGGACAGCATATTCCCTAGGGATGAGCAGAGAAGAGGATGAAGACCCTCAAGCACACACAGGGAGCACACGTGGAGCCTACGGGTGGTGAGGCTGGGAGAGCCCTGGCCCACACGTGTGGAAGGGCAGTTGAAGGGCTGGGTGCTTGGTAGATGGCGACACTTAATCTCTGCCCCTTCTCCAGATGAAATCGAGAGAAATCCCAGGCTTCCATCACACCACAGGAAATATACTCTTTAATTTGTTTATGACTAAAATGGCGTTTGCTCTAAAAAACTTTTAAGATTAGGTGAAAAACTATATAATAATGGTAATGGTAAAAGCATTCCAGTGGAAGTGCTGCAACCGCACAAGGAGATATACTTCTAGGCACGTGGGTTCTCCTGAGACTTTCACCATCTTTCGAGGTGGAAGAGCAGCATCAAAGCCACCCTGCCTATGCCTGTGTGCTCCTGATGTGGTTCTGCCCTCATAGATATCGGAGTAGAGATAATATATTTACAGGAATTTAGCAGTCTGCATTTGTACTGAGAGGATCATGAAGGATGGTCCTGCAACCATCCTTCCTAATCCCATTGCCATATGACTGGAAGTCTCTCCTTTCTTAGTCTCATTTATCATCGCCTCTATCCCTTGGTCTGGCTTGGTTGAACCTCCCACCGTTGCACTCTCTGCCTTCACTGCTTCTTCAGCAGATCCTTCACGAGTCATACTCCATGACTTGAAGAATTTCACTGTCTTTTCCACACTCAAGGCAAGGGTAGAATCCTCCTCCTACCCAAAGAGAAAGAACTCAATGGAACAGAGAATCGCTGTGCCTACCTTGTGTGGATCAGCGTATCCAGGAGAAGATGGCTCAGGAGACCAGCATTGCAGCTGACTGCAGTATGCCAAGACTTGCTTTGTACGTCACTTGGCACTCAGGCATTCTGTCACAATCCTGCGCTCTGTGTAGGACTGAAACGCCCTCTTTTCATAGGGGTGCGTCTTTACTCCGCTGTAGAACCAATTAACCGAGTTGTGTATTTCCAAGAAAATTCCCTGACAGCTCCAAAGACGATGATATCAAGGAGTCCGTGTCCGCCAGGGCGCAGGAATACAGAGCCGCGTCCCCATGACGGGGCCCGGAGAGCCAGAGGACGGTCCAACGACCATGTTCCGTCACAGAGAGCCGCCCGCTGGCACCCGCAGCTCCCTGGACCCTTTACAAGTGCGTGCCAGGAGCTCGGGTTTGTGTCCCGAGAGCTGTCGGTAGAAATGGATAAAATCATCGATTCGCATGCTGCTGTGTGAGCACTTGATGGTGATTTCACTGCCCTCGGTGGTCTCTAACAATGGGTCCTGCTGCACCTGGGCTATGCCTGCAGACACTGGTGTGGAGATAAAGAAGAGAAGCCGTCAGAAGTGCATTTTACACTGTTTCCCACAACAGAGGACACAGAAGCAGTCAGGACCATAGGCAGAAGAATTTTAAGAGGATATAAAGGTGTGCAGCAGAGGAAGTGTCCATTATTATTTGGTGGAGAGATGAGTGCGCGAAAGAGAGTTGGATTGGTGGAGTCGCCGATGCTGCGGGAATAAGCAAAGCAAAGAGTGGAAGAAAAGTAAGAAAGTCGAAGGACGGACTTCAGGATTTCGCTGAAGGAGAGAGAGTAAAGCAAGGAAAGAGGAACGACTCGACAAAGAAAAGAACGATGAGTGTTCCGAGGGAATGCTTTATGGAGCAGAGGGAGGGACGGACAGGAAGAAATTTCGGGGGCAGAGATCTGTGAAGAACGTGCCAGGCAGGACGGTGGCCTCCAGGGACCTGCGCCACCACCTGAGCCGCTGCCCCGTCCCCCACTGTCCCCGGCCGCCAGCCCGGAGCACAGAGCAGAACCACCCTCAGCGCCGCCAACCCCGCTCCCCGTCACCGCCGCAGCCGCCTGTCCGCAGCCGGTGTCTCGCTACCCCGCCAGCCCCGGCTCTCGGGCTGGCCACGTCCTCTCCGCCTCCTCTCCCTCCTCTGCCTTCCTCTCCCTCCCTCCCTGCACAGCGGAGGTCGCGGGGCCGAGCCTTTTTACAGGGTTGTGTGTTGGTATTGGGGAGCTCAAATTTAGCCATCATCTCTTCCCTCACATCTGTCCTCTGTTGGCAGGTGGTGACTCCTGAATTGTCCTCCAGGGCACAGGATTGTGAGAATGGCCTGGGGCACGAGAGGAAGAATATCCCTGGGGGCTGAGCGCCCAGGCTTCAGCTTCTTGTATCCTGTCCCGGGGAGCACCCAGGCTGGCAGCAGGAGCACTTCTGCTGGGGAAAAGGACCACTTGTGTTTTTGTCGGGGACTGTGCTACCAGTGCTACCTCGAGGCATCTCATATGAGAAGCGCTGTCCCCAGCTAAGGACCACCAGAGAAGGGTGTTATCTATTGCCATGTGCACTGGAAAACCCAGGTCAACTCCCCAGGGCATGCATCACAGACCTGCCTACCGCTCTTTGTTGGCACTCACAATAGAACCACTACTTCCAGCACTGGCTTCTCACTCAGCCCACAGAGGTTCTTTAGCCTTCCCTGGAGAGACGTAGAAGGACTAAACAGGGTGTCTCTGTTTGCATTGCACAAACAAGTCTTGAACACACACCTGGTGTTGGTGGGGGAGACAATCCCTGAATCCGAAAAATCAGTCCGAGAAAATGTTCAGAGACTTTTTTATCTTTAAGCAGCAAGGTATTTGCTTATTCAACGTTGGGAGAAATCCAGCTCGCTCTGGACAAACTTGCTCAAATGCTTCACATAAAATCAGCATTTTTATACAATCTTCAGATGTGATTAAATGCATATTCAAGTTTTTACAACATCTATCTATGCATACTGATAATAAGTGTATTATAGGTGGAGCTCATTCGGGGCTTGGGGTGGTGCTTCTCTTGGCTCCCCATTTGGGAGGGTAGTTCCCATCTTCCTCCATGGGGCAAGGGGTTTCAAATCATCTTCCTCAGTTTGACCCTTCTTCTCTTCCATTGTTCTTGACCCGCTCACTGAAGCCTGGTAAAAGTCCTGGTTCCAGGCCTATTTGTCCTAATCAAATGTCTACCTGATCCTATTATATTTCTAATTTATTGCTTCTAGGCCAATTACATGTTATTGTACTATTCTCTGAAGCTTTGGTCCAGTAAGTAGAACAGAACGAGCAGAGATCCTTTGGATGTTGGCAGCTTGTTAGCAGGCCCAAATTTCTTAGTTAACTCTTTTGGGTATGGCCTCCTGTTTCACCCCATGCAAATACAATTGCCATCAGCCTCCTGGGGGAGCCCTGAAGTTATGTGGGACAAAGGATGTCTCGGTGTCACATAGAATGTACAGTACTAAAGTCTGGCAAAGCCCCTGGATGCAGCTCTGGGATGTGCTTCTGCGGACAGAGCTCCCCGTGTCCATCCATCAGGCCATGGGGCATCTCAGAGAGTGGCAGAGCAGGTGGCACCCCACAAGGGCGGATGTGCATCCAGGCTCCGGGTGTGTGAACACTCTGTATGTGTGTGCAAGGGAGGAACTGTTTCTGAAAACCCTTTTGTGACTGAGCAAAGAGCCCCCGCCAGGGCACCACTGACCTTGGCCAACTGGCAATCCACCAGGACCCCAGAGATCATTTTCCAGCACTGCTATTCCCAGTCTGTCCGCACATCCGGGGTTGCCTCATCCCAGGGACAGAATTGGGCACTTCCCCTTGTTGAACTTCCTCTTGTTGATGATTGCCCAAACCTCTGGTTTGACGTCTCTCTGCAGGGCCTCCCTCTTCCATGAGGCCTTAGATTGTCACAATGGTCCCTTGAATCCAAGGGAATCTGCAGTGTTCAGTGTTCCATGTGTTACAGGAGGTCCCATATTGTCACAATGGTACTGAAATGAGAGAGGATCACCTTTCATAATCAAGAAAGGGATTTCATTTTTTGGCATGGTAGCCGTCTTTTCTTTTAAGACTACAATTAATTGTAGGAGAGAGAATGTAGCTGATACATGGAAAATAATAGAGTGTATCATATGCCCATCTTCAAGAAATTAACTAACTTACCTCAGAAAACTTGTTTAATAAGAGATTGTTCTGTTAAGAAGAAAGTCAATTATACATTGTTTAAGCAAAAGGGAAGTTCTAAGACACATGTCTTAGCTGGTCCTAGAACATTTAGGTTAGGGGTTAGAGGTCGGATAGATCAGAGATGTTACGAGGCCTGCTAAGCAAGAAGACCACTCTGCGAAAATGACTGCCCCGCCCAGAAGAAATGGACGCTAGATGGCAGTCTTGCTCCACGGATACAATCCCAGATGCTATTTGACCCCAAAATCTTAAGTATGGACTGCTTGTGAAGGGGGCGTCTTTAAATTACCACTGTATTTATATTCCAAAAGTTATACTGATTCTTTGATTCGTGCATGGCAGAGCACCCCCATGAATCCCCACTGGCATATAAAAGAAATATTCAAACCAATGGTTTCTGGTCATTGGGTTTAATTCTTTTGGTTTATCCCTTTGATTCCATGAAGTTTCAAAGATATCCCAGGGTTTGTTTAATTCCATGAGGTCCCGCACATCCCAATGACGTCCCTTAATTCCCTGGGTTTCTGTATTTTCCCAGGGAATATTTATTTCCTTGATGCAGGGCAGTGTCATGACGGTCGCTTGATTCCGTGAGTTCCCCCAGTGTCCCAGCAGTCCTTTGGTTCCATGAGACCCTACCATGTTGCAGTGGGTTGACATTGTCTGGATGCCAGGTGCCCACCAAACCGCTCTATCGCTGCCCTTCCCAACCAGACAGGAGAGAAAGAAGAAAATGGAAAATGACTTTTACCTTGAGATCAGGCACTTTACTAAAGCAAAAGCCAAAGTTTGTGCATGCATAAGTGAAGAGGAAAATAAAGAAATTTATTCTCTACTTCCCTTCAGCAGTCATACCTGGCCACTTCACAGGAAGCAGGTCTTCACCACACAGAGAGGCCTTTCAGGAGGTAAATATTGTAAAAAAATTGATTTCCCCCTTTCCTGTTCCTTTCCTGAGCTTTTGTAGCAATGTCTCTTTGGTCCATTTGGCTCAACTGGCCTGTCTGTATCCCCTCTCATGAGCTTGCCCCCGATTCAAGGGAGGAAGCTGACAATGCAGATGCTGTGCCAGCCCTGCTCAGCAGTTGCCAAAGTACTGGTGTGATTAACCCCTTTTTAGCTCCCAATGCAAAGCAAAGCACTGTGACGGCTGCAGTGAGAAAATGAACTGAAGCTCAGACAGACCCAACACATGTGGGATTCTGAAATGTCTCAGGGTTTGTTTGGTTCTACGATGCCCCCCGTGTCACCGTGACACAGCTGTCAGACCTGGCAGTAGAAAAATAAATCAAAAAATTCAGAAGAAATCATCTTAAAGTCATGCTAAACCTGTCTTCTACAGTCCAGAAACTACATATGTGTGATTGCAGATACTTGGGATGAGAGTAGATGCTCAGAGGAATTCATGGGCTTTGGTCTAGGAAATATGTCCCCAAAATTTCTGCTGCCTTTTCCTCCTTGGACACTTCCTGATGCCCGGAGGAAGCTCCTGTCCAACAGCAGCTCCATCCCACACTTCCTCCTCCTGGCATGCGAGGGCTGCAGCTCTTGCACTTCTGCTTCTTCCTGGGCCTCTCCCAGGCTACCCTCCTGGGCAACAGCCTCATCCTCAGCGCCGTAGCCTGCCACCACCACCTGCACAGCCCCAGGGACTTCTTGCTCCTCCACCTCTCCCTCATGCACCTGGGCTGCATCTGCACCACCGTCCCCAAAGCCATGGCCAATTCCCTCTGGAACACCAGGGGCATCTCCTGCTCAGGATGAGCTGCACAGGTGTTCTTGCTTTTCTTCTTGATCACAGCAGAGGTTGCCCTTCTCACCATCATGTCCTACGACCGCTATGTGGCCATCTGCAAAGCTCTGCACTACAGGACCCTCCTGGGCAGCAGAGCTTGTGCCCACATGGCAGCATCTGCCTGGGCCACTGGGAAGCGAGTCTGGCCCTGGGGCTGCAGGAGCTGCCACCTGAGCTGATGATCTCCTGAGCAGTCCAGACACACAGTCACTGTCCCTGTCCTCTATTTCCTCCCCTTCTTACTGCAGGACCAGAAACGACTGTGCTGCTCTGCTGGGCTGGGGCGGGGCAGGGAGATGGGGGGACCGGGGAGGGACTGGACTGGGCAGTTCCAGGGAGTAGAAAACCCCAGTGTTCATCTGAAGTGTAGGAGTGGGCAGGGTGGGAGCACTACAGGGCAGAGGTGGCTCCAGGCTCTGGGAGTGGCAGCAGGAGCCCAGGGAGACCCTGCCCCTGCTGCAATGAACTGCCTGGGTGTGTGCGAGGGAAGGACTCATGTCTCTGAACACCCCAGTGTGTGTGAGCAGTGCATCAGTCCAGCTCAGAGGTGGATACCTCTCAGAGCCCTGACACATTTCTGTGTGTGACTCCAGGAAAACCCCCACTCTGCCAGGGAGTTATCAGATCCTTTGCTGTCACCCTCCTGGCATCCTGTGTAATGAAGAAACTAGAAAAGGTGATCATCTTACCCTTTTAATTTTCTAAGGGGAGAAATGTCACTGCTGGAAAGAAGTGTCACTGAAGAGGGGAGAAGAGGGAACATCATTGTTTTGTTCAGCCTGTTCCACAGCAGGTTCCCCTGGAGCCCCAGGGACACCTGCGGGGAACCCAGAGGGGCAAAGGGCTGCCTTTGGCTCTTGCTGTGCTGCTCAGCTGGGTCGGGCTCCTGGCACACAGGGAGCTCCTGGCAAGCGGGCAGCACTGCAGAGAGACAGCTCTGCCCAGGAGCAGCTCCTCTGCACAGCCCAGCAGGGCCGAGGGCACTGCCTGTAGCCACGAGAGAAGAGAAGCAAGGCAGAGGGAGGTTAAAGGCAGCGGAAAGATGGGAGGTGTTCAGCTGAGACTTCCCTTGGGGACACGACTTCACACTCCTCTGCAGAGTGAGTCTACAGGCGCAGGGCAAAGGAGAAGCTGTCGGTGGGTGGCGAGAACCCTAGCAGGAGCCAGGCAGGGTCTTCCTGCCGTTGGATGAGTGCTGTGGGAGGTCAGGGCTGCTCACAGATCCAGATCACACCAGCACATTTCCAAGAGCACTGTCAAATGGGAAGGACAAAGCACAATTATTAGGAAGGAAAGGAGCTTTTCTGAGGCAGTGTTTTCAGTTTCCTACTTCTGAGGAATCTGGGGGTTGAGAAATGGAAAAGGAGCTCTCATGTTGCACAAGTCACTGAGACTGCTGAGCTGTAACTTGGAATGCACAGTGCTTCTGCAAGCAACTTCTTGGGAGGAAGATTATGTGGGCAGGGGTCGCTGGTCCCTTGCCCTACAAGTAGGGCATGCGCAGGCTGTTGCCATTAGGTAATGATTAGGCGGGTTTTGGCTGCCATTCAGGCATCACCTTATACTACGTACTGGCCCTACGTAGTGTAATTGAACTGATAAAAATGGGGTGTCGGAGCTCTGAGTCGAGCGATGCGCTTCTACCACCGAGACTGTGTTGCTCCGCGGGGACGCCCGCTAAGCACGGGTACCGACCAGCTGCTGCAGATCCTGACATCCCTGGCCTGTCTGTGTGGGTAAGCACAGTTTGATAGGAAGCAACTGAGAGAACAAACCTTTTAATATCCTTTTAGTGTTCCTTTAACTCCCCTTTTATGTTTATAGTCTTTTTTTTCCTTTAGTTTCCCTTTTTACTAACCAATATCGTGTTATCCATAATACTGTGTTAAGATCCTTATTTGTTTCCCCTTTTTCACTAGTTAATACTGTATTAAATGCTGTTTGTAGTGTTTGTTTTAATGCCACCCGATAAGGTAGTTATTTTGTATCCTTTTTTAGTTATTAATTCCTCTTGTTAAGTTTATTACTATTATTATTATTCTCACTGTAATAAAAGATATTTTGTGTGTTTGAGTATTTTTTGGCACTTGTCTTTATTCCGGACACGTATCCGAACGTACTGCTACATAAATTGGCGTAGTCGGCAGGATACATGGAGGAATAAGCAGTGCCCTCCAGGGAATTCGTTGGTGGAGTGCTCAGCTGACGTTTCTCTGTGTATTGGTGGGAGATCTTCCGGTGGAGTGCACAGCCTGGAGAGCCACGTCCCCGTGTGTGTTGTGTAAAAGGGAGATTCTCAGGTGGAGAGCATAGCCTGGGAAGCCGCGTCCCTGTGTGTGAGGTGAACTCTGTGTGGGTGCCGTGAGTGCCAGTGTCTGGGTTCATATCTTCTGCTTGTTTTACTTTGTTTTGAACTGGTTTTGGTTGTTCTTGTTGATTAAGTTACTATATGGGTGGCAGTGCTTGTGTTGTATGTGCTTTTTTTGTTTTTTTTTTGCATATGGGAGGTAGTTCTGAGCAATTAATTGTGATCACACTCCTTGAGACCTAGAATTAAGATTTGTCCTTTTTTGTTGCTGTTGTTTATATGTACGACTTCGTTGTATTAATTGTAATAAATATATCCTGGGACCTAGAACCAACCCAGAGATAAGGCTAGATCGTACTTTAAATTTTTATTGTATTCGGTGTGGAGCGAATCAGAGCTTAGAAGATACTTGGTGGATTGTGTTTTATTGTTGTTTCACTCATAGATATGTCTTTTTGAGGATTCATTCAGAGTTACTGTAGAGTGTGTATTTTGTGGTTGGTATATAGAGATTTTAGATTTGATGTGTATGTGTAGTTAGGCTTGTTTGTGATGTAAGAGCCACAGTTTGTGGATTGGTGTGTCTCATTGTGTCTAGCTTAAAAATTGAGAATCTTTTGTCATTGTTTTGTTAGTGAGAACGTTAGTAGATAAAGATGAAAAAGTGGTTAGGAGGGTCAGCCGCAGGCGGCAACGAACCCAAGAAAGCTCCTCCCCGTGAATTAATAGAATTGGGGCAGGAGCCATGGATTACTTTATAGAATAAGTGAGAAGCATGTACAAAGATTCCTCTTGAGTCTTGGGGGCAGCAGACCCCGATGGAGGTATTGCAATACTGAGAGCAGTTTACCCCTCCTACTAAATCAAGCAGTCGTCTGGAACAGGCTGGACGAATGGGGGGTGCACTGCTTACTGCATACAAGTTAACCGTGGAAAAATGCAAAAAACTGCAGGAGCAGTTGGTACAACGCCAGACTTTACTTGACCTTCAGGCCGAAAAGAACAGGGTAGAAGATAAAAGTGTTACTTTAGCTGAGAAATATGCTGTGAGAACTGTTTGGCACAGACAAAGGAAAATAGACCGAAGTGATCGGGGACCATGGGTGCGAGCTATAATCACTTCTCCTGATTGGGATCCAGAGAAGTGGGATAGTAACATATAGAGTAGTAGTGATGATTCTGATGAGGACGATTTTATAGAGAATTCAGAGAAGTTATCAACATCAGATGAGTTGGCACACAGAGCAAGGGGCTGACTCTGTGATAATAGACGATGTTGATGCCACGAAGTTTTTAGAGTTAACTAATGATGTATATGTACAAAATGCCCTTTGGCGTTTAAGACAAACACCAGGAGTTGATAGAACTTTGGTTTCAGTTATTACTGAAGGTCTTAGTGACCGTTTTACTAATGATGGATCACGGCAGGATGGAAGTTCATCCTGGGTAACTCTTCATCAAGCAATCAAAATATTAAAGAGGGAAGGGATGAAAGTAGCTATTGAGCTGCAGAGCCCTGAACTTTACATGCAACAGCCTTTAATTCCAGTAATGTGAAACAAACTGTTAGAAGGCTGTCCTGTACCCTGGAAACCATACATTATTTCACTGTTAGTGTCTAACTCGGGGGCACCCGTAGAAGAGATCATAGAGAGGTTGCAGCAACTTGGTGACCTTCCAGGCCTCCCACCCACAGAACAAAACCTTAACTTGATACAATTATACTGTTGTAATGAGGAGGGGTAATATGACACCTCAAGTAAATATTAAGTTGTTAGTATTTGGAAGGGGGGAGTTGTTTGTGTTTTGTCTCCCACAGGACCCTGCTGGCTTCCAGCATGTTTGATGAAACCTTATCATGAACGGCAAGAATTCCGGACAGAGATCAGTGAACGCTGAGCAGCACAAGACCAGCCCGAATATCACATGGAAGAAAAAGATATCCTAAATATAGTTAATTGTGTCTACTAACTTTTGCTAACTGGTGTAATGACTCAGTTATCGTGTACCTGTCTCTTGTGTGTCTTGTCCACACCTGACGTTGTGATTCATGTAATGAGCAATGTCCTGGCCAGAGGCTGGGAGGATATAGCTACCACAACCATGATTACTCCTGCATTAGCCTATTCAGTGCAGGTCATGTATCTTGAATAACAAGATGGATTGGTTATTCTTTTCTGCATAGTAGGTCTCGTGTCCCAATGGATCCCTGGATTTACTGCTCCAGAGATAAGAAGGTCTATATTTCTTAGATGAGTTGCACCAACAATCTATATGCTTTGTTTTGTATTACTGGTAAGCAACAATCAGAATTGGAATATTATTCCTGAACTGTGTGCTGCCAAGTTGTTCTTGCAGCAGTGTTAAAGGTAAAGGCTAAAGCTAAGCCCTGGCTTCAAAGAAGTGAAGGACATATGTGATGCTGTGTGCAGAGGGACTGCAATTGTGCTTGGTTTTGTCTCCTGGGATGGGGCAGACATGCCACTAAGGGGGGAAAGAGGACAATGGAAAACTATAAAACTTGTAACATCCTGAAGCCTAATGGTCATCACTGTATAGAACGATCCGTTTCTGTGCTATTCATGTCACAGCAGTGATGTTTGTGAAGATCAGGCAGAACGGTGTGGTTTGGGAATTTTGAATCAGACACTGATTGTTTTGCAGTGCTCATATTTGTATGTGTTTTGTCCCAGTAGTGTTACAGCAGGTGGCAAGAATTATTTGGAATCAACAAATGACAGAAACCTTTTGGAATATATGTGATTGTGAAATAACCATGTGTGAGGTGCTGGGCCTCGCAGAAGAAAAGCTTATGTTGAAAAGCTGGTTGGCAAGACTGCAAATGAAGGACTGATATTTGTGGACCTCCCTATGGGCTCTGGTTCGCATCATGTTTACAATTTTCTTATGATGAACTGGTAATATTCTAGTTAAGTGTAGAAATGATTTCACACTCAGTGGTATAGTTAATGTGAAGATGGATAAAATTCTTTTATAGCATGGAGGCAAGAGATAACCTGTACTATCACTCCATGAGGTGAGGGGGGATTGACTGCAGTCAGGGGTAAACTGGGGCAGGACGGTTTTCTCCCGATGAGGCCTGGAATCTGTACAGAGTGTGCAAGCTTTCTGTGGGAGTGGTTGGTGAGACCAGGATGTTGTCTGGTGTTGCATCAAACTCCAGATATACATTGCCTGTGATAGCTCCTAAGAGGCCTATAAATGTGTGACTGGCATTCAACCACTTCATACTATAAAAGATGAATCCAGACTATAAACATCTGAAATGAGAAGTTGTGTTGTACTAGACTTTATATTTTGCAGAAATTCCTGAGATTCATTGCGTTGTCTGAGCCCATACAATTGGACACACCTGTTCACCTGTCCAAACTTGGAAACTAGGTCTGCCAACCGGGAAAAGATTATTTTAAGTACTGTTGATTCTAAAAATTACACTTCATCAATATGCTGTTTGAGTCATTCACCAGTGTCATGGTCCAGCCATGGACCACGCGGTGGGATGGAATCCAAAAACCCTCAGGAGCTGGTTTGTCCCCTGAGGGTGCAGAGCAGCAGGACCTCTTCCAGACCCAACTGTACCTTCCAGAAAGATATCAGCTCTTCTTTGCTGACTTCTGTTTTAGATGTCAATGTGTGGACCACCCTGGCAAACGTGACGAAGACGGACGTGATATGTGTGTCCATGGTAACTCTCACGAGTCCTTTTCGCACCTGTCTGGTTGGAGTACCCATTGATAACTACTAGTGGGGAACTCTGTATAATGAGACCATGTTAGCAAACTGCAACTCGATGCTTCTACCTAAACTATACATCAGGTACCAAGGTTAATGAAGGAGGAGTTGACATTTTTCCTAGAGATATATACAAGAACACATCAGCTTGGTGCAATGAGACTCTGCAAAAACAATTTATTCCTGGATCTGATGCAATAGATCTCACAAATGATCTGTTTCTCATTTGTGGACAAAGAGCATGGAAAGGTATTCCAAGAAAGGCTGTAATAAGCCCTTGTACCTTTGGACAATTAACCTTTTTTCATCCTCGCAGCGTAACCTTGCCTAAACTAAGAAGACGCAGACGTAGCACACGGCGATTTACTCCGGACTGTAACTCTGATGTAGAGTTTTGTAATAAGGCTGAAAGAATAACTGCTAGTATAATATCTCAGATAGGGACTGCTCATGCTTTGGCTTCTTTAAATAAACTAGGATGCTGGTTGGCTAAAGAAGCTAATGCTACTTCTGTTGCTTTGAGTGCACTGCTCACAGATGTAGACTCTGTTAGACATGCAAGTTTACAAAATAGAGTTGCTATTGATTTTTTTTGTTAGGCCAGGTACATGGCTGTCAAGATTTTGAGGGCATGTGCTGCATGAATTTAAGTGATCATTCTGAATTTGTTCATGCTAGCATCCAGAAATTAAAAGCCCTTACTCAACAATTACATGTTCATGATGAATGGAACCTCTTTGGTGATTGGAAATGGGGATGACCTTGGTTACGAAAAGCGTTAATAGGCTTGTCAATAGTTGGATGTATAATAACATGCATATTGTGTATGATTCCCTGTATACTAACATGTGTACGTCGAATGATAAACACCAAGCTAAATGCATTACAATCTCGAGTAGTTCGTTATCACCCTCTTGCTACCATTGATCACGCGGTGGTATGTAAGGGGGGTACTTTTGAATTAGATGATCAATGGAGCATAGAGGCGTGAGAACGAAATCATATTAGGATGTGAAACCAGCTAGAGTATGGTACAATGTAACTTATGGCAGAAGCTAATTGTAAGGTCCATTGTGCTTTTTAGCAAGTCAGCTTGATATCCCCTATTATCAGAGCTGAGTTTTTCCTTGGTTTTGCTACATATTGCAAGATAGATACATCTACCCTTGAAACACAATGGTAGAGGTCATCCATAGGGGTGAGAAAGATGATGATGGGAGGAAGATTATGTGGGCAGGGGTCGCTGGCCCCTTGCCCTACAAGTAGGGCATGCGCAGGCTGTTGCCATTAGGTAATGATTAGGCGGGGTTTGGCTGCCATTCAGGCATCCCCTTATACTACGTACTGGCCCTACGTAGTGTAATGTGGAACTGATAAAAATGGGGTGTCGGAGCTGCTGAGTCGAGCGATGCTCATTCTACCACCGAGACTGTGTTGCTCCGCGGGGACGCCCGCTAAGCACAGGTACCGACCAGCTGCTGCAGATCCTGACAGCCCTGGCCTGTCTGTGTGGGTAAGCACAGTTTTTTGATAGGAAGCAACTGTGAGAACAAACCTTTTAATATCCTTTTAGTGTTCCTTTAACTCCCCTTCTATGTTTATAGTATTTTTCCTTTAGTTTCCCTCTTTACTAACCAATATCTTGTTATCCATAATATTGTGTTAAGATCCTCTTTTGGTATCCCTTTTTCACTAGTTAATACTGTATTAAATGCTGTTTGTAGTATTTGTCTTAATGCCACCCGATAAGGTAGTTATTTTGTATCCTTTTTTAGTTTTTAATTCCTCTTGCTAAGTTTATTACTATTATTATTATTCTACCTGTAATAAAAGATATTTTGTGTGTTTGAGTATTTTTTGGCACTTGTCTTTATTCCGGACATATATCCGAACCTACTGCTACAGGGGGGAGGGGGGATTGCGATTGAACCCGATTGGTCCCGATCGATCCCGGCCCCAGGGTCTCCCCCGCTGAGAGGTTTTTCACGGGCGGCCCCAACGAGGCCATGGTGGTGTCAGGTGAGTTCGGGGGGTCCGGGGGCTCCTGCTGACCCCTCCAAATCTCCCCCAAGACTCTTGGGAACTGCCCAGATCCCCCCCAAGAGTCCTGGGGACCCTCCGAAAGCCCCCCTCCTGGGGGCCTCCCCTCCCTCTTTCCCCCTTCCCTCCAAATCTCCTGTGCGTCCCCTTAACCCTTGAAAATCTCCTGGGACCACCTCAGACCCCCAAACTCCCTCCGGGGGACCCCCAAACAGCTGTCAGTGTTCACGACCTACCCATCAGCCCCTTCTCTTCTGGGCTCCTACACTTGCCAACCCTAAGCTGCTCCTAAATTTTCTTGCTGTCAGTTCATAAAGACATCTTGTCAAGTGTTACTGATTTAAAAACTAAACCCTGACATCTTTGTCTTTGCCAAAGATGTGTGTGAAAGGGCAGTGCTGGTGCAAAGCAGTGTTGAGCTTCACACTGGGTGACTTCACAGTTTCCTCTGCATCACCCATGCACCCCGAGTTTCTTTGAAAAGTAATTTTCACTCCAAATGTGACACCACATTAGCCTGTAGGACATCCTGTCCCCAAATGGATAACTGTAAATATTAATAATAATTAATTATTAATATTTATTAATTAAATATTAATATTAATAATAAAAAAGTGACCCCCTCCATTATTCAAGAAAACCTGTACCTCTGTACTAAAAGCATCCAAGGGTCATGTCCCCCAGTTTTCTATCTGACAAGGGTTTGGAGGGGCTGCTTTGTGCAGGGAACCCTTTGGGTGCCCCTTGCAGATGGGTGGGGCTGCACTCTGGGGGTGTGGGGCTTTGGTTCTTTGGTTGCCAGTGGCCACTGTGAGTCACTGAGCCGGGGTGGGGACAATGGGCAGGGCTGGCTGGGACAGGCTGTGGCGCCTGTGACATAAAAGGGAAGTGTCCTCGTGGGGCAGCTCTGCAGGGCCCATCAGGGGATGCTGCCCAGTGCAGCCTGTGCTGTGGGGAGTGCGCACACAGGGAGAGGCTGGGCCGGACGAGGGCCGGGGCAGCAAGGCCGCCCCAGGGAGTGGGTTCTGCCCCTGCCTGCAGGGCCCAGCCCCTGGCAGGAGCGCCTTGGGCAGGGCCCCGTGCTGCTGCTGGGGCAGGGGTGAGGCCTTGCCGCCTGCCAGCTGCCTGGACCCCTGTCCTTGCTGCACCACATCCCCGAGGCTCCCGTCCCCGCTCCCCCAGCGCCAGCTCCCTCATTCCCAGCCCAGCCAAGCCCTTCTCTGTGTCCTCCTGCAGGCCATGGCTTTCACAGTATTTCTTTTGGTGCTTGTGCAAAGCATCATCCAGTCCCTGCAGGCGGTCGGGGAGGGGCTGCACAAGACTCACTGATCTTGGAGGTCTTTTCCAAGCTGAAGGACTCTGGGATTCTGTGATCGTGTGCTGGATTCAGCTGGGTCCATGTTAGCAGCATTAGTTTGATCCCAAAGTTTCCTCGCTGTCAGCTCTTGTGGTCTAAGGCTTGAACTCCTTTTGCTCCTTGTGCTGAGCTGCTGATGGGAAACGAGAGGCCTCCGCGAGCAGATTCCTGGTGTTCCCTGTAGAACAGTGAGGGGGAAGGTGTTGTCAAGTGGGAAGAGGAGTACTGTTTGTGTGTGGCCTCCTGTGTGGCCTTGGCACCTTTGAGGGGCTTGAAGGCTTAGAAAAGAGCTTTGTTAAAGTGAGAAGTGAAATAGTGTGTTGGCTGTGGGAATGGGAAGGGAAGAGGAATGAGGAATGGGAAAGGAAAGAGGAATGTAAAGACATCTGCTGATGCTGTCATTTGTTTGTTATGTCTGCGTGTAGCAGGGAGATTGCCAAAACCAGTACACAGTTGAAAGTTGAACAAAACAACATTTATTCCAAAGAAAGTAGCAAACAAAATGAGAAACCGAGAGACAGAAAAGAGAAGGGAAACAAGCCCCCAAGACAACCCCCCATTCACTCAAATGTTACTTACCAGGTTATCTTGCTGACCCCAGAATGCTTAGAATTCACCATAGCAGAAGCTGCATTATTGGCTCATTATCCTCATGAGCCAATTTTCATTAATGTGAGGACAGCTGGGAGACTGTAGAAACATCAGTTGAACTTAAAGTCTCCTGGTTTCTGTCTCTCCTCAGACTTAGAATCAGGGTTCTATCCTGTTTTCAGCCCTACCTCACAACTGACAGCCTGATATCCAAAATTGCATACAACCAAAGATTCCTCCCAGACCAAAGGTACCAGCACAGAAAGCTCTTGCTGCCCATGGAGTGCCCAGGCTGACAAACCAACTGAACCACAAAGTCAAATCTTCCAGGCTTCCTTTCCTGGCGATAAAGGGTGTTGTTTCCTGTTTTCAGACCTGCTTCCCAAATGCCAGCCCGAATCCCATAATTGCACACGAACAAAGATTACTCTCAGAACAAGGTGCCAGCACAGAAAACTCTGGCTGCCCATAGAGTGCACTGGCTGAACCACAAACTGCATCACAAAGCCAAACCTTCCAGTCTTTCTTGCCTGACGTAATGGCTGTTGTTTTCATTTTTTCAGATCTGCCTCCCAACTACCAGTCCAAATCCCAAAATTGCATACAAAGATTCCTCGCACAACAATAATGCCAGCAGAGAAAGCTCTTGCTGCCCATGGAGTCCCCAGCCTGGTTAACCCGTTGCACCACAAAGCCAAAGCTTCCAGTCTTTCTTTCCTGGCGATATGGGCTGTTGTTTCCTGTTTTCATAACTGCCTTCTAACTGCCGGCCCGACTCCAAAAATTGCCTAAAAACAAAGATTCCTCCCACACCAAAGGTGCCAGCACAGAAAGCTCTTGCTGCCCATGGAGTCACCAGGCTTGTCCAACAACTGAACCAAAAAGCCAAATATTCCAGGCTTTCTTTCCTGGGGATAAGGTCTGCTGTTTCCTGTTTTCAGCCCTGCTTCCCAACTGCCAGCCCAACTCCCAAAATTACATACAAACAAAGATTCCTCCCCCACCAAAGGTGCCAGCACAGAAAGCTCTTGCTGCCCATAGAGTGCTCAGGTTGAGACACTGACTGCAACACAAAGCCAAATCTTCCAGGCTTTCTTTCCTGGGAATAAGGGATGCTGTTTCCTGTTTTCAGACCTACCACCCAACTGCCAGCCCAACTCCCAAAATTGCATACGGATGAAAATTCCTTCCACACCACTGGTGCCAGCACAGAAAGCTCTTGCAGCCCAAGGAGTGCCCAGGTTGACAAACCCAACTGCACCACAAAGCCAAAGCATCCAGGCTTTGTTTCCTGGAGATATGGGCTGTTTCCTGTTTTCAGACCTGCCTCCCAAATGCCAGCCCGACTCCCAAACTTGCAGACAAATAAAGACTCCTGCTGCAAAGGTGCCAGCACATAAAGCTCTTGCTGCCCATGGAGTGCACAGACTGACACACAAACTGCACCACAAAGTCAAAGCTTCCAGTCTTTCTTTCCTGGGAATAAGGGATGCTGTTTCCTGTTTTCAGACCTATCTGCCAACTGCCAGCCCAACTCCCAAAATTCCATATGGACGAAGATTACTCCCACACCAAAGGTGCCAGCATAGAAACCTCTTGCTGCCCAAGGACTGCCAAGGCTGACAAACCAAACTGCTCCATGAAGCCCAAGCTTCCAGTCTTTCTTTCCTGGGGATAAGGGCTGTTACTTCCTGTTTTCAGACCTACCTCCCGACTGACAGCCCAATTCCCAAAATTGCATATGGACGAAGACGATTATCACACCAAAGGTGCCAGCATAGAAAGCTCTGCCTGCCCAAGAGTCTCCAGGTTGACAAACCGACTGCACCAAAAAGCCAAAGCTTCCAGTCTTTCTTTCCTGGGCATAAGTGCTGCTGTTTCCTGTTTTCAGCCCTGCCTCAGAGCAGCCAGCCCAACTCCAAAAATTGCATACGGACGAAGATTCCTCCACATCCACAGGTGCCAGCACAGAAAGCTCTGGTTGCCCAATGAGTTCCCAGGCTGAAAAACCCAACTGCAAAAAAAACCCCATAGCATGCAGTTGTACTTTCCTGGCCAGAAAGGCTGTTGCTTCCTGTTTTCAGCCCTGCCTCCCAACTGCCAGCCCGACTCCCAAAATTACATACAAACAAAGATTCCTCGAACAACAAAGCTACCAGCACGGAAAGCTCTTGCTGCCCGTGAAGTGCCCTGGCTTGCCCACCAACTGCACCACAAAGCCAAATCTTCCAGTCCTTCTTTCCTAGGGATAAGGGCTGTAGTTTCCTGTTTACAGCACTGCCTCACAAATGCCAGCCAGATTCCCAACACTGCATACAAAGATTCCTCCCACACCAAAAGTGCCAGCACAGAAAGCTCTTGCTGTCAATGGAGTCTCCAGGCTGACAAACCAACTGAAGCACCAAGTCAAAGTTTCCAGTCTTTCTCTCCTAGGGATAAGGGCTGCCGTTTCCTGTTTTCAGCCCTGCCTCCCAACTGCCAGCCCGACTCCCAAAATATCATACGGATGAAGATTCCTCCCAGATCAAAGGTACCACCATAGAAAGTTCTTGCTGCCCATGGAGTCCCCAGCCCCGCCCACCAAGTGCACCACAAAGTCAAAGCATCCAGGCTTTCTTTCCTGGTCATAAGGGCTGTTGTTTCCTGTTTTCAGCCCTGCCTCCCAAATACCATTCAGACTCACAAAACTGCATATGGAAAAAGATTCCTGCCACACCAAAGGTACCAGCACAGAAAGCTCTTGCTGCATATAGAGTTCCACGCCTGGTCCACCAACTGCACCACAAAGCCAAAGCTTCAAGGCTTTCTATCCCGCGGATAAGGGCTGCTGTTTCCTATTTTCAGCCCTGCCTCCCAACTGCCAGCCAGACGCCCAAAATTGCATACGGACAAAGATTCCTCCCACACCAAAGGTGCCAGCACAGAAAGCTCTTGCTGCCCAAGGAGTCTCCAGGCTGACAAACCCACTGCAACAAAAAACCAAAGTTTCCAGTCTTTCTCTCCTAGGGATAAGGGCTGTTGTTTCCTGTTTTCAGCCCTGCCTCTTAACTGCCAGCCCGACTCCCAAAATTGCATACGGACAAAGATTCCTCCCAGATCAAAGGTACCACCATAGAAAGCTCTTGCTGCCCATGGAGTACCCAGCCCTGCCCACCAAGTGCACCACAAAGTCAAAGCATCCAGGCTTTCTTTCCTGGCCATAAGGGCTGCTGTTTCCTGTTTTCAGCCCGCCTCCCAACTGCCAGCCAGACTCCCAAAATTGCATATGGACTAAGATTCCTCCCACACGAAAAAAGGTGGCAGCACAGAAATCTCTTGCTGCTCGTGGAGTCCCTAGGTGGACACACCAACTGCACCACAAAGCCAAAGCTTCCAGGCTTTCTTTCCTGGGCATAAGTGCTGCTGTTTCCTGTTTTCAGCCCTGCCTCCCAACTCCCAGCTCGACTCCCACGGATGATAATTCCTCTCACATCAAAGGTGTTACCACAGAAAGCCCTTGTTGATCATGAAGTCCCCAGGCTAACACACACACTGCACCACAAAGCCAAAGCTTCCAGGTTTTCTTTCCTGGACAGAAGGGCTGTTGATTCCTGTTTTCAGCCCTGCCTCCCAAAAGCCAGCCCGACTCCCAAAATATCATACGGACGAAGATTCCTCCCAGATCAAAGGTTCCACCATAGAAACCTCTTGCTGCCCATGGAGTCCCCAGCCCCGCCCACCAAGCGCACCACAAAGTCAAAGCATCCAGGCTTTCTTTCCTGGTCATAAGGGCTGTTGATTCCTGTTTTCAGTCCTGCCTCCCAAATACCATCCAGATGCCCAAAATTGCATACGGACAAAGATTCCTCCCACACCCAAGGTGCCAGCACAGAAAGCTCTTGCTGCCCAAGGAGTCTCCAGGCTGACAAAACAAATGCACCACAAAGCCAAAGTTTCCAATCTTTCTCTCCTAGGGATAAGGCCTACTGTTTCCTCTTTTCAGCCCTGCCTCCCAACTGCCAGCCCGACTCCCAAAATTGCATACGGACGAAGATTCCTCCCAAATCAAAGGTACCACCATAGAAAGCTCTTGCTGCCCATGGAGTCCCCAGCCCTGCCCACCAAGTGCACCACAAAGTCAAAGCATCCAGGCTTTCTTTCCTGGCCATAAGGGCTGTTGTTTCCTGTTTTCAGACCCGCCAACAAACTGCCAGCCCTACCCGCCAAAATTGCATTAAAAAAAAAATACCTCACAGACGAAAGTTGCAAGCACAGAAAGCTTATGCTGCTCATGGAGTGCTCAGCATGGCCCACAAACTGCACCACAAAGTCAAAGCTTCCAGGCTTTCTTTCCTGGGGATAAGGGCTGCTGTTTCCTGTTTTTAGCCCCGCCCCGCAACTCCCAGCCCTACCCCCAAAATTGCATACGGATAAATATTTTTCCCACACCACTGGTGCCAGCACAGAAAACTCTTGCTGCTTATGGAGTCCCCAGGCTGACACACCAACTGCACCTCAAAGCCAAAGCTTCCAGACTTTTTTTCCTGGTGGAAAGAGCTGCTGTTTTCTTTTTTAAGTCCGGTGCTGCAATGACCGGTTCCACCTTTTAAAAACTTGAATCCAAATGAAGATTCCTGCCAGACAAAAGGTGCCACCACAGAAAGCTCCTCCCTGCCCAAGAAGTACCCAGGCTGCCACACCAACTGCACCTCCAAGCCAAAGGATCCACACTTTTTTCCTGGTGGAAAGAGCTGCTGTTCCCTTTTCTCAGCCTTGCGCTGCAATGGCCTGTCCCACCTTCTGAAAAATTTACTCCAAATGAAAATTCTTGCTAGACAAAAGGTTCCACCACAGAAAGGTCTTGCTGCCCAAGAAGTGCCCAGGCTGCCCCAACAACTGCAGCAGAAGCGAAAGGATCCACAGATTTTTCCTGAGGGAAAGAGCTGCTGTTCCCTTTTCTCAGCCCTGCGATGCAATGGCCTGTCCCACCTTTTGAAAAATTGAAAGCAAATGAAGATTCCTGCCAGACAAAAGGTGCCAACACAGAAATCTCTTTGCTGCCCAAGAAGTACCCAGGCTGCCCCACCAACTGCACCTCAAAGCCAAAGCTTGCAGACTTTTTTTCCTGGTGGAAAGAGCTGTTGTTCCCTTTTTTCAACCCTGTGCTGCAATGGCCTGTCCTACCTCCTGAAAAATTGAATCCAAATGCCACCAGATCTCCCCAAGAAGTGCCAGACAAAAAGCTTCCAGACTGCCACCACACCTCCTGAAAGCTGAAGATTCCTGCCAGACAAAAGGTGCTGCTGCCCAAGAAGTGTCCAGGCTGCCCCACCAACTGCTTCCAGACAGAAAGAGCAAAAGGACCTCCTAAAGAATTTTCCTGCCAGACAAAAGGTGCCACCACAGTGGAAAGGGCTTCCAGACTGTTCCCTTTTTTCAGCCCTGTGCTGCAATGGTCAAAATAGATCCAAAAATTGTATGCAAATGAAGATTGTTGCCAAATAAAGGTACCTGCCAGACAAAAGCTGCCACCACAGAAAGCTCTTTGCTGCCCAAGAAGTGCCCAGGCTCCCCCACCAACTGCACCTGAAGCCAAAGGATCCAGACTTTCTTGCCTGGAGGAAAGGGCTGTTTTTCCTTTTTTGTCAGCCCTGCTCTGCAATGGCCAAAGTAGATCCAAAAATTGAATGCAAATGAAGATTGTTGCCAGATAAAAGGTGCCGCCACAGAAGCTCTTGCTGCCCAAGAAGTGCCCAGGCTGTTGCACCAACTGCCCCTCAAAGCGAAAGCATACAGGCTTTCTTTTTTGGGATAAAGGCTGTTGTTTGTTTCTTTTCGGAACCCTGCACTCGTCTCCGAAAATTGAAGACAAACGACACTTTATCCCAAAGATGAGGTGCCCAATCCATGCGTCCCTTGATGCTCTCCCAGTGCCACATCAGGATCCTGTGCAGCAACACGTGCTGCGTTGTCTCCTATGGCAAAAGCAGGTGTTCCCGACTCCAGGGCTCTTCCCCGATCCAGTATGGCAAGAGCAGGGGACGGAGTATCTCGGCACCTCAGTTACTTCTGGCAAGAGACTCCATCCCTCCCAGAGCCTTTGGGAGACCTGCCGGAGTCACACACAGGAGCCCCTCTGGCCAGGTCTCCCTGCTGCCGGGGAGGGGCGGGGAAGAGCAGAGCCCGCTCCTCGCCGAGGATGCACATGGCAGCAAAAGGCTGCGGGTAGGAGTGGGAGCCCAGGCCATTGCCGTCTAAGATTCCCAGGAGCAGGTGGCCCAGCAGCTCCTGTCCCCAAGACACCGGTTCTCAATCCACGGCTCCCGGGAAGCTGCGGCTTTGCCGGAGGAGAAGATCCTTTCTGTGGTGCTGGACAAGATCGTCCAGTGACGAAGGCAAGTGTTTCCAACTCCAGGGCTGTCTCTTGAGCCGCTTCTAGAGTAGAATATCAGGGAATATCTCCGCATCTCTGTTCCTTCCTGCGATAGCCTCCATCCCTTCCCCAAGCTCTGGCAGTCCTGGTGGACTGCAGACAGATTAGCCTCTGCCTAAGGGGCAAAATCCAGCCTATACGGTGTAAGGGGGATACTTTTGAATTAGATGATCAATGGAGCATAGAGGCGTGAGAACGGAATCATATTAGGATGTGAAACCAGCTAGAGTATGGTACAATGTAACTTATGGCACAAGCTAATTGTAAGGTCCATTGTGCTTTTTAACAAGTCAGCTTGTAAGGTCCATTGTGCTTTTTAGCAAGTCAGCTTGATATCCCCTATTATCAGAGCTGAGTTCTTCCTTGGTTTTGCTACATATTGCAAGATAGATACATCTACCCTTGAAACACAATGGTAGAGGTCATCCATAGGGGTGAGAAAGATGATGATGGGAGGAAGATTATGTGGGCAGGGGTCGCTGGCCCCTTGCCCTACAAGTAGGGCATGCGCAGGCTGTTGCCATTAGGTAATGATTAGGCGGGGTTTGGCTGCCATTCAGGCATCCCCTTATACTACGTACTGGCCCTACGTAGTGTAATGTGGAACTGATAAAAATGGGGTGTCGGAGCTGCTGAGTCGAGCGATGCTCATTATTCTACCACCGAGACTGTGTTGCTCCGCGGGGACGCCCGCTAAGCACGGGCACCGACCAGCTGCTGCAGATCCTGACAGCCCTGGCCTGTCTGTGTGGGTAAGCACAGTTTGATAGGAAGCAACTGAGAGAACAAACTTTTTAATATCCTTTTAGTGTTCCTTTAACTCCCCTTTTATGTTTATAGTCTTTTTTTTTCCCTTTAGTTTCCCTTTTTACTAACCAATATCGTGTTATCCATAATATTGTGTTAAGATCCTTATTTTGTTTCCCCTTTTTCACTAGTTAATACTGTATTAAATGCTGTTTGTAGTGTTTGTTTTAATGCCACCCGATAAGGTAGTTATTTTGTATCCTTTTTTAGTTTTTAATTCCTCTTGCTAAGTTTATTACTATTATTATTATTCTCACTGTAATAAAAGATATTTTGTGTGCTTGAGTATTTTTTGGCACTTGTCTTTATTCCGGACACGTATCCGAACGTACTGCTACATACGGCAAGGACTTCCAGTAGTTCAGTTTTGAGCCAGTAGGGTGTTGTGGACGACGGGATATCAATTTACACGACCACACAATTGATCATGAACTATCCAACTTTGTTGCTACGTCCTCTGTGCTTATAAAGGTTACAAATTAGCTTCATACATATTACAAAAACTAAGCTCATCATTGGCTTCTAATTACCTAAGTTATATTTGCGCAAATGCTGTTTCTTTAATCTTCTCATTGTTACTTGTTTGCTATTTGCTCAGCTTTCCCATCCGCTATATTCTTTTCTTCTGTCACGTACCCAGTTTCTCAAACACAGTGACCTTCTAATAGTTTTCTCTTACCGTGGGACCAGAGCTATAGCGTCTCTCTCATGTCCCCTTTCTATCAACCATGTTTCTGCAATACTTTCCACACTTCCCCCGTTTTCTTTAGACAGTGATAAAAATACATCATTCATTGCCTTCGTTAGCATGTTCTGTATACACTTAAAAATACAAGGAACGATGCATAAAGCAGCTAACAATATCAGCAAAAGTGAAATAGCTTGTTTAGCGATCTCAGCAAGCCATGGTCCTAAACCTAACTTTGCTAACCATTCTCTGATAGGATTCTTTTGGATTTTAAAGTCATTCAAATGACCTTGCATTTCTTTTAGTTTTTGGTAGATGGACTGAGAGTGATCAGAAAGATTCATACAACACATGCCTTCAAATTCTTCACATCCATGTCCCTGAGCCAGCAATAGAAAATCTATAGCTGCTCTGTTCTGTAAAACAGCATGTCTTATTTCATCAAAGTCATGAGCCAATTCTCCTAGAATTCTCGAGGTTCTATTCATTTGATCCCTTGCCCAACAAGCTGTTCTTTGGACAAGAACTAGACTCTTTTTTGCTCCAACAGGGGCAAATAGAGATGCAAAGAAGTTTGCCATAGGTGACCAAAATTTAATGGGTTGGTTTTCTACTGATTTACAATACTTATCAAATTCAGTGTCTCGTTTGTTCCGAATATTTCTCCTTTTCAACTGCGTTATTTGTCTCATAGTGGGTGTAAACATAGTCAATTTTCCCAAGTAACATGGTCCACCAATGGGGTATTTAGGAATGCCAGACCATGCTCTATTGCCACAAATTAAGAAATAACCAGGTGGTAAGTATTTTGGCTTTGTCACACTAACTGACACATTTTTGACATCACCTTGGCACCAGGTTACTATATCATATGGAGGATTCTGTGCTGTTATATTTGTAGTGGATACATTCCCAATTGTTTGTTGCCATTGTAGAAAGGTCTTTTCCTTATTCATATTGAGTCTAAAGCAAGAGTCATTTCCATATACAGCTCCAAATAATTGTAACTTACTGGGGCTATCTGTCATGGTCTTGTTTAGACTAGCCACTAACAAAAGAGATGTCATGCCTTTGGTGCTGTTTGTGCATTCTTTTGTTACATTGCAGGTTATTTCTACCTTGGTTTTGTTATAATTAGAGCCAATCCATTCTGCAAAATCATTTGTATCAAGGTAAGGAATGCCAATTAGACACGTTTGAAAAGGATCTGACGCTGAGGCTAAACTTAAACAGAAGTCCAATTGACCTGTTTGGTTGGCAAATGTTACCCAAATGTTTTCTCTGGGCCCTACAGGGATGCTGGGATGTCCTTGTGTTATCAGGATTATTTTCAAAATCCAAAACCATAAAGAAATCATTATCTTTGACCATGTGCCTCTATACAGTAATCTAGATATTGTTGTGGATCGCCTTCAAAGGGACCACCAGGGTATATTGTTATTAAAGGTGTGTCCTTCTGACACCTGCTTGCTATTATTTCTGTACCTTTGATTATACTCAATCTTTTTATAATATAATTAGTGTCCCAGCGCAAACCAGCTAATATTCCTTGTTCTTCAGTTTCAAATAATTGTAATGCTTCAGCTATTGGCAAACCTGTTGTTTGCTCTAATTTACGTATATATGACTGTAATGATAATGTGAAAGAACACTTTCTGCACCAAATACCAAACAAATTAATTTGTCCAAGCCATCAAACTGCTTCCACAAGTTTTACATCTAAAAGCAATCAAGGCCAAGCAATCTGGCTCTTTGCATGCTAAGCAATACTCTATACCAAAGTCTCTTAATGAAAAATAATACAGCAAATTCAGCAATTGGACATACTCCTCATAATTATTACACTGTTGAATCTTTAATTGTATGTCTTTGGGTAACCCTTTAATTTCATCCAATTGTGGTAGAAGCAACAGACGAATTTCTTCCTCTAGTCTTTCTCTTCCTGTCTCTGTTATGGTTGGAACTCGGAACATTCACAGTAGTTTGAATACTGCGATTATATTTCTTGACACAAAGGTCTAAATATTTCTGTGGATTCCCTTGAAAAGGTTCATCAGGTATTATAACTGTTAAGGGTGTTCTTTTCCGACAACGGGCAGCTATTATCTTAATGCCTCTTATGATGTCTATGCGCCTGATAATATATTTTGTGTCCCAACGTAAATATGCTAAAGTTTTTTGCTCATAACTTTCAAATAGTTGCAAAGCTGTTTCTAGTGGCAAACCAGTGGTTTGTTGTAATTCGTGTTGCCACGTCTCCAAGAATGATACAAATGCACAAAGTTTACACCAGATACCCGATAGATTATATTGTTCTATCCACCACTTATTTCCACAAGTACGGCACTTAATAGCAACCCAAGCTAAGCATCCTAATTCTTTACAAGCAAAACAATGCCAAATTCCAAAGTCTCTCAGCGTAAAGCGATATAGTGCACCTAATAAAAGAATATAAGATTCATAAGTATCACAATGCTGTATCTGTGATTGTATATCTTTAGGCAGTCTTTTTATCTCACGTAACTGTGGCAGCAACAGAAGATTGATCTTCGTCACGAGCCGTCTCTTTTCCGCTTCTGTTGCCACTGGAGCTCGGAACATCCAGCACAGCTCGTGTCCACTTGGCAGGTATCCAAAGAGGTCCCTGTGGCGAAGATACACAGAGATAACCTCTACCCCAATACAATACTTTTGCCGGATCTTGCCAAATACCTGTACGTGGGTCTTTAAATCTTACCCATACTTCTGGTGAGCTTTCTATTTTTTGTTCTGCCATATAATGAGTTACTGCTGGGGGAACCTTCTGGTCCCCAAACACACAAAGGTGATTTAGCACAAATAACACTTTGCTCAATCTCTCTTTTATATCTACAACTTGTCTGTGCTTTTCTAAATATGTTTTTAAAGTATGATGAGCTCTTTCTATAATGGCTTGTCCAGTGGGAGAATGAGCAATACCTGTACGATGTGTTACTTGCCATTTCTGCATAAACTGGTGTACTCTGGTACCCGTATAGGCAGGTCCATTATCTGTTTTTACTTGTTGTGGTTTCCCCGTTACTGCAAAACATTCACACAGGTGTCTTTTAACATGTAGGGCCTTTTCTCCTGTCTGAGCTGTAGCCCATATGAAATGACTATATGTATCAATACATACATGTATATATTTGAACCTCCCAAAGGGTGCATAATGTGTGACATCCATTTGCCAGATCTCATTACTCTTCAACCCTCTAGGATTCACTCCCATACCTAATCCCACACCACTATTATGATTGCTACATGCTGCACAGGATCTAACAATGTTTTTGGCATCATTTAAGGTGATATCAAACATCCTCTTTAGCCCTCTAGCATTTTGATGATACTGTTCATGATTTTTCTGTGCTTTGATAAATTCTTCTTCACTCTCTGTAGCCATAGAAACTAACTTGTCTGCTCTAGCATTTCCTTCGCCTAACCCAATGTCCCATTTGTGACTACGTACATGTATGACAGCATATTCATGATCTCTGTTAGTTACTGCTAACCATAATTGACAAAATAACTGAAATAATCTCTTATTTTGAACTTCTTTAATTAGAGCTCCTTCTATCCTGTCTACTACTCCTGCTACATAAAATGAATCAGTAACAATATTAAGGGGTCTATTCATGCTAGCCAAGGCTCTGACTACTGCTAGCAATTCTAAGGTCTGCAATGAGTCTGTGGGGTCTCCTGTTATGATTTCATGTTTCCATTCTCCCTTTTCTACCCAAGTGAGAGCTGCTGTGTGAGATTTTTTGCCAGCATCTGTGTAAACCGTCCGGGCATGTGGGATTGGTTGCTCCTGTTTCTTAGGTTTCAGTATCCATTGCCAGGAGCCAATCCATGCCGTAGGAACATTATTCAATTTACTGGTAATTATAGGACATGATAACCCTAATAATGCCTCCTGGAGATTTTCATCAGTACACAGATACCAATCAAGAACATTTTTCTGCATTGGCAATCGTATGCGTACAGGTTCCTGAGCATCAATCTGTAATACACGCTCTCTACCCTTTTTTATTAAAGCTGCTAACATTTCAATTTTTTGTAAGAGTGTTTTAGACTGTTGTATGCTAGTCGAGAGCCATTCTATGACACCTATATCCTCCCCCGTTTCTGTTTGTGATTGTGTAATGGCTCCTAAGACATATCGTTTATCAGCCCAAAAAGTAAGTTCCAAAGGCAGGTCCCACTGTCGCCTTCGAACACGGCCTTGAGTGACACAGTCTACAGTTTGTTGGAGGATACGTTGTTGGTGCTTTGTTACGGTGATTCTTGCTGCTGGGTCTGTTCCTTTTAATAGGGGTCGCAGCTCAGCCAAAAGGTCAGCAGGGATTCCTACTATTGGACGCAACCATTGTAAATCTCCAAGGAGTTTTTGTGCATCATTTACAGTACGTAATTTTGTCTGAAGTATCAATTTTTGTGGGATAACAGCATGGCGGGAAATAGTCCATCCCAAATATCTCCAAGGTTCTGTTGTCTGAATTTTTTCATTTGCTATCATTAATTTAAATTGTTCCAAATGTTTACGAATTATTTGTATCTGTTGGGGTTCAAACTCTTCAGGTTGACAGAATAAAATATCATCCATATAGTGATAGATTATGCAGTTAGGCCATCTTCGTCGTAGGGCTTGTAATGCAGTGTCCACATATAGCTGACATAGGGTAGGACTATTTTTCATCCCTTGTGGTAATACTGTCCACTCAAACCTTTGATCAGGTTTTTCTCGATTGATTGCAGGTAATGTAAAAGCAAAACGTTTAGTGTCACGAGGATGTAATTGAATTGTAAAGAAACAGTCCTTTAAATCTATAATTAGTAAAAACCAATCCATAGGAAGCATTGCAGGATTTGGTAGTCCAGGCTGTAAAGCTCCCATGGCTTCCATTTGTGAGTTAACTGCTCGCAGGTCATGCAATAACCGATATTTTCCTGACTTTTTCTTTATTACAAATATGGGTGTATTCCAAGGACTAGTAGAAAGTTTTAAATGTCCTTGATCAAATTGTTTTTGTACTAATTGATGAGCAATTTCCAGGCTTTCCCGTTTTAAAGGCCATTGCTTAACCCATACTGGAGTATCAACCACCCAAGTAATAGGAATTGGGAAAGACCAAGCAATGGCTATTCCCCCAAAGGGTGATCATTGGAGAGTTTCATTCCAATTTGTGTTAAAACATCTCTCCCTATTAAGCATTGTACTGTTGCTGGAAGTTGTACAACAGACAGAACAACATTGGCTACACGACCTTCCACTTCTATACTTATAGTAGGAGTTCGCGTAGCAATTGAAGTACCTCCAACGCCAGTCACATTTGTAGTAGAAGGTTGCAGAGGCCAATATTTCGGCCAACAATGAGGTGCTATGATACTAGAGTCTGTTCCAGTGTCTAGTAAAGCATCCAGTGTTTTTGTTTGATCTTTCCAGATAATTGTAACTTTATGTTTTGGTCGTTCGCTTAAATCTAATGTCAATAAGGTAAGTCCTTTTGTAGAACCAAATCCACGATCTCCACGTTGCATTAATTGTCGGTCATTGGTCAAAGGTTTTGTAAACTGTGGTAAGGGTATTAATTGAGCAATGCGTTGTCCTTTAGGAATTTTTAAAGGTGGAAAAATAGTATATGCCATAACCATTACCTGTCCAGTATAATCAGCATCAATAAGTCCAGGCAACACAAATAATCCAGCAAGACTAGCCGATGATCTTCCTATCAGCAATGCACCAAACACTTGTTCATTTATTATTAAAGGTCCATAAATCCCGGTGGGAATCTTTTGAGGTTGGGTGGATAACAAGGTAACTTCTACTGCTGTTGCCAAATCCAATCCGAGGCTGCCGGCTGTGGCAGGTTGTAATCCGAGACTATTGGTTGAGGTGGGTTGTAATCCGCAACTGTCGGCTGGGGTAGACTGCAGCTGCTTTCCTGTCCGTGGAATGGATTGTTCTGTGAAAAGTTGTTGGCTGGAGTCATCTGTGCTGCAGCGACGACTTGTGTCTTTGCGCGGCCACTGCTGTTCCTCGCGCTCCGTCGTGAGTTTCCCGAACGATTTCGGCAGGCAGCAGTGTTGTGGGTGGAGCTCTGGCACTGCTGACACCAAACTCCTGTCGCTCTGCATTCTTTTCGGAAATGTCCAGTGGCTCCACATCGATAACATTTTGATCGAGTTTTTCCTTCTGCAAAATTATGTGCTTTTGCTTGAAGGGGTGCAAGAGCAGCTAAAACCTGAGCTTGGGAACTTTGAGCCTGCTCTTTAAGTCCCTTAGCTAGATCTTGAATAGCATTAACTAAAAATGCATTTTCCCCTGTAGGAACAACTAATGCTTTTTCTAATAACTCCTCAATAGTCCAATAAGGACCCATCGTACTTATTATTTGCTTAATTGCTGAAGTAGCATTTTGCAACACACACTGTTTTAACATAGTTCCTTTCATATAATCTGGTACTCCCGCTCGAGTGATAGCAGCTGTTAACTTGTCAACATATTCTCCAAATGATTCATCCTTTCCTTGTTTTAAGCCCATATACATAGGTACTCCTCCTGGCTCTTTAACTCTTTCTAAAGCCCTTCTAACAAGATCCATTGCCTCTCTAATCTTATCTGGGCCAAGATGAACTTGTGCCTCAGGGCGTGTATATGGCCCCATGCCCATTAATTCTTCTACAGTGACACCATACAAAGGGTCTCCAGGTTGTCTTTGTTCCGCTACACTTTCATGAACTAACGCTTGCCAATGTGCATTAAATAACAATTGTTGATGTTCAGTCAATATCATACGAGTTATAGATCGGAGATCAGATGGCAGTAAAAGATGTGTATACCAAAAATAATCTAACATTTGTTTAGTTGGTTCAGCATGTAATCCAAATTCACTGACTGTACTCCGTAATTGTGCCAAGAACTTCCAATCTAATGCAGTAATAGCAGCGTTCATTCCTCCCTGCCCATCCAGATTATAAGTAACGGGAAAAGCATGTGAATCTACAGCTTGCAGCCCATGAGAATCACCCTGCTCCATACAGTGCTTAGCAAACGCAGCCCAAGTTTCTCTCCGCTCTTTTACCACGGCCTCCGCCAGGTCACTGAATGCCCCAGGGACAGGCTCTTTGGTCGAGTGAGCAGGAGGAGGAGGTGTGGGCCAAGGGTCAGTCTGACCGCTGGGCACATCGGCCAGGGGAGGTGGTGCAGTAGGAGCTGCAGATGTCTCTGATTCTAGCAACCCGTCTGAATTTATTTTAGAAAGATCAGGGGGCACAGTGGGGAGGTGAACTGTCTGCATAGCTGGAGGAGAAGGCTTATAAGAAAACCAATCAGCATTTCTATACTCTTTGTTCTGCTGTCTAACATTTAGTGCTTGCTCTGCTGCTCTGCGTTTAGCCTCATGTTGCAACAATGTATTATAAACCACCTTCCAAAGCTTTCCCAGCTTTTTTGCAACTTTATCATCATCTAAAACAGCCTCCCATATTTTATCACCAAATTTACGCCACTCTTCTAAAGAATGCACAGTATGAGGATTAATAAAACACCCTTTTTCAGTACCATAATCAAGTAACCTAGGGAGTTCTTTTTTCAAATCTAAATCTTTAACTCCCTTTTTCTGTAAAAATTCAGAAAATAAACTATATGCTGCTTGCCTATCCATACCTACGTCAGCGCTGTTGCAGCCCTTTCAAGGTCAGGCAGCACGTACGGCAGAGCTTGTCTGTACAACGCTCCGGGTCTGAAGTTGCACTTTTATGCCAACTTTTTCCGACCAGCCTTGCTGCTAAGGCTCCGGCATCTTGTCATCTCAACCGTGATTCCCCCGTTTTCTTTTAATCCAATCGAGAAGTCCTCTTTAAGCTGAGAAGTCTTCTTTTAGTTCAGAGTCAGAGTCGAAGTCGGGAGTCGAAGTCGGGAAGTCGGGGTCACCATTTGTTGTGGACGACGGGATATCAATTTACATGACCACACAATTGATCATGAACTATCCAACTTTATTGCTACGTGCTCTGTGCTTATAAAGGTTACAAATTAGCTTCATACATATTACAAAAACTAAGCTCATCATTGGCTTCTAATTACCTAAGTTATATTTGCGCAAATGCTGTTTCTTTAACCTTCTCATGGTTACTTGTTTGCTATTTGCTCTGCTTTCCCATCCGCTTTATTCTTTTCTTCTGTCACGTACCCAGTTTCTCAAACACAGTGACCTTCTAATAGTTTTCTCTTACCGTGGGACCAGAGCTATAGCGTCTCTCTCATGTCCCCTTTCTATCAACCATGTTTCTGCAATACTTTCCACAGTAGGGCACTGCAGTACTGTTGTGTAAACACTAAATAAGAAAGGGAAGGAAGAAAATAGAAACTTTTTTTTTTGGTTGCAAATAGTTTTTTTTCACGTGGGTTTAGGGTGGATATTTGGGAAAGGTTCTTCCCTCCGAGGGTGGTTGGCACTGGACCAGGCTCCCCAGGGCAGTGGTCACAAACCAAGGCTGGCAGAGTTCAGGCACACGGTGTGACTCTTGGGGTCGGTCCTGTGCCGGGCAAAGGCTTGCACTCGACGCTCGTCGTGGGTCCCTTCCCACTCAGCATGTTCGGTGATGGTGCGATGAGTTCCCTGTCTTTCAACACTTTTGTTCTTTTTAGGGCTCCTCGCTGCCCGGGGGCCGAAGCGCGCCTTCCGCGCGCCTGCTTCCCTGTCCGTTGTGGCGGCCGCAGCCAGGCGCTGAGTGCCCGCTCCCCGCGCGGGCAGGGCCGCTGGCTCCAGGAGTGGCGGGGCAGCGCCGGCGCCTCGAGGATTCCCGGGATTCCCTCGCCGGTTTCCAGGCAACGCTCCCCGCGCGCTCCTCGCTCCACGGCCGAACGTGCGCAGCCAATGGGAGGCGGTGGAGTGGGCGGGGCGAGGCGGGGATTGGGCGGGGCGAGGGCGGGGCCGAGAGGGGCGGTTGGTGGGGTTTGGGTGAGGGTGGGAGCGGGCGGGGCCGGGAGCGGGAGCGCTGCCGCTGAGCGACCCCCGGGCAGTGGCCCCGGTGCGCGGCCCCAGGGGAGAGACCTCCGGCGAGTGGCCCCCGGTGCGCGGCCCCGGGGGAGAGACCCCCCGTGCGCGGCCCCCGGCGAGTGGCCGCTGGTGAGCGGCCCCCAGTAAATGACAGCCGGTGAGCGACCCGCGGTGAAGAAGCCCCGGTAAGTGAGCCCTGGGGAGGGACCGCGGTGAGCGACCCGCGGTGAACAACCCCTGGCAAGTGAGCCCCGGGGAGGGACCCTCGGCAAGTGACCCCCGGTGAGTGAGCCCCGGGGAGGGACCCCCAATGAGTGAGCCCCGGGGAGGGATCCCCGGTGCGCGGCCCCCGCGGGGTGTCGGGCCGGGGCTGGGCGCGTTCCTTCCCCGTGCAGAGCCGAGCGGGGCCGTGGCGGGAGCGGGGCCGGAGCGGAGCCGGCCGGGGGGGCAGAGGGGAGCCCTGAGCCGCCTTCTGCCGAGGGGGCTGCTGGAAAGGAGCCTGCGCTGGGAGGACCGGGGCACGTGGCCCGAGGCTGAGGCAGGGGAGCTTCTTCAGGTCAGCTCCTGGAGAAAGGTTTCTCGCTGTGTTTTTCGGGGGGGGCTCGGGCACTGCAATGGGTTGCCCAGGCGGAGCCAGCACGCCGGCAGGTGTTTCAGAGGCACCTGCATCTGGCCATGGCTGACACGCTTTAGTGGTTTGGGGGTTCCTGGGGCAGTGCTGGGTTGACAGTTGGACTTGATGGAATCATGGAACGGGCTGAATTGGGAGGGTTCCACCGGCACCGTGGAGTCCAGCTCCTGAGTTTTAGGCACCACTAAAGGAACTGAATCTGCGTCGAGCTGTTTGGCTCCAAAAACTCTTCTGCCCCTAGTCTACACTGCAAAGTAAAACAAAACAGACCGTGCAAAATAGAGGCCTGTGTTCCCCCCAAAGGGAAGGCAGGCAGTTACAAACCAGGACAATAAATCAAAAAGAGCTTACATTCATGGTCCCCCCAGTTGTATGACACATCAAACCAGTCCGCTGTTACCCATGTAGAACTCTCATCAGGAACCCCAAACTTTCTTGTGTGTATTTGTATAGATATGTATATATACACATACATATGTATAGATATCTATTTGTGTGTATCTCTAAAAGATTCTGTATCTTTGGAAGTGATATTGGCATGCTATTGTTGTGTGGCAACAAGTGGACTTAAAAGGTTACAACACTTTAGGAGATCGCCTTTCTGCTTGTGGGTTCTACTTTTTAAAGAAGGTAACAAGAAAAGAACTCTTTAGCCAAATATAAGGTAAGGGCTCCTCGCTGCCCGGGGGCCGAAGCGCGCCTTCCGCGCGCCTGCTTCCCTGTCCGTTGTGGCGGCCGCAGCCAGGCGCTGAGTGCCCGCTCCCCGCGCGGGCAGGGCCGCTGGCTCCAGGAGTGGCGGGGCAGCGCCGGCGCCTCGAGGATTCCCGGGATTCCCTCGCCGGTTTCCAGGCAACGCTCCCCGCGCGCTCCTCGCTCCACGGCCGAACGTGCGCAGCCAATGGGAGGCGGTGGAGTGGGCGGGGCGAGGCGGGGATTGGGCGGGGCGAGGGCGGGGCCGAGAGGGGCGGTTGGTGGGGTTTGGGTGAGGGTGGGAGCGGGCGGGGCCGGGAGCGGGAGCGCTGCCGCTGAGCGACCCCCGGGCAGTGGCCCCGGTGCTCGGCCCCAGGGGAGAGACCTCCGGCGAGTGGCCCCCGGTGCGCGGCCCCGGGGGAGAGACCCCCCGTGCGCGGCCCCCGGCGAGTGGCCGCTGGTGAGCGGCCCCCAGTAAATGACAGCCGGTGAGCGACCCGCGGTGAAGAAGCCCCGGTAAGTGAGCCCTGGGGAGGGACCGCGGTGAGCGACCCGCGGTGAACAACCCCTGGCAAGTGAGCCCCGGGGAGGGACCCTCGGCAAGTGACCCCCGGTGAGTGAGCCCCGGGGAGGGACCCCCAATGAGTGAGCCCCGGGGAGGGATCCCCGGTGCGCGGCCCCCGCGGGGTGTCGGGCCGGGGCTGGGCGCGTTCCTTCCCCGTGCAGAGCCGAGCGGGGCCGTGGCGGGAGCGGGGCCGGAGCGGAGCCGGCCGGGGGGGCAGAGGGGAGCCCTGAGCCGCCTTCTGCCGAGGGGGCTGCTGGAAAGGAGCCTGCGCTGGGAGGACCGGGGCACGTGGCCCGAGGCTGAGGCAGGGGAGCTTCTTCAGGTCAGCTCCTGGAGAAAGGTTTCTCGCTGTGTTTTTCGGGGGGGGCTCGGGCACTGCAATGGGTTGCCCAGGCGGAGCCAGCACGCCGGCAGGTGTTTCAGAGGCACCTGCATCTGGCCATGGCTGACACGCTTTAGTGGTTTGGGGGTTCCTGGGGCAGTGCTGGGTTGACAGTTGGACTTGATGGAATCATGGAACGGGCTGAATTGGGAGGGTTCCACCGGCACCGTGGAGTCCAGCTCCTGAGTTTTAGGCACCACTAAAGGAACTGAATCTGCGTCGAGCTGTTTGGCTCCAAAAACTCTTCTGCCCCTAGTCTACACTGCAAAGTAAAACAAAACAGACCGTGCAAAATAGAGGCCTGTGTTCCCCCCAAAGGGAAGGCAGGCAGTTACAAACCAGGACAATAAATCAAAAAGAGCTTACATTCATGGTCCCCCCAGTTGTATGACACATCAAACCAGTCCGCTGTTACCCATGTAGAACTCTCATCAGGAACCCCAAACTTTCTTGTGTGTATTTGTATAGATATGTATATATACACATACATATGTATAGATATCTATTTGTGTGTATCTCTAAAAGATTCTGTATCTTTGGAAGTGATATTGGCATGCTATTGTTGTGTGGCAACAAGTGGACTTAAAAGGTTACAACACTTTAGGAGATCGCCTTTCTGCTTGTGGGTTCTACTTTTTAAAGAAGGTAACAAGAAAAGAACTCTTTAGCCAAATATAAGGTAAGGGCTCCTCGCTGCCCGGGGGCCGAAGCGCGCCTTCCGCGCGCCTGCTTCCCTGTCCGTTGTGGCGGCCGCAGCCAGGCGCTGAGTGCCCGCTCCCCGCGCGGGCAGGGCCGCTGGCTCCAGGAGTGGCGGGGCAGCGCCGGCGCCTCGAGGATTCCCGGGATTCCCTCGCCGGTTTCCAGGCAACGCTCCCCGCGCGCTCCTCGCTCCACGGCCGAACGTGCGCAGCCAATGGGAGGCGGTGGAGTGGGCGGGGCGAGGCGGGGATTGGGCGGGGCGAGGGCGGGGCCGAGAGGGGCGGTTGGTGGGGTTTGGGTGAGGGTGGGAGCGGGCGGGGCCGGGAGCGGGAGCGCTGCCGCTGAGCGACCCCCGGGCAGTGGCCCCGGTGCTCGGCCCCAGGGGAGAGACCTCCGGCGAGTGGCCCCCGGTGCGCGGCCCCGGGGGAGAGACCCCCCGTGCGCGGCCCCCGGCGAGTGGCCGCTGGTGAGCGGCCCCCAGTAAATGACAGCCGGTGAGCGACCCGCGGTGAAGAAGCCCCGGTAAGTGAGCCCTGGGGAGGGACCGCGGTGAGCGACCCGCGGTGAACAACCCCTGGCAAGTGAGCCCCGGGGAGGGACCCTCGGCAAGTGACCCCCGGTGAGTGAGCCCCGGGGAGGGACCCCCAATGAGTGAGCCCCGGGGAGGGATCCCCGGTGCGCGGCCCCCGCGGGGTGTCGGGCCGGGGCTGGGCGCGTTCCTTCCCCGTGCAGAGCCGAGCGGGGCCGTGGCGGGAGCGGGGCCGGAGCGGAGCCGGCCGGGGGGGCAGAGGGGAGCCCTGAGCCGCCTTCTGCCGAGGGGGCTGCTGGAAAGGAGCCTGCGCTGGGAGGACCGGGGCACGTGGCCCGAGGCTGAGGCAGGGGAGCTTCTTCAGGTCAGCTCCTGGAGAAAGGTTTCTCGCTGTGTTTTTCGGGGGGGGGCTCGGGCACTGCAATGGGTTGCCCAGGCGGAGCCAGCACGCCGGCAGGTGTTTCAGAGGCACCTGCATCTGGCCATGGCTGACACGCTTTAGTGGTTTGGGGGTTCCTGGGGCAGTGCTGGGTTGACAGTTGGACTTGATGGAATCATGGAACGGGCTGAATTGGGAGGGTTCCACCGGCACCGTGGAGTCCAGCTCCTGAGTTTTAGGCACCACTAAAGGAACTGAATCTGCGTCGAGCTGTTTGGCTCCAAAAACTCTTCTGCCCCTAGTCTACACTGCAAAGTAAAACAAAACAGACCGTGCAAAATAGAGGCCTGTGTTCCCCCCAAAGGGAAGGCAGGCAGTTACAAACCAGGACAATAAATCAAAAAGAGCTTACATTCATGGTCCCCCCAGTTGTATGACACATCAAACCAGTCCGCTGTTACCCATGTAGAACTCTCATCAGGAACCCCAAACTTTCTTGTGTGTATTTGTATAGATATGTATATATACACATACATATGTATAGATATCTATTTGTGTGTATCTCTAAAAGATTCTGTATCTTTGGAAGTGATATTGGCATGCTATTGTTGTGTGGCAACAAGTGGACTTAAAAGGTTACAACACTTTAGGAGATCGCCTTTCTGCTTGTGGGTTCTACTTTTTAAAGAAGGTAACAAGAAAAGAACTCTTTAGCCAAATATAAGGTAAGGGCTCCTCGCTGCCCGGGGGCCGAAGCGCGCCTTCCGCGCGCCTGCTTCCCTGTCCGTTGTGGCGGCCGCAGCCAGGCGCTGAGTGCCCGCTCCCCGCGCGGGCAGGGCCGCTGGCTCCAGGAGTGGCGGGGCAGCGCCGGCGCCTCGAGGATTCCCGGGATTCCCTCGCCGGTTTCCAGGCAACGCTCCCCGCACGCTCCTCGCTCCACGGCCGAACGTGCGCAGCCAATGGGAGGCGGTGGAGTGGGCGGGGCGAGGCGGGGATTGGGCGGGGCGAGGGCGGGGCCGAGAGGGGCGGTTGGTGGGGTTTGGGTGAGGGTGGGGGCGGGCGGGGCCGGGAGCGGGAGCGCTGCCGCTGAGCGACCCCCGGGCAGTGGCCCCGGTGCTCGGCCCCAGGGGAGAGACCTCCGGCGAGTGGCCCCCGGTGCGCGGCCCCGGGGGAGAGACCCCCCGTGCGCGGCCCCCGGCGAGTGGCCGCTGGTGAGCGGCCCCCAGTAAATGACAGCCGGTGAGCGACCCGCGGTGAAGAAGCCCCGGTAAGTGAGCCCTGGGGAGGGACCGCGGTGAGCGACCCGCGGTGAACAACCCCTGGCAAGTGAGCCCCGTGGAGGGACCCTCGGCCAGTGACCCCCGGTGAGTGAGCCCCGGGGAGGGACCCCCAATGAGTGAGCCCCGGGGAGGGATCCCCGGTGCGCGGCCCCCGCGGGG